>NW_027555625.1:210838410-210857386 GCF_003287225.1 Phascolarctos cinereus
GTATGGAAAATCTAAGTTGCCTATATGGGCAGTAGTAGGGAAAAGGAGGAGGGATGGAAGGGAGGGAAGAAGCAGTGGGGGCAAAGGGGAAGAGGTGGGAGGGGGAACATAAAAAGGAGGAGAGACTGAAGGAGGTGGTGGTCAAAAGCAAAGTACTGGTGATGGGGGAATGATAGAGGAGAAGGAAAAGCATAAAATGGGGGAAAAAAGGATGGGGAAAAAGACAGATAGTAATCATAACTGTGAAAGTTGAATCGCTATCTTTTTTCTTTCTGTTCTCTTGAGTTTTGTTTCCTCTTTCTGATGGTTCCTCGTATTGGTTTAATTTTTAGTTACAAGTTCAATAATGTGAAAATATGTTTAATAGGAATGTAAATGTATAGCCTATATCAGATTGTGCACCATTTTGGGAGAGAGGTAGGGAGGAAGGGGGAGAAAAATTTTAAACTCAAAATCATATGTAAGTGATTGTTGATAAATCAAAATAAATTAATGAAATATGCAAAAAAGAAAAAAAAAGAAATGTTCCCTTTAGAGGGCTTGTAATGTGATAGCTTAATAACAGCTCAAATGTATAGAGTATTTTAAATTTGGCAAAGAGCTACAAATACGTCCCCATCATTGGATCTTCATGCAGAATCCTGTGGAGTAGGTACCGGAGGAGGTGTTATTATATTGGTATCCAGATGAAAAAAAAAAATGAAAGAGAGAGACTGAATGACTTGCCCAAAATAAAAGGGCAAATGTCAGTGGGTGGAATATGAACTCTCGGTTTTCTTAAATTAAACCATAAGTACATGAAGAATTGCTAATGCTTTAGAAGTCATTAGAAAGTTTTAGTTTATATATTTATCAATTTATTTATTTATTTTTTAGCTTTGTGTGTGACAATTAGCCTTAGTGCATAATAGTCTTTGTGAAAGTAATAAATTAGAATGTCAATACCAGGCTTAATTTATTTTTGTTATAGTTCATTTAAAGATAAAAATAGAAACTTGATGCACCCAGTAATTGGACTGGGATATAGGGAAGAGAAAACATTTCTTGAGGTAGTAGAATAGTACTTTCTTAGTTTTTTTTTTCTTCTTCCCTAAAGGAAGGGTCTGCCCTTTGCTCAGAAACTTAGTTAGAATGGGCACTCTTTCCAAAAGTGGAGTCCTTGTCCTAGGAAAAAGTTCTTTGACACACAGATCAAGCCTACTTTAAACTAGTTTGTAACCTCAGATTTAATTCTATTTTTTGAGAGTCAAGTATCTATCAGAAGACTTTGTCTAGGTTATCACTTTAAAAGTCTATGTATTATTCAGTTCCCAAATTTCTATCCTGTACCCTCAATTCATTTTAGGACATCCTGTCACAAAAACTTTATAGTGTGGGTCTTATTTCTTTAATTATATCAAACCAGACACTGCCTCCAGACTCTGGGAATTTTCACTGACTGTTCCCAGGCCTAGAATGTTCTCTTTCCTCATTTCAGCCTCCTGGATTCATGGTCTTCTTTTGAGTCACAGCTAAAATCACACATTCAGCAGGAAACTTTTCTTGAGCAACTTTAATACGGGTGCTTTCTCCTGATTCACTATCTCCAATTTGCCCTGTGTTTATCATTTGTACAGAGATGTTTTATGGTTTCTCCCCCATTAGATTGTGAGCTCTTTAACAGCAGAAACTGTTTTGCCTTTCTTGGTATCTTCAGCTATTAGCACAATACCTAGTACACTGTTATTGTTGTTCAATCCTTCAGTGCTGTCCAACTCTTCATGACCCCTGCACTATAATGTCCATGGAGTTTTCTTGATAAAGTTATTGGAGTGGTGTGTCATGCAAGCCTTCTCCAGTGGATTGAGGCAAACAGAAAGTAAATGATTTGCTGGGGGCTCAAAGAGCTAATGAGTACCTGAGGCAGGATTTCAACTCAATTCTTCCAGATTGAGGGCCAGTATTCTATCCTCTGAGATGCCTACCAGTCTCTGACTGAGTTTTAAGAACCATTTTGTTTTGTTTTTCTAATGCTATTCAAATTAACCTACAGAATGACAAACTCAGAAAAATGGTTTAAGTCATTGACTGTCTCCTGGCTTTTCATGTAATATATCCTCACTCTTTTTAGATTCTATGCCCACATTATACATAGAAAAGGAACTTTCCATGCAGAGGAAAGGAGGACTAGGAGAACACATATAGAAGGCATGAACAAAATTGAGCTAAATTTGACAATCAACCTGCCAAAACAGGAATATAGTACCTATTGAAATGCCTTCTTAAAAATGGCCCTGACTGGGCAGAGCCAAGATGGTGGAGTAAAAGCAGTGACTTGCTTGAGCTCTCCCCTAAACCCCTCCAAATACTCATAAAAAATGGCTCTAAACAAATTCTGAAGCAGCAGAACCCACAAAAAGACAGAGTGATATAAATTTCCAGCCCAAGACAATCTGGATGGTTGATCAGAAAGGTATATCTTGCCGGTCTGGGAGCGCAGCTACTTCCCGAGCTTCTGGCCCATAGACTGAGGATGAATCCAGTAGCTGATCGAGAGGGACTGCAGGGATCTCTTGCCAGTACTGAGGCAGGAATCTCTTGCTTTTCCCCTGCTTGGATCTGGGTCACAGTTCCAGGCAGTGGTGCTGGGGTGACAAGGAGTGCTGGCATGGTGGAGCTTGTAGTGGCTATGGGGAAGGAACCCCTCCTCACAGTTACAGGACAGAAAGGAGTACTTGTGGTCACAGGCTAGGAAAGGAGTAATCACCTCGCCCCTTATCATACCACCTTGGAAGAACTGAAAATTTACAGGTCCCTACAAATATCTCTGAAAACAGCCATAGCAACCCCTGAAGCTTGGGACAGTATATTCTCCACATTGGAAGCAGATTCATACCTTAACAAAGAGTTTAAAACTCAAGTAATTGGCTGGGATCATGAGCAAGCAGTGAAAAAAGAGTCAGACTATGTTATCTTACTTTGGTGAGAAAGAAGATAAAAATATACAACTTGAAGAAGACAACAAAGTCAAAGCTCCTACATCCAAAGCCTCCAAGAAAAATATGAATCTGTCCCAGGCCTTGGAAGAGCTCAAAAAGGGATTTTGAGAAGCAAGCAAGAAAGTAGAGGAAAAACTGGGAAGAGAAATTAGAGTGATGCAAGAAAATTACAAAAAACACATAAACAACTTGCTAAAGGAGACCCAAAAAAATACTGAAGAAAATAACACCTTAAAAAATACCCTAACCCAAATGGCAAAAGAGGCCCAAAAAGCCAATGAGGAGAAAAATGTCCTAAAAGGAAAAATTGGCCAAAATGGAAAAAGGAATTCCAAAGGTTACTGAAGAAAATACTTCCTTAAAAATAAAATAGAGCAATTGGAAGATAGTGACTTTATGAGAAATCAAGACACTGTAAAACAAATCCAAAAGAATGAAAAATTAGAAAACACTGTGAAATATCTCATTGGAAAAACAAACTGACCTGGAAAATAGATCCAGGAGAGAGAATTTAAAAATTATTGGACTATCTGAAAGCCATGATCAAAAGAAGGAGCCTAAACATCATCTTTCAAGGAATTATCAAGGAAAACTGCCCTGATATGTTAGAACCAGAGGGCAAAATAGAAATGGAAAGAATCCACAGATCTCCTCCTGAAAGAGACGCCCCCAAAAGAAACTCCTAGGAATATTATAGCCAAACTCCAGAGTTCCCAGGTTAAGGAGAAAATATTACAAGCTGCCAGAAAGAAACAATTCAAGTACTGTGGAAATACAATCAGATTAACACAAGATTTGGCAGCTTCTACATTAAAGGACCGCAGGGCATGGAATATAATATTCTGGAGGGCAAAGGAGATAGGATTACAACCAAGAATCACCTACCCAGCAAAACTGAGTATAATCCTTCAGGGGAAAAATGATCATTCAGTGAAATAGCAGACTTTCAAGCACTCCTGATGAAAAGACCAGAGCCAAACAGGAAATTTGACTTTCAAATACAGAACTCCAGTGGAACATGAAGAGGAAACAGGAAAGAGAAGTCGTAAGAGACTCATTAAGATTGAACTGTTTACATTCCTACATGGAAGGATGATATTTATAACTCATGAGACCTTTTTCAGTATTTGGGTAGTTGGAGGAAAAAAATTATATGTATGTATATATAGATAGCTAGATAGATGGCACAGAGTGAGTTGAAGATTAAGGGAACATATCTGGAGAATAAAATGAAGGGATGAGAGAGGATTATACGCAGAGAAGAAGAAAGGGAGAGGTAGAATGGGGTAAATTATCTCACACACAAAAAAGGAAAAGTCTGTTACAGTGAAGGGGAAATGGGGGAAGGTGAGAGGGAATGAGTGAATCTTATTCTCATAGGATTTGGCTTAAGGAGGGAATAACATACACATTCAATTGGGTGTGGAAATCTGTCTTACTCTGCAGGAAAATAGGGGGAGAAGGGGACAAGAGAGCAGGAGGATGATAGAGTGGAGGGCAGATTGGGAAAGGGGGTAATCAGAAGTAAATATTTCTGAGGAGGGACAGGGTGAAAAGAAAGAATAAAATAAATGGGACGGCAGGATAGGATTAAGGGAAATTGAGTTAGTTTTTCAAACATGTCTACTATGGAAGTGTTTCGCATAACTGCACATGTACAACTTTTATTAAGTTGCTTGCTTTTTAAAGGGGGGGGGGGGGGGGGGGAGGAAGAGAGAAAATTTGAAACCTAAAGTTTTTAAAAACATATGTTTAAAAAATGTTTTCACATGCTACTGAGAAATAAGAAATACAGGAAATGGGGTACAGAAGTCTATCCTTCCCTACAGGAAAATAGAAGGGGAAGGGGATAAGAGAAGTGAGGAGAGATAGAAGAGAGGACAGACTAGGGGAAGGGATATTCAGAATGCATGCCATCTTGGGGTGGAGCGAGGGGTTAGATGGGTGAAAATTTGTAATTCAAAAACTTGTAGAAGTGAATGTTGAAAACTAAAAATAAATAAATTTATATTTAAAAGAACAAAAGAAAGCCCTGACCACTAAGATTGACTGGGTCCTGGAAGGGATTTCAGTAACATTAAAGACTGATAAATATAATTCAGTCACCCAAACCCCCAAGACTTCTTTGGATGAGATATGGTTAAGAAGATAAAGACTTGGAAATACGTAATTTATCTTTTTTAGAAAATTGTGTCTCTTTTACATATGAGTGAGTACTTTTGTGGTAGTAAAATGAAATTCCAAAATGACAACCACGTGAGGTGTTAAGAGATAGGAAGATTACAAAAGAAATACAAAAAATGAAGTTTGTTAATGCTCTCTTAAAAGAAAAGCACCTACTTCTCCTTTTTTTCTCTTCTCTGAGAATTCTGATTGCTATTTTTCTCAACTTTTTTTTAATTTTTGAGTCAATGTTCATGAATGATGTTGGCATATAGTTTTCTTTCTGTTTTGTATTTCTCTAGTTGAGATATTAGGACTATATTAATCTCATAAATAGATTTTGCTAGGATGATTTTTCAGTTTTCTGATTGGCAATCAAGATTATTGGCTAATATCATATATAGTTACTTTGTGTTCAGATATAGGTTGCACTAGAAGGCCTCTGAGATTCCTTCCTATTCTGAGAGTATGCAGCATAGAATTAAAAATGTTTATGTGGAAAAAATGTAAATGATGTGGTATGCCAATTTTATTTAATTTTTGAATATGTATTTATATTTGAATTTTGAAATGCATTCACAGTACATACATGCATTCATATATTTCAAATATTCATGTATTTACATATATGTATTTATTGGATATGGTACTCATATATTGATATCAATAGAAACATAGGTATAATTATATAAATGTTTATGGTTAGAGCACTAGATCTGAGTCTAAAAGTTTTATCTGACACTAACTGTATGCCTGGATAAGTTATCTAATCATTATCTGCCTTAACTTCTTCATTTGTAAAACAAAGAAAATGGCTAGTACATACCTATCAGAGCTGTTCTGAGAATAAAATGAAGCAATATTTGTAAAGTGCTTTTCAAATCTTAAAGAGATTTATGAATGATTTACCATTTTTATTTCATTATTATTGTTTATTTAGATAATAGGCATCAGGGAATAGTGCATAGAACATGGACTCTAGAAGATCTGTCTTTAAGCCCCACTGCTGACACATATTGGCTCTGTAACATTGGGAAAGTCACTTAACTCATTTGCTTCCTCGTTCTTTCAACCAAATAGGTCCTCAGAGATTTGGGGGGCTAAATTTTGTTTAACAGTCTTTAGTGTTTCTGAAATTACCTCACAGAAGGCTCCATGCTCTAGTCAACCCTACGACTGTAAGTTTCAGAGAAGGTGCCAAACTGCATTAGTAGAGGTTTTTTGTTTGTTTGTTTCCAGAGATTCCCCATGAAATCATAGATCTACTATCCCATCCCTAACTTACATAGCTATAACCATTGATGTGGACATGATATGAGTATAAGGATATTTTAGAGATGACATGAAGTTTTTGAAGCATAAACTAGCTGTGTAAAATTCAGCTACATCCTTTTGTTGTTGCTGTTCAGTTGTGTCAGACTCTCCATGATCTCATTCAGGGTTTTCTTGGCAAAAATGCTAGAGTGGTTTTCCATTCCCTTGTCCAGCTCATTTTACAGATTAAGAAACTGAGGCAGACGGGGTTAAGTGGCTTGCCTAGGGTCACACAGCTATTAAGTGTCTGAAGTCAAATTTGAACTCAGGAAGATGAGTCTTCTTGACTCCAGTCCTGGAACTCTATCCACTACTACACCTAGCTAGCCTACTACATCCTAGTAAATTGTAAGAGTGGGTGGAGAAGCGGATTCTGTTTTTGTCATCCATTCCCTCTTCTAGCCAGATTGGAGAAAATTGTCACCAAGGGTTGTTCATCCAGTGATGAATTTTTGTGACCATAGCAACTCATAGACTTTTGCTTTTTGTGCAAAACAACTTACCTAGTGAAACTATGAGATGCCTAACCTCTCCCACCTGCAACACTGTCATTCTCTCTGCTTTAGTATTCTATATAAACCCTGTTCCTAGCTCCCAACTTGGGTACCCTAGCACTTGCTTTGTGGCACCTTGAACTCCAATTCACTTGCCCTGATTAAAGACCTCAATTTTGTTGTATTGACTGTTTTCATTTAAATTCAAGTTGGCAGTACGATATAACTGAAATTGTAGGTAAAATGTTGTAGTATAAAAACAAACACATCTTCACAGGTTTAACATTTATTTGATTATTTTTTTTAATGTTTACTTCATTAATTCTGGTTGATCCATTTGTAGAGACAGTTATACAGATTCATTTTCTGGGTGATATTTGCCACCATGTAATCAGCATTTTGATTGAGGCCTTTATTCCTGATCATCTCTGCTATACTTCGTTTCAGCTAAGATAAACATGCTACCTTTTTATGTGCTTCATTATCCTTCTGTAGCATTTATATAATGTATTTCCTTTTGTTTTTCCTTTTCAATAATATCTTGGTTAATGCATGTTCAATATGCAGCTGCTTTATTTTATGAAGAAGCAATCACTACCATACTCTCATTTCAGCTGAGCAGTGTAGTTATTGATTATTTTCTCCTTCCATTAGCCACTTATTTTTCCTAGCTTACAGGTACAGGGCTTCTTCAAATCTGAAAAGAACTCAGTCACATTCATGGTTGCATTTTTTTTTTTTTAAGAACAGACCTGTTCATTTTCATTTCAGCTCCATAAAGAGCTAAGATGATATTGGCAACATGTTCTAAAAATATTCTTAATGGTGTGTCTTCTGAATTTAGAAAAGGTTTCTTTGGTGTAAAAAGGAGTTAAACAACTATTCTTTGAAATGAGTTTTGTGCTAATGAGATTAAATATGCAAAATCTTCAGTCCCAGCTGTTTTGCCCAAAGGGTAGGCACAAAGGAAACATCTTTGTGGTGAATATTCTTTTGCTTTAAGAGACAGAAGAAGAAAAGATGTTCTAGTGCATATATAATCAGTATTCTTTGGTTATGAGTCATTTGTTTTACCTACAAAGCCCTAGGCAATTACTTGAGGAAAGAGGGAAGCAAGGAAATTTTTGGAATAACCCCAACCCCAACATTGTAGCCTCTTGAGAAGCATATTCACTTATGCAGATTTTCACCTAGAAACAGGTCTGATGAATTATGGGAACAATGAGTTGCAGTAACCTACAGGCAAAACTAATTATTTTGACTAAATATACATGAGAACTTTTTTAATGTTCCTTCAGAGGAAGTCAACTGTCTTTAAACAGGTGGCAGACTTTTTTAAAAAAGTCTAAAATACTAAGCAAATTATCTCTATCAGACTTTACCATCCATTATCATGAATATATAAATACATGGAGATTGTAGAAAGCCATCAGTGGTATAATAGATAGAGAGCTCAAACATATGAAGGTCCACGTTTAAGTCTAGTTCTAATATCTGTTAGTTGTGTGAGCATATGGGGAATCTCAGAACCTGCAACAACTCTTTAAGACTCTCCATAGCAGAGAAAACCTTGATCTGAATTACTGGAAAAAGTTTCTTTCTGTGGGAGTTCCTTATACCAATGAAATCACAAATGCAATAAAAAAAATATATAGAACATATTGTCATACCACCTATCATCTCTCAACATAAACAGCATACATGTGCTTCATCAAATTTATGAAAATAATCTGAATAATACAATTTGCTTTTAAATTATATGTAGCAAGGGCTGTCTTCCACATGGAAAATAGCTTTTGGATGTAATTGTATAGCAAACCATAAGAAAGATGAAAAATGTTCAAGATTAGCAAAAATATATATTTTTAAAAAAGGAGCTCAGGAATAATATTTCAGTATATAGAGGTCTCAGATGTAGTGAGACTTGTCCTCCACTTTTAGCATGGAGGTATCATTTTATGGCTTGATGGGAGGCAAAAGAGACTTTTTGCCTCTTTTACACCCAACCTTTTCCAACAGATACTTGACTTTCTCCTAAGAGGTGAAGCAGGAGGTTTGGGCCAGAGGATTAGCTACTTTATTTTTTTCCTAGAGAGAGGGATTACCAGGCTAGAATCATGTCTATTTGCATCCTTAAATATTATTAGTCTATGGTATGTGTTTTTCTGGTTCAAGGTTAATTTCTGATAGCCTTTTCTTAATGAGGAAAGGAAAACCCAAGCTTTATATCATAGGCTTGGCATATTAGCCATTACATACTAGTTCCACAATAAACATGCATAACGAGCAGCAAAGAAATCCAGTTATCCAAAAAGATAGCAAACAAAAATCAGAGAAAATTCAAATAGGAGAATACACATACACAACTGACAATGCAGAGTGATGGAGCTCTCCCATTTGGAGTGAGGTAAATCAGAGAAAGAAAAGAAAGAAAGAAAGAAGAAAGAGAAGAAAAAAGAAAGAAAGAAAGAAAGAAAGAAAGAAAGAAAGAAAGAAAGAAAGAAAGAAAGAAAGAAAGAAAGAAAGAAAGAAAGAAAGAAAGAAAGAAAGAAAGAAAGAAAGAAAGAAAGAAAGAAAGAAAGAAAGAAAGAAAGAAGGAAAGAAAAGAGAGACAGAGTTCTAGATCTTACCCAGGGGAGTATAGGGACATTATGGAGCCTTTAGCTTTTCTCGTGCCAGCTTCTTCACCAGTGTTATTTTCCCTTCAACAATGGGAGGCAGAGATGTTGTCATCCATCTTCTCCCTAAAAGCTGGAAGTCAGAAGTGCCAGAAGTTCCAAAAGCTACTTCAGAGGCTAAGGAGATTAAGAACCTTGAAGAGTCTGGCACTCTTCTCTCTTCCAAACTCCACCCTGCCATTCACACAGGTGCAGTACATTGTTCTCCACCTGTGAGGAGAAAGTCACATGCTAATGGACTTTGCTGGGGTCATAGAAAAGATAGTTGTCACAGCTGGGAGAAGCAACTGAAGCCGTGGTCAATGTACCTACCCCAAACTACAGAACTTTTCATTCAGTATGTGCCCCAAACTGCAGGGTGTAAATATAATTGCAATCCAGAGCACAGTTGTGGTGTTTAGAGAAGTTAGTAATCATCTCTACAAAGCTCTCAAGTTTCTGTACCAAGGAATTTGTGCTCCCCAGTCTGTTCTGTTTTCTCTAGAATATTTTATGTGAAGAAATTGCTCTGTACTTGAACAATGATCCCAGGAAATGCATGGAGAGAAGGAAGGAAACAAGCATACATTAACTACCTGCTCTATCTAGGACTTGTGACAAACACTTTACCAATATTATGTAATTTAAGAGAGGCAGCTATTTGGGAATGAGTGATATGGCCATGTTATAATTCCCCAAAAAGCCTTTCCTGATATGTAGTCCAAAGAAAATTTCCCAAATGAACAAGGTAAACTCAGGCTGAAACTTTGGGAGAACATGGGATCAATGCACAGACAAAATTACATAACCTTCCACCCATCCCCCATTCTCCCACACACATACACAATTTAAAAAAAAAAAAAGGATTGGAATTACACAACCAATGAGGCCAGAACAATATCATGTCTCAACCACTCAAAAGTTGATGTACATATTCTACTTCATTTATTTTTTTTTCTCTCTCTTTTTTTTCTACTGGCTTTCTGCTTTTGTGACAGCTGTCTTTTTATTGCTTATGAATAGTGTACCTTCAACTGAAAGACAATTACAAGAAAGAGGTAAATTCAGATAGTGACTATATTAGAAACAAATATTCTCTTCTTCCCACTCCTTATTCAAAGGTATCTGTGAGGGGTTCTAACTGCTAGAATTTACTCTATGAGATATCTCATACATACTGAGCACCAACTTTTTTTTTCCCTTTCATGGTATTATCTGTTCACATAATGCATGTTTTTCTTCTGATGAATCTTATACAGTGGACACTGGTACTTACTTAGGAAAGTTAGAATCCAGGCTTTGTGCTTTGGATCATAAAGATAAGAGCATGAATGAATTAGTGTTTATGTTTGCCCAGTCAGTTTTAAATTGATGTGGTAGATAGCTATCAGGGAGATTTTTCTATGTCCCTGATGGAGTTCTTCCTGCTCAATGAGTTCTGTTAAATGATCCCTGTCAGAAACATCGCTCATCCTTGGCTAACAAAAATAGAGTTCTTCTGAACAGTATTGTTTTTAGTGTTCAGAATTCAACAGATGGTACCAAATGGTTGGTATTTTAAACAAATTCTTGGGGGTGGATATCCTGATGAGTCTCTACATCAATTTTATTTTCTTCCCCTCTCAAGGCTTTAATTCATGTGAATAATACCATGTACACTGTATTATCTTTAGAATAAAATATAAATGTGTATGTTGCCAAATATGAAACATAAGGGTAAATTTCTTAATCCTTCATAATACTAGCATTTAGATGTAGGAGTGTATATAGATAGATAGATATAAATATAGATACAGATTATATATGTACACACAGAGATATTTTCTAACCTTATGCCTTTCTACAGGTGAAAAAACTGAAACAGAAAAGTGAAAGAAATTAACCACGGTTTTTGAGCTAGAAGGGATTTCCACTTTTATCTATCCTCAAACTTTCCTTGTACAAATGAGGAAACTGAGGTCAAAGATGTCAACTAACTTGCCCAAAAAGACATGATAAGAATTTGACAAAGTTGGGTGAAAAACTCCATCTTCTGACTCTAAATTCACTGTGCCACATTTAATTTGACTAAGTTACACATCTAAGACAGAAAGTTGTTATAGTTTATTATATTCTTCAAATTTAAAATTGTATCTGCTTTATTGCCTTTACTAAATAACTGGTATCTATTTCTCTATATCTGTGTGTGTGTCTCTTGTCTCTCTGTCTTTCTATCTCTGTCTTTATCTCTGTCTCTGTCTCTCTGTCTTTCTCTCTCTCTCTTTCTGACTATCCATCCAGGGTATACTCTAGAATAGATCTTGAACAAAATTCTTTGTCCTCTGCCTTGCTGCCAGAAGATTTTATGGAACATGGAAAGCATTTGTTCATAAAATGTTCCCAATTTTTATTTGTAATCATGTTTAAAAAAACCAAAGGGGAAAAAAATAGTTGAATTTATATATATAGTCCTTGACTCAGCCCGCAGTAAGTTTCTTATTTCACATAATGTGATCTTTCCTAGGAGATAGTAGCAAAAGATTAATTTTCTCATGAGAGATAGCTAGATGGTGGAGTGGAGAGAACACCAGGCCTAGGGGCAGGAAGACCTCAGTTAAAATCCAGTCCCAGACATTTACTCGCTGTTTAACTATGGGCGAGTCATTTAACCTCATTTGCCTCAGTTTACTCAACTGCAAAATGGGAATAGTAATAGCATCTACTTTCTAGGGTGGTAATGCTTAAATATAGTAACATTTATAAAGCACTCAGCACTGTAACTGATAAATAATAAATTTATAATAAATGTTTATTCCCCCTTATTGTGTCTCAACATGTGGTTTTCTCCAAATATAGCTTAAATATAGCTTATATTAAGGTTTCAAATAATGTGTGTAACAGAGTCCACTGTACAAAAACTAAATGCAACAATATTGATACTGATATCACCAATGAATTGCCAGAGCCAGTGTACAGACTTTTAAAAATACATAAGCTACTCAACATTTTCTTTTTAATTTTTCTTTAGGCAATTGGGGTTAAGTGACTTGCCCAAGGTCACACAGCTAGTAAGTGTCAAGTGTTTGGTCTGAGGCCAGATTTGAACTCAGGTCCTCCTGACTTCAGGGCCGGTGCTCTATCCACTTCACCACCTAGCTGCCCTCCCGCATTCATTTCTTACTCATTCACTATAATAGCAATGATATAGCAGGTATAGATCCCTTGCTTCTCCAACTTCCGAATTCCCTTTATTAACTTCCATCTCCAGTGGTCATAGAACAATTCTGCCCCTTATCTAATTAGTTCTGTGGTTCAGAAAATCCTCTGAGCTCTACAGAAGTCCAAGTTTGAAACCCTTACACGTGTAAATACATAAATATGGGATCCCACACAAAACAAATTCCAAGATTATTGCTTCCTTAGAAATCTTCCTTCTCTGCACAGAAAGCCAGTTCTTGAAATCAAAATGCATAGGAGATGAAAACCCCTCATTCTCTATTTAGGAGGTTGGAGTTCAAATACATTGTCCATGACCTAACCTCTTGGAATGAAAAGGCTTGCACATGTCTACCTCTGCCATATATGTCTGCATCAGGTTCACCATCAACTGCACCTTTGGCCAAGAGCGAGACATCCTTCCACCCTTTTATCAAACTCTTGGTGAAGGTTGGAGGTGAAAATGTAAGGGAAATGGTGATTTTTTTTCTTTTTTGAAAAAATGAATTAATTTATTTTTTAGTTTTCAACATCCTTCCATAAGATTTTGAGTCCCAAATTTTTCCCCATCTCATCCCTTCCCCCACCCCAAGATGGCACAGATTCTGAATACACCTACTCCTAATCTGCTCTCCCTTCTATCTCTCCCCCCTTCTCTTACACTGCTCCACTTCAATCTTCCTGTAGGATAGGACAGATTTCTATACCCCATTTCCTGAATATCTTATTTCCCAGTCACATGTGAAAACATTTTTTTTAAATTTTTTTCTAAAATTTTGGGTTCCAAATTTTCTTCCTTTGTCCCCCCCACCCACTCTCATTGAGAAGGCAAGCAACTTGGTACAGGTTATACATGTTTAGTCATGCAAAATACTTCCATAGTAGTCATGTTGTGAAAAACTAAGTATATTTGCCTTAATCCTATCCTACCCTAATTTATTATATTCTCTCTTTTGACCCTGTCCCTTCTCAGAAGTGTTTGATTCTGATTACCCTCTCCCCCAATCTGCCCTCCCCTCTATCATTCCCTTCCTGTCTGGTGCTGTCCCACCCCACTTTCCTGTAAATTAAGATAGATTTCCATAAACAATTGAGTGTGTATGTTATTCCTTCCTTAAGCCAAATCCCATAGATTCATTCCCTCTCACCTTCCCATGTTTCTCCTCCACTGTAAAAACCTTTTCTTGACTATTTTATGTTGTTTACCTCTCCCTTTCTCCTTCTCCCAGTATAATCCTCTCTCACCCTTTAATTTTATTCTCTAGATATCACATTGTCATCTTCAACTCACCCTGTGCCCTTTATCTATGTATCTATTTACATACAGATAATTTTTTTCCTCCAACTACTCTAATACTGACAAAGGACTCCTGAGTTACAAATATCATCTTTTCATGCAGAATGTAAACAGTTCAAAATTAATAAGTCTTATATGAGTTCTGTTTCCTGTTTACTTCTTCATGTTTCTCTTGAGTCTTATATCTGAAAATAAAATTTTCTATTCAACTCTAGTCTTTTCATCAAGAATTCTTGAAAGTCCTCTATTTCATTGAATAACCATTTTTTCCCCTGAATAATTATGCTCACTTTTGCTTGGTAGGTGACTCTTGCTTATAATGCCCTCTCCTCTGACCTCCAGAATATTATATTCTAAGCCCTGAAGTCCCTTAATGTAGAGACTGATAAATCTTGTGTTATCCTGATTGTGTTTCTGCAATACTCGAACTGTGTCTTTCTGGCTGTTTGCAATATTTTCTCCTAGAGCTGAGATCTCTGGAATTTGACTACAATATTCCTAGGAGTTTTCCTTTGGGGATCTCTTTCAGGAGGTGATCTGTTGATTCTTTCCATTTCTATTTTGCCCTCTGATTCTATAATATTAAGGCAGCTTTCCTACATAATTTCCTGAAAGATGATGTCTAGCTTTTCTTTTTCTTTTTTTTTTTTCATCATGGCTTTGAGATACTCTAACAAATTTTAAATTCTCTCTGCTGGATCTATTTTCCAGGGTCAGTTTTTTTTTCCAATAAGATATTTCACATTCTCTTCTATTTTTTCATTCTTTTGGATTAGTGTTACAGTGTCTTGATTTCTCATAAAGTCACTATCTTCCAATTGCTCCATTCCAATTTTTAAGGAAGTATTTTCTTCATTAAGCTTTTGGGCTTCCTTTTCCATTTGGCCAGTTCTGCTTTTGAAGGAATTCTTCTCCTCATTGGCTTTTTGGAACTCTTTTGCCATTTGGTTAGGCTATTTTTTAAAATGCAATTTTCTTCAGTATGTTTTTGGGTCTCCTTTAGCAAGCTATTGACTTGTTTTTCATGATTTTCTTTCATCACTCTCAGTTTTTCCTCTGCTTCTCTCACTTGATTCTCAAAATCCTTTCTGAGTTCTTCCATGGCCTGGGACCAATTCATATTTTTCTTGGAGGCTTTGAATGTAGGAGCTTTGACTCTATTGTCTTCTTCTTTTTTTTTTTTTTTTTGAGAAATAAGTATTTTTTGTATTTCTATACAAAATATTTTGTATTTCTATATAAAGGTATTGGCAAACCTGAACATAAAGTCAATGTGGAAGAAACAAAGAAACATGCTTCATCTTTTCCCTTTTAATTTTTTAAGAGTTGGGATTGAGGGTTAATAAGGTCAATGATAAATTTCAATTGCAGAGATTCATAAGATCATTCAAGTAGAGCTAGAAAGAACCTTAGAGGTCATCAGATGCAATGCTCTCATTTGTGCATTAGAAAACTCTCCTAGAGAGCCTCAGTTGCTTCCTCATCACAAAATCAGAATAATAACAAATTTCTCAGAGTTGTAGGAAAAGCACTTTTCAAAGCCCTTTGTGAGTGCTCTCTTTTTATCAGGTGCCACCGAAGTAGTAAGTGGTAGAGATAGACTTAATTCCTCTGATTCCAAATCCAATATTCTTTTTGCTCAAGCACATTGTCCTTCCATGTCACATAGTATTTGATTTATGGAATACAAAATATGTATTTTAATGAACTCAAAGTGTCTAGTATACAAAAATGACCCTAGTCTTACGGGGCAATTTTTAAAAAATTATTTATTTGATTTATCAACAATCACTTCCATATGTTTTTGAGTTTAAAATTTTTCTCCCTTTCCTTTCCACCACCCTCCCCAAGATAGCACACAATCTGATATAGGCTATACATTATACATTCCTATTAAACATATTTTCATATTAGTGATGTTGTGAGGAAAAATTGGAACCAATAGGAGGAACCCCAGAAAGAGGAAACAAAACTCAACAGAAGAAAAACAAATGGCAAATAGTATGCTTTGATCTGCATTAAAATTCTATAGTTCTTTCTTTGGATGCGGATAGCATTTTCCATCACAAAGTCTTTGGAGATGTCTTAGATCCTTGTATTGCTGGGAAGAGTTAAGTTTATCTATATTAGTCATCACACAACGTGGCTGTTGTGGTGTACAACGTTCTTTTGGTTCTGCTCACTTCACTCAGCAACAGATCATATAAGTCTTTCCAGGTTTTTCTGAAGTCAGCCTGTTCATCATTTCTTATAGCACAATAGTATTCCCTTACATTCATATACCACAACTTGTTCAGTCATTCCCCAATTGATGGGCATCTTCTCAATTTCCAATTCTTTGCCAACACAAAAAGAGCTGCTATGAATATTTTTGTACATGTGGGTCCTTTTCCCATTTATGTGATCTCTTTGGGATATAGCCTTAGAAGTGCTATTGCTGGATCAAAGGGTATGCACATTTTGATAGCCTTTTGAGGAGAGTCCTAAATTGTTCTCCAAAATGGTTGGATCATTTCACAACTCTGCCAACAATGCATTAGTTTCAATTTTCCCAAATCTTTTCCAACATTTATCATTTTCTTGTTTTGCCATCTTGGCCATTCTGATAAGTGTGATGTGGTACCTCATAGTTGTTTTCATTTGCATTTTTCTAATCAATAGTGATTTAGAGCATTTCTTCATATGACTATAGGTAGCTTTAATTTCTTCATCTGAGAACTGCCTGTTCATATCCTTTGACCATTTATCAATTGGAGAATGACTTGTATTCTTATGAATTTGACTTAATTCTCCATATATTTTAGAAATGAGGCCCTTATCTGAGACACTGGTTGTAAAAATTCTTTCCCAGTTTTTTGCCTTCCTTCTATTCTTAGTAGCATTGGCTTTGTTCGTGCAAAAACATTTCAGTTTAATGTAATCAAAATTATCCATTTTGCTTTTCATAATGTTTTCTATCTCCTGTTAGGTCATGTGTTCTTCTGTTCTCCATAAATCTTATAGGTAAACTTTTCCTTGCTCTCCCAGTTTGCTTATAGTATCCAGCCTTTATATCTAAATCATGAACTTATTTTGAATTTATTTTGGTGTATGGTGTAAGATTTTGATCAATGACTAGTTTCTGTCATGCTTTTTCCAGTTTTCTCAGCAGTTTTTTTCAAAGAGTAGGTTCTTATCCCAGAAGCTGGGGGCTTTGGATTTATCAAATAATAAATTGCTATAGTCATTGACTATTGTATCTTGCAAACCTAACCTATACCACTGATCCACGACTCTATTTCTTAGTCAATACCAAGCAGTTTTGATGATTGCTGCTTTATAATATAATTTAAGAACTAGAATGGCTAAGCCACCTTCCCCTGCATGTCTTTTCATTAGTTCCCTTGATATTCTGGACCTTTGGTTCTTCCAAATGAATCCTGTTATTATTTTTTCTAACTCAGTAAATAATTTTTGATAGCTTGATTGGTATGGCACTGAATAAGTAAATTAGCTTAGGTAAAATTGTCATTTTTTTTTATATTAACTCAACCTACCCATGAGCAACTGTTGTTTTTCCAATTATTTAGATCTGACTTTATGTGTGTGAAAAGTGTTTTGTAATTGTGTTCATATAGTTCTTGGGTTTGTTTCGGGAGGTAGACTGCTAAACATTTTATAATGTCTACAGTAAGTTTAAACGTAATTTCTGTTTCTATATATTTCTGTTTGGCTTTGTTGGTAATATATAGAAATGCTGATAATTTATGTGGTTTATTTTATAGCCTGTAACTTTGATAAAGTTGTTCATTATTTCAAGTAGTTTTTCACTTGATTCTGTAGGATTCTCTAAGTATATCATCATGTCATCTGCAAAGAGTGATAGTTTACTTTCTTCTTTTCTTATTCTAATACCTTCAATTTCTTTTTCTTCTCTTATTGCTAAAGCTAATGTTTCCAATACAATATTGAATAACAATGGTGATTAAGGACATCCTTGTTTCACCCTCAATCTTATTGGAAATGCTTCTACCTTGTTCTTATTACATATAATGCTTGCTGACAGTTTTAGGTATATGCTATTTATTATTTTAAGGAAGACACCATTCATGCCTATGCACTCTGGTGTTTTTAATAGGAATGGTTGTTTGTTTGTTTGTTTGTTTGTTTGTTTTTTTCAAAAGCCTTTTCTGCATCTATTTAGATGGTCATGTGTTTTCTGTTAGTTTTGTTGATAAGATCAGTTATGCTAATAGTTTTCCTAATATTCAACCAGCCTTGGATTCTAGTGTAAATCCTACTTGGTCATAGTGTATTATTCTTGTGATAAGTTGCTGTAACCTATTTGCTTGTATTTTATTTAAAATGCTTGCATCTGTATTCATTAGAGAAATTGGTCTATAATTTTCTTTCTCTGTTTTGACTCTTCCTAGTTTAGGTGTGAGCACCATATTTGTATCATAAAAAGAATTTGATAAGACTGTCTTTTTACCTGTTTTCCCAAAGAGTCTGTATAGTATTGTAATTAACTGTTCTTTAAATGATTTATAGAGTTAATTTGTAAATCAATCTGACCCTGGAGATTTTTTCTGAGGGAGTTCATCAGTGGCTTGTTCAATTTCTTTTTCTGGGATGGGGTTATTTAAGTATTTTACTTCCTCTTCTGTTAATCTGGGCAATTTGTATTTTTGTAAACATGTGTCCATTTCAGTAAGATTGTTAAATTTGTTGGCATACAGTTGGGCAAAATAGTTCCTAATTATTGTTTTAATTTCCTTTTCCTTGGTGGTTGATTCACCTTTTTCATTCTTGATGCTAATAATTTGGTTTTCTTCTTTCTTTTTTTTTTAAATTAAATTAAGCAAAGGTTTATCTATTTTATTGTTTTTTTTTTCATAA
>NW_027555625.1:212142486-212612486 GCF_003287225.1 Phascolarctos cinereus
ATGAAGGGCAGTTTCAATAGTTTCTTGACACTTTTTATGATTAAACTTCTTTAGGTAATGGTGACTATCTGTGTTAATATCTGTTCTTTTATCTGGTTCCCATTTTTCTTCTTCAGTAGCTTTCTTAATTCTTAGAGGTTAGAGTAGGCTTAATTGTTTGTCACATGTCCTCATTTTTAATCTTTGCTATCATGTTGAATTGATTTTGATCCTTGCTCTAACAAATAGATGTTTGCTTATGCGTGGTCTCAAATAGATCATTCAGAAGTGACTCCCACATCCATAATCAGTTATTTCTTGTTAATTAGAAGAATGTAACTAATTCATTTTATCATGTGTGATGTCGTTCAGTGACCAACATGTACAACACACCCCAACTCTATCCTCAAAGGAAACATACATAATACAGTCATTGGGCTTCTTCTATAAAGTCTTTGGCTTATCTCATTTTTTACTTTAAAATCTTATTTGCCAACATACTGTTTGTCATACTTTTGTATGCCTAGTTTTGCAATGAAATCATCAAGATCTAAAATATCTGTGGATGTAATACAGAGAACCTTATGGACTTCCTCATAGAGTTTCTCTACCTCCTCATCCTCTACAGTTTATGTTGATACATAAACCACAATAATTTTTAAGGTGTTTTTTTTTAAATACTTTTCAGGAGCTGTTGTATATGAAATTAACAAGTATCCTATGAAGTTCTGTTTCTTGATGCCTTTGGGTGAAGGATACTTCCAATTATTTCATATGCTTCCCTAGGCAGAACCTATGAGCCATTCTTCCTTTCAGCTGCTATTCCCTGTTGTCTTCCTGTTTCATGTGTAGTGAGAATGTCAAGAATGATATGATTCAGTTTCCATAGTGGTATATCTACTCAGTCAGGGAAGTAGATCTCACATTTAGGAGTCCAACAGATAGGATTATAGACAGGCAAAAAAAAAATCCCAATATATTCTTAGCAATCTCTTCCCACTTTTTGACACACTACCAAAAACTACAGAAGCAAAAAGACATACATATGACTAACTACCATTTTCTATTTGTCTTTATTGCATGGGTTCCTTGGGCCAAGGAAGTCATCACCAAATGGACAGATTATTAGTAATGAGCCTCTCAATGCATAGCTAAGTGGTTCTTAGAAAGCAGACATTATTTTGCTAGAACCATACTCAAGATCCTTCTAGTATGGCAACATCTACCAGGGTTTTTTACTCTAGCATTTCATAGACATAGCCTTCAGAAATTCAATGTCACCTCAATATCACAATGACGAATGCAAATGGATTTTGTGGAGGTCATAAAAAATGAAAAATTCTTCATCTTGAAGCCAATAATGAGCCTCTTCAAACTTAACTAGACTGATCCTTGAGGAAAAGAGTTTATTCCCTACTGGCATAGCCTTTAAGAATCCAGGATCATCTCCGTGTCTTGATGAAGCATCTTAGCAAGACTTCAGTGAAAGAGAATGGTATGGGTGTATTTATCTAATATTTTTTGTCTATATCTAATCTATGTCATAAATGTGTATAGTAACTATCTATCTGGCTGTCCATCTATCAATCTATCCATATATTACCTCCCAATATACCTATTATCTACTGATCTATCATTTATGTATATATTTATGTATCTATCATATCTTATGTATCAATCTACCTATCATCTATCTGTCAATCACCTATCATCTCTCTCTCTCTCTCTCTGTCTCTCTCTCTCTCTCTCTCTTTCTCTCTCTCTCTCTCTCTCTATTTTATAGGATCAAACTAAGTATTTCATTGATCTACTCTCTAGCCATTTTCACACAATGCTGACTATTCTTTGGCTCTCCTCTACCTCTCTCCAGAATTCTGACTCCTTCCTCTAGAACTTGGTATTCTGGTAAGTAGGTTTTCATGTTATTTTGTCCAGAATCAGACCACCACAACACTTCCTAACCATCTTCAAACCATACTCCATCCCTTTGTCATTCCAACTACTTTCAAACTCTAGCTCCCCTTCATGTATGATCTTCTTCTATTAAAAATATAAGTTCTATGAGGGAATAACCTATCCCTTTATATTTTTATCCTCTGCATTTAGCATAGTGTATAACATATAGTAAGTAGTTACTAAATGATTTTTTTGTTAATTCACTCATTTATTTATCCTCACAACAATGCAGTGGTAATAATGCAAGGGATCTTGTTCCTATTTTGAAGATAGACAAATTGAAGCCTAGTGGCTTAGATAAGTGACTTAGTGTAATAGAATCATAGCATCATAGATTTAGAGCTTATCTATCTTAGAGTCCATTGATTCCAACACTCTCATTTGACAGATGAGGAAATTGAGCCACAGTGATGTTAAGATCCAAGCCTTCCTCATTCCCTTTTTCAGCCCTATCCATGATGCCATGCTACCTTGTGTCATAAATTCATATGGTTAGTGCATATTCAAGACAGAAATCAAATCCAGTCCTTCTCACTTTGTCATTGTCCTTTCCACAAACTTTATTCTCACCAAGAAATTTGTGGTCAACTAAGGAAATAATTAGGCAGTCAATCAACAAGCATTTATTGAACTATTACTATGATCCAGGAACTGTACTAAACCAAAAATATACAAAGAAAGGCAAAAAACCAGTCACTGTCCTCCAGGATTTCATATTATAGCAAGGGAGATAATATGTAAAACATCTTAGTATGATCTTGGCATGAGCATACTTCAGAAAGGAAGTAGCATGTGATGAAATTTAATTTGCCAAGTTATATGTAATTACTATATAAAGGAAAGAAAATTCAGTCAATAAAACACAGGTCGCCTATCAATAATTATGAAGTGGGCACCCCTGGAAGTATCATGGTGGTTGTTCTTCATGCTCTAAGAGGACCAAAATTACATCATTATATCAGCTTCAAGGTACAGTGTGTCTGGCTGTGGCTGATCAGACCAATAAGAGCTCAGAAGGCTCACCACAGGTCAGACACAAGTAGTCCATATGAATATTTGGAGTGGAGATGTTGCTAAATTTTTGCATCTCACATTTCTTTTGAGCTACTGCTTCTCAAAAGCATCATGAAATTATGATCAAAGCACCAGACTCACGGTCAGGAGACCCTTGAGTGATAAACCCCAGGCTTACCATTTCTTAGCTATGTGACCTTCACAGAGGGGTAAAATTTAACAACATCTAGACTTTGTGTCTCCAGGACAAGTTAAAGAATAAATCCTTTTACAGGCAGCCCTTTAGTTTGACATGAAAATTCAACAAGCTCATCATTATAGATGGCATGAATGGGTAAAAAACAATCAAATAGCCTAATACTGGGGAAATAGCTTATGATTTTGAATGCTTTGATTCACAGTAAATAATATAAACTTTTCATTTGTACTGTAGGGAACAATAAATGGCAGGCAGCAGATTTCAGAATAAGCTTAACGCACTGAGACTCAAACATGCCAAAAAGACATTTACATTAAGTGGCCAATACCCATCAATAAATAATTCCTTCTGAATGGATTCTACATAGGGAGTCCAGCATAACTCCTGCCAACATCAAAGATTCAAAAGATTTTCAAGATTAGAAAGGTGCTTAAGGATCATCTAGTACAGGTTTTCCAAATTTGTATACATCTGCAATTGTTTTTTACTAACAAAAGGCTTTAATTCTTAGAACTCATAAACTAAAAAAAAAATGGATCCTTTTTCCCATGTCCTGTACCTTCCACCTCTGCTATTTCCCTGTCTCCAGCTCCTGGTCCCTTCTCTATGAGCTTCAGAAAACTGGCACAAGGAGATAGAGTGCAGTCTATAAAAGGTAAATTTAGATTTGCTAACACTCTACATTTTGACATAGAAAATATTTACTACCTCCCACTCCCACATATACAATATACACAGTCATCTCAAACTCTCCATTCCTTTTATCATGAATCTCCTCTACATCTTTTCTGACAAGTAGCATAGTGGGAAGAGTAAGTGATAATTAACAGATGGAGACTGAGTATGAGTCCTGAATCTGAGCCCTTAGTATTGTAACCATGGGTAAGGCAATGAGCCTCTCTGAGCCTCAGTTTCCCTACCTAAGAAATGGAAACAATAATAATAACAATAATAATAAATACTCATAGTCCCTACTTTATGGAACTGTTATGAGGAAATCCCTTTAATAAACTTTAAAGTGATTTTTGAATGTGAGCAGTTATAAGTAATCAGCCAGCATCAGCTTGAATACTTCTGTGATAAAGAGCTTATTACCTTACAGGATAACCCATTTCATTCTCAGATAGCTCTAAATATTAGGACATTTTCTCCTCCTTGAAGATTTTCCTAAAGACCTTCACAACCTGGATTCATCCTGCCTTTCCAGCTTTATTTCACAATACTCCATTTCATATATTCTACAATCCAGTCCAACTGATTTCCTCAATACACAGGTCATAGAGGACACTGCATTTCTAATGTATGAGCCTTTGCACTGGCTCTCCTCCACGTCTAAAATGTACTCCCTCCTCATCTTTGCCTCTTAGAGTCCTATTTTCTTTCAAGCCTCAGATCAAACACCACTTTTTGCCTCCATTCAATTTCCAAAGCTGAAACATTCTGGCGCTGGAACCTCGGAGAAGTCATTTAACTTTTCAGTGCTTTAGGTAACACTCTAAGACTAAAAGTTGCAGAAGAGATGCCAACTAGATTGGCAAAGGGAATTTGCTCACCTAGAAGTCCTCTGTGCAAATAGAATCACAGTTCCTTCCATCAATATTTTTTAAAAAAATTTGTATGTATTTCATATATACCTATATACGGATATGTTGTCTAGACACTCAAATAGAATGTAAGTCTCTTTGGGGTAAGCGCCATTTCAATTGTGTCTTCCTATCTGCAATGCCTGGGAAATAGGAGGTACCCAATGAATTTAGGGTGTTTATTTCATTGATTGTAACCTCAGGTCTGCTTCCCTTTAACTTCCACATCTACTATTTCCTACCATAGCTGCACAGAATAATCTTGCATAAGGATATCAAATATGTGAAGATTGCTGTAACAATGTCCTTGCTTCCCAGCCTCTCCCTCATCTTCTCATCTCCAAGTCATGTGTCTATGGTTTTTTTCTGCTCTTCTTTCTGTCCATCAGAAGGGCAGAGGCAAACTACTGACTTTGGCCCTTAGTCCAGAAATTAGAGACAGTCAGTCTGTTGAATGATCAACTGGCAGTTCTTAACATTCAAGTAATCACAGGATTTGTGAGTTGGGGGAGCATTAAATTTTATTTTCCAACAAAGACCTCTTTAGCCTCCACTCCTTGTCCCACATTGAGACAGCAAGAAAACAAAACTCTGAAAATGAAAGTTTCAAACATGGATAGTCAAGAGAAACAAATTCCCTTATGGTCTTGTCCAAAAAAAAAGTCTCACTTTGCACTGAATCCATAACCTCTCTATCAGCAGCATGTTTTATAATATACTTTGAGAATTATGGTTGTTCATTGTGTTCACTAGAGTACCCAAGTCTTTCAAAGTTGTTTGTCTTAACATTATTCTTACTGTATAAATCATTTTCCCAGTTCTGTTCATCTCATTCTACATCAGATCATGCAAGTCTTCCTAGGTTTCTCTGAAACCTTTCTGATAACACAATAGTATTCCATCACATTTATATAGCATAACTTTTTTCAATCATTCTCTAATTGATGTACATCTCTTCAATTTCTAATTCTTCGCACCACAAAAAGAACTCCTGTAATATTTTTGTACATGTGTCTTTTTCCTTCTTTTTGGGGTATTGATATAGTCGTGGTATTGCTAGCTCAATGAGCTTTACTTAAACTGGGTCACAGTTAATAGATATTGGAGCATAGTCCCAAATTGCTTTCAGAATGGTTAGATAAGTTCACAGGTCCACCAAAAGTTCTATGAAGTTTCAATCCCTCCAGCCTTTGTCATTTTTCCTTTTTGTCAATGTGCCCATCTGTTGGGTGTGTGTGGAATTTCATAGTTGTTTTAATTTGAATTTCTCTAATGATTACTTCCTTAGAACATATTTTCATATGGCTATTGATGGCTTAGATTTAGTCCTTGGAAAACTACCTATACATAGAATCTATGAGTTTGTAAGGGACCTCAATGGCCATGTAGGCAAACTTTAATAGTCCTTTGTATGGTATTCCCAATAGCAGTTTCCTCTTATATCTCCTGGAAACTATGCTCAATACAGATTTGCAGCACACATTTGAGTTTTTCCTATCTGAAAGGATTATTCTTTAGCCTTCCTCTTTTTCTAAAATACAACCAAACATTTGTTATTTAATGGCACTTGGTTATGTAGAGAGACATGGTAACCCACATCACTGTAAAGGAATACCAAAGGTACAACCCTGGGATTTTGTCCTCAATGACTTATGCAAGTTCTCAAGGAAATTGGTCTAGGTCACTTTGTCCTTGCCCTCAGAATCTTTTACTTCCTATTTCCAATTCAGGTTCCCAGATCCTTACCCCAAGTCAAATCTGTTGGATCTTCTTGTGACAGCAAAATCTAAAAGCTAGAGCTCTGGACCTGGAGTCAGGAAAACCTGGGGATCCAAGGAACCTTAGCCTTCAGACTTTTAATAGCTATGTGAGATTTGATAAATGACTCAACATCTTTGATCTTTAGTTTCTTCATCTGCAAAATGGGACTAATAATAGCACCTACCTTGTAAGATTGATGTGAGGATCAAATTAGATAATATATGTAAAGTGTTTTGCAATCCTTACATAACTCTATAAATATAAGTGATCATTATAATTCCTAGACCCTGAGATATTTTGACTTTCGGAGTTCAGAGTTCTGCTACACATAACCTTTACTTATTAGTTTCTAGCATTGCCCCTGCCCTTTGCACACATTTCTGTACTATCCGTAGTTTATTACTAAATGTGTAGCATTGATCTACTTGTATCACTTTTATGGATCTCAGTGTCCTTACTGTTTGTATACTATATAGTAAAATGACAGAGTTGTACTAGATTATCTTTAAAGTATCTTCCAGCTCCAAATCTATTAACCTATAATCTACATTTCAAATTACATGAATGCTTTCTCTAAATTGTAGTCACAAGGGACAAGAACATGCAGACATTCAGAAATAGAATAGAATAAGATAATGAAAAGTGTGCACAAAATAGACCATAATCACTCCCACATTAGATGTCCCAAATTTGCTTAATTATCATATATTAAAATTTCCTTGAGCTTAGTCAAGCCCTCTCAGACCCATTGGGAAAGAAATGGTATCATTATCTCTGCTGCTGTAGTGGTTACCCAGGTGAAAATAGTTTCTCTTAAGTATGATTAAACCAAATTTGTCCTTCATCAATTTGGGCACTCTGGACTAAATTCATTGGTCGATTATTTAAATATTATGTTGATTTTTGTCCAATAGGAAGCTTCGTGATGTCACAGCAAGTTTGTAGTGTCCCATTCATCATACTACATATTATATATATTTGTGTGTGTATACATATATATGTATATGTACATATATATATATATATAATATTATAGATGTGTATATTTATAGTAACTAGTTACCAAAGCAGTTGGATAAATAACTTTATATTACTCATTACCACCTCACCCCATCAACAGATGAAAAATGTATTTTTAAAAGCAAAGGTGGAGTGGGTGTTGAGCCTGTTATTTTACTGCAAGTAATGGGAAATATCATATATATTTATGAGCTCATATGCAAGTCTTTTGGATGGGAAGGGGAGGGAACTCAACAAAATCCATTCTATATATAATGTTTTTGTTGACCTGAATGTTTTCATAGGAGCTGAGAGCTTTAGTGCAGAATAGGCCAAATTCTGATGTTCCCAGGAATAAACAAGGGAAGAATCATGAACCAGAGCTTTGTGAGTGTTGTCTCCAACCTCAACCTAGTCCATGTGAGCCAAGAGTTTTTGTTATAATTCTCTCTCTCTCTCTCTCTCTCTCTCTCTCTCTCTCTCTCTCTCTCTCTCTCTCTCTAACACACACATTCACACATAAGCACACACATACACACACGAACAAACTATTGTCTCTCCTCTTATCCAATACATTGTCTGAGACTTTTGTCCTTCGTCTTTACTCTCCAACCCAAGGACAGCACAAGGAATCAGTTTAAATCAATGAAACTTCCAGGAATGCCAGGGAAATTTTTCCCGTACTCTTGAAGTAACTATATCTTGAGAAAGAGAAGTAACAAACTCTGATGCCCATGAATCATGGCAAGAAAGTTGAGAGATTTGCCATCTTAGCCCAGGAGATACAAAGAAAAATAATTCCTGAAAGTTTCCAGGAATTCAAGGACCTAGTAGCCAGACTTCTTCCTTCTTGTTTGTAGGAATCCAAATCAATCTTGCCAAATCCAATAAGCATTTGTCAAGCAAGTACTGCTTGTTAGGTGCTGATCATACAAACACAAAGCAAAAAAGCAAAGGGAAGAATTCGAGGATTTCTCTACCACATTCCTCCTATATTAAATAAGTAAGGTAAGTGGCCAGAATGATCTGAATAATGAGTAGTTTATTATTCTGTCACTTTCAAATGGTTACGGGCATCACCCCAATTAGAAGGGAAACCCACTTTTTTTTCTTTTTTCCAGTAAAGGTAAAAAACATACCTTTCATTTCTGCATAGTCATGATTCCACAGATTGTGCTGTATTTTCAATAACACTATTTTATAGAAGACCAAGCATGATGAAATAGAAAGGCTGTTATTTACTAATTTTGTGGTCTTGGGCAAGTCATTTTCTCTTTTTGTGCATCAGTATTCTTATCTTAAAATGAGAGGAATTGACTAAATTATTAGTGTCAAATTCAAATAGAAATTGGGGCTTGTAAACCTAGCAGAAGGATCCCTGTGGGCTCCCTACAGACTTAGAAAACCATATATTAACATTGTCTATATTCTATTGCATTTTTATTTATTTTGTCAAATATTTCCCAATTACATTTTAATATGGTTCGAACTACTTTGAAGTGTTGTGGGTCACATGTGGACTAAATGATCTCTAAGTTTCCATCCAACTATAAAATCTATGATTCTATAACTTATGCATGTATGTATGTGTATCTGTATGCTTATATTTGTAGCATCTGTGATTTCAATGGTATATGGAAATCTCCATGAGAAAACCCTTTCTATCAACATAGATAGGCAATCTGTTCTGCAATTTATAGTCTGCCAGAATTTCCTGGTATACTGAATGGAAAGGGTGTGATTTGCAGAAGCAGGACTTGAACCCAAGTCTTCTTGACTCCAAGGTCAACTCTTTTTAAACTACACCACTATACCCACTGATTCAAATGCATGTGTGTGTATACAGAGAAAGACACAAATATAAGTTTATATGCATGCATATACACACACCTATGTGTATATGTATATCTATGCACACACATACACACATATATATACACACACGTGTGTGTGTGTGTGTGTGTGTGTGTGTGTGTGTGTGTGTGTGTATACACATCCCAATTTCTCTACTACCCGCAGTGCCTTCTGGGCATCATCTAATGTTTTCACAGAAATCTCAGAAATATAGTCAAAATGATAATACAAAGTTCTGGTATTAAATTAACAACATGGGCTTACACTAAATACCATTGACCTTTTCTACTGCTCCTGACTCCCACAAATATGTTATCAAAATGATTATCATTTTGCCAAATGCCAGAAACTGCAGCTCAGGTGATAACTACTGCAGAGCTACTATACCTGAACACAGGGGAGAACCAACTATAATATTAACTTCATAATACCTTGACTACTATAAGACTACAATCTTCTAGTTCAGAAATTGGAAAGAGAATGAGTCAGTAGTATTCTGAATAAAGAAATTACCTAGCAATTTGAGTATTTGACCAGAATATTGATTCAGGATAGCTAGTCAGCTGAAATGCTATTCATACTCAATATATTTGATATGAAATCTAATTCAACTGGCCACTGTGAAACTTGGTAACACCAGAGAAATTAAACATAAACTTATGGCTTAATTAAGCTTCTGGTTGTTGAACAATTTCAGACTATTTTGGCCATGTTTTAATTTTCTGTATTGTATTTATGTCTTGGAAATGATAGATAGAATGATAGATGGATGGAAGGAAGGAAGGAAGGAAGGAAGGAAGGAAGGAAGGAAGGAAGGAAGGAAGGAAGGAAGGAAGGAAGGAAGGAAAGAGAAAAGGGAGGGAAGGAAGGAAGGAAAGAGAAAAGGGAGGGAAGGGAGGAAGGAAGGAAATAAGGAATAGAGGAAGGAAGGAGAGAGGGAGGGAGGAAGGGATGGATACATGTTTCAACTGCATGACCTCAAGAAGTTCATATTTTAATGGAGGAGACAACCTATTTAAGTAATAAATACACATAAAATAAATACAGGGTAAATGGAAATTACCCTTATGGTGGAAGTCACTAGCAGCTATGGGGTAGTAGTTACTTGATACATATTTGTTGAATTTAAAGGAATCTTATTCACAAGTTGGCCAAAATATATATGTACATATGTGAGTATACCAAAATGGCTCTCAAACATATTTTGAAATAGATACACATACAATAATCACTTAATAAATGTAAGTTCAATGATTAAATAACTTGCTGATTCATTGATATTATGTACAAATCACTTTTCTAGGAGATAAGGATACAAAGAAGAAAAATAAATTGTCCTTTCTCTTAAGGAAATTATATTTTGTCAGGAGGTACAATATACACAGTGCCTATGTAGGTTATGTTTTTCCATAAGGATAGGTCTGTCTAGATGTAGCTCACAGAGAGGCAAGAATAGCTGTCTCTAGAGCTTCCTCTCCCTTTTCCAAGGAGACTTCAATTTCTGTCAGTCCAGGAGGTTAGCCATTCTGCTTTCCTCAAAGAGAAGGGAATATTAGGCTAGAATTATATCCATTTGCTCTCTGAAATAGTTACTCCAGAGGAAATATTTTGTTTAGTTTCAAGCTATACTCCTGATTACTATCCCTTAACAAGGAAAGAATGTTCCAATCTATATACAAGACTTTACTCCCTTCCCATCAAATGCCAGTTCCACAATGAACACAGATCAAATAAAATAATTTATCTAAGTCTGTAGCAAAACAGAAATCAAAGAAAATATACATATGAGGATATACAAGAAAACAGAAAGTGAATGAGCTCTCCCATTGGAAGCAAGATAACTCAACTCAGAGTATCAGATCTCATCCAAGGGGAAATTTCCCATAGTCTCTAGTATAGTAAGCTGGGAATATGCCAAAGTATTGTTTCCTCTACATATTACTTCTTCCCAAAGCCCTTCTCTCCTCTCAGGGACCTGAAGAGAGTCTGGAATCACATGTCTTGCCTCTTAAAGTTAGAAGGCAGAAGACCAAGATCCCTCTCCTCTTAATCTGTCTTTAAAACCACCCCTCACATAGGAGTAGAGCATTAATAATCAATATCTACCAATAAGGAGAGTCTTCTACAAATAGGCCTTAAGCCATGGGTTGTACATATAATATAACATAACATTATATTATATGTAAAACAATTTCAAGATGGAGAGAATAAGGAGAATCAGAAAAGGCCACATATAAGAAGCAGCACCTGAGCTGTGGGGTTCATGTTGCGGGGAGCTTTTCCTGATACCCCAGCCTTGGGGGAGCACCCTTTGTCTGTAACTACCTGACATTTATTTTGTATGAACTTATATGTATATATGTTGTCTTTTCCTTCTGAAGTTTTCTGACCCCCTTATCATCTGTTGGCTGAGAGCTCTGGAAGCAACCATTGCTACCACTAATTCAGTTGTCTTTAAGGCCTGCTCCTGGTTTCCTGGGATTCTACCTGTCATAGCTTGTGCTGTACTGAACTCCATTCTCACTTCAGTGTGATAAACCTTTCCTGTCAAACTTCTAAGTCTTTTTGGACTGGAAAATCATTTCATCCCATTATTTTGTGGGTTCTGCCTGCTCTAGAATTTGAGGTATTATTTAAAGTTATTTGGAGGGGAATCTTTGAGAGCTCAGGAGAGTCCCTGCCTTTTTTACAGCAATCTCAACCCCACCCATAAGCTGCATTTTGAAGGAAAATTAGGGATTCTGAAAGACAGAGGTGAAGGGGAAGAATATTCCAGACAAGGGTGACCTTCCAAAGGTATAGCTGTATGAGATGGATTGTGATGTTTAAAGCATATCAGTTTGACTGGAAAAGAGGGTCCCTGAAGGATAGAAGAGAATGCCAAATAAAAAATGAAGGGAGAAAAGAAGGAATGACTGTCCATAACTGACCCCAGACTAGGCTAACTATGGCTTCTGTGTGTGAATGAGGCAACACACCTGAGCTCTCAAGGAAGTTGAGAGTAACATGACTGTACCTTATCAGTGACCACCACTGTTGAGAAGAAAGGGACAACTGGAAAAGCAAAGTTCTTGAAACTATTTGAGTACTACAGAAAGATATAAAAAACTAAAGAGCAACAAACCAAATGAGTAAAATTGATGTATAGGAAAATAGAGGAAATATGTGTGTTACTGTACTTCACAAGAGAAAAGATTACCTAAGTTAGCAATTGTATCTCAACTCTATCCCTAACAATGATAACAAAATCAAAAGACAAAGGTAAGAAGATAGACTTGAATTCCTTTTTCACATTAGAAAAATATTAGTTTGAGGACAATAGTTATATGGTGGGAAATCCTGAAAGAAGAGCATATTACTTCCCTCTGCCAAAAAAATCATTATTCAAAGTATTTTTAAAATATTACATGAAAAAATGTGAAATATTTTTATTCACCACAAATAGAAATTAAAAGTTTATATAAAGGAGAGAGTGTCTATGGGTAAAATGTATCTTCAAGAGTGCTTTTATCTTATGCAGTGTTACATGATGTCTTTTTTTTAAATTAGGTGTTATTAAAGGTGAATGTCAGCAACACAATTAATTGCAGCTGACAACAGCAGCAGCAAACAAGACAAGCCAACAAGCTTTTTAGCAAGTGTGTCAGGCATTGTGCTAATTTCTGGAGATACAAGGCTAAGCAAAAAGAATGACAGCAGTCTCTGTCCTGACTAAGCTTACATTCTAATGGAAAAGACAACAGGTAAAAGTTGGAGAGAGGTATCCTGTTGGGGATCATGGTGGTAGAGTCCAGAGAACAAAGACCTTGTACTTTGTAAATAGAGGTTCCAAGTGAAACTCACCAATGGAAAAAGGAGGCCACCAGAGTGGAAGGACAAGTCAGCTGAAGCATGGTGGTAAAGTTGAGAGAGTAAACCACAGCTGGTCTGGGCCCTTCCTCTTGAAACCAAGATAAAATTTGGCCAACAACTGTTAAACACAACCACAGATGTTTGCCTAAGGTCATATTTGTATGTGATTGCTGAAAACAAAAGAAATTGTAGTTGCATAGAGAAGCAGTTACAATGACAGAAGAGAAACTTAGGCAGGCCAGAGAAATCACATACCCATCAGTTGACATTACTGATCAATACAGTTCAACAAGAATTTATTGAGTGCCTACTATATACCAGCTACTATATTAGGCACTGAAGATACAAAGATTAAAAAAAAATTGGTTCCTGCCCTCAAGTGTACAATATCTTCTGAATTAGTCTCCTTGCCAACAACCACTGAGCTCTTCAACCTACCTTCCACATACATATCAAATTACTATTCACAAAGCACAGGTCTGACCATGTTACTCCTTTGCTCAGGAAGCTGCATTGGCTCCCCAAGGCCATTGGATAAAATGGCAACTCTTTTGTTCTATCTTCTACATGAGGCATATCTCCATCCCCATAGTTGTAAGGATTCCCTTCCCCTGGAATTACTTTTTGTTTGCTTTGTATATATTTTCTATTTACTTATCTGTGCACGTGTAATTTTCCCTTAGTAGAATATAAACTCTTTGAGGGCAGAAAATATTGACTTTATTTTCTGAATTCCGTATTATACCTTAAAAATATTAGGCACTTAATAAATGCTTTCTGAATGAATAAGTTCTACCAGGGGAAAATGATAAATAATTACAGATAAATAAAATATAGACAAAATAAAAGTATATAAATAAATAAACCAATAACTAACTACAAAATATATACAAAGTAACACTGGTGATGAAGGCACTAAAATTGGTAGGAGTAAGGAAGGCTTCCTTTAGGAGATGGCACATTAGCTATGCTTTGAAGAAAGATAGGGATTCTGTTAGGCAAAGGTAAGAAGAGAGTAGAAGGTAAAGATGTGAGAAATAGAATATGATGCACAAGGAATCTCAGGTAGTGCAGAAGGCTAATAGATTAGAAGGCTAATAAAGTAGGTTATAAAGATGATAAAAGTTTAGCCTTTTTGGTTTTTTTAACCATGATAGGGATATTTACAATAATAGTGATCTGTTCTACAATAAACTCTCTCATCATGCCAAGAGGTAACTGCAGAGCAGGAATTTTGTGATTTCATAGCTGAAATTCTCAGATAGCAGAAGCATCAGACTCAAGCTGCAAATCACCTACAAAACTTCCAAGTATGTCCTGAACTTGATTAAAATGTGATTGGGAAATTAACAAAATTTTTAAAAATAAATTAAAAGATAATAAACAATAGATAAAGTAAATTTGTGGTTTTTTAAATAAATATATACCCTGCAGGGATCCATTTCTGTTTGAGTTTGACACTGTGGTACAGGACCATGTGACCAAGACAGTGTTCTGTCAATGAGATCAAGGATCCCTTCCATAACTGGACTTTTATGTGGCTTCCTCTGAGTCAGCCTACTTAGGACTGGCACAAGAGAGAAATGGACCAGTTTTGTGTCCCTATGAGAACAAAGACCATTATGTAAGTGTCCCACTAGTTTGTGCCTGCCTGAGGGCAACAGGTGGCAAAAGGAGAACAGGCCTGAGTTGAACAGAATGGTAAGGGTGATTGGCTGCTGTTTATAACTGACCACAGACCAAGCTAACTATGGCTTCTGTATGCAAATGTAGTTCTGAAGCTACCTATTTCAGTTCTCAAGGAAGTTGAGAGGAAGATGACTGTACCCTATCAGTGACTACCATTGTTAAGACGAGAGGGACATTTAGAAAAGCATAGTTCTAGAAATTAATTGTGTATTTGAATGAATGTTACTGAAAGAGAATACCTGCTTTTCTGTAGATATTGTTCCCCAAAATTTTAGCTTCATGCCTATCCCACCAGCACAGAACCAAGTGAAAGGCATGATTGGTTCATATTAGACCATAGCCAGAAAGTTCATTGCTAGGACACTTTCCCCTTTGCATATGCTCCAGGAAGGCCTTGAGAGGGAATGTGAAAGAGACAGCCAGAGGCAAAAGGCAAAGGGATGGAAGAAAGAATAGTTATGTAATTTGAAATGATCTAGTCCTACTGGCTGCGCAGCTGTAATATAGATGAAAGCATAAATCCCAGTAGTGCTTGGGCTATTTACATTCCGTCCCAGGAAGCACAAAAGTAACCAGAAAAAAAATGTAGGAGGTACTCCCCCCACTCCCAATACACTCATGTTACTAAATGAATCAAGCTTTGGGGAGTAAAAGTCCATCTTGTTTGCCCCCAAAGAGAGTCTTCTACCCTATTATTGGTAGAAAAAATTTTAACTAACATGTCTTCAGCGTGTATATAATCCCAGGACACTTATTGATATGAAATTTAATACCTTGGTAGATAGAAATAGGGGGTATAGAGCTTCCCTATTTCCTTCAGCCCTTCCATATTGCAAAATTCTGCATGGGAAGTTTCCCAGGTCATTCTGAGCACAAGGGATCCAGAGTTGGGGATAAGAGGGAGTAAGAAAGGATCAGTGTCTCAAACTGGAATCTGAAACTCCCTCCTTACTACCAAATGGAGAGTTGGGTGGTAGTAGCATTCACAAATATACATAAGGAGAAAGTTCATTTTGCAAAATTATTATTGGAATTCTATTTTATTAGCTTGTCTGTTAATTATGACCTAGGACCTATTGCTGCACTGGAATCAGTTCTAACTAGGCTTTAATTCATTTGTCTAGAGAGAATAAAGGCTGCTGCTTTGCAACAAGATAAACACAACTAAATAAATGGTAAGGGAATTTTTAGATGAATGGTAGCAATGAAGATGTAGCTATTACTTCCAGTGAAGTCAAATAACTCATTTCTCTCCTGGAAGGATCAGGGCAAGTCCAGCAGCATCCTGTAGTGTAGAAGAAATGCCATATGGAGATAGAGATATGTTTTCCTATCTTTCAAGTGAAAGTTAAGTCTTTTGTTCTACATCTTAGTCATACAGTAATAGCATCTAGAAACAGAAAGTGTGACTACTTCCTAGCTCAAACTGCAAGACATATCCCTTCTATAATAAGACATTCTGGCTAGGAATCATAATGGCTGAATTGCCAAATGAAATTCCTAGCAGGATGTTCATGGAGGTTGAATCACTAGCAAAGCTCAACTGTTTATGACAACTATATCCAGAGTTGTCATAATCCCAGCAGGAGAAATAAGAAGGGGCATCAAAGCTAAAACGCTATTTGAGACAACTTTCTGAATTCAGAACTCTAACAGAGTAGAGAAACATAGCAATTGCAATTCTGGTTGGAACCAAACTACAAGTTGAAAGTCATGTTTTCATTGGAAAGTTGGAGGTACCAGTTCAAATACTGAAGATGACTCACACTCCCAAAATATTTCGTAGTTCACAAAATGCTTTCCCTCATAATAATCTTGTGAAGTAAATTATGCAAGGATTGGAATCATCATCATTTCATAGGTGAAGAAATTGAGACTCAAAGATAGTAGGAAACTTCCTTCAGATTAAACAGTTAGTAAGTGTCATGCTCTGGGGTCTATCTCAGGACTACTGATTCCATGGGCCCAGGGTTCTTTTAGCCATAGCCAATCATACTCCCTTATGTTCTTCAAAATGTCAAAAAAAAAAAAACCTGTGGTTTCAAAGCGATGGTGGCCCCTCCAATGAGAGAAGTCACAACATATGACTTATGTGCTTTAATTAGATAGTTTATGAGCTCTTATGGCAAAAACACATGCATACAGAAATGATTAAAGCATAAAACAGCTTTTTTGAAACTTTTCAAACCTTGTGTTGGATAAAGCTTTGAACTTTTTTTAAAATCTTACATGTATGTATGTATGCATGTATGTATTTATGTAGCTATATACATATATATATAAATGCCTACAAATATACACATGTATCTCAGCTATATGGTTTAATGGATAGAGTACTGCCCTAGAGGCAGGAAGATGAATTCAAAGCTATTCTCAGATGCTTACCAGCTATGTGACCCTGAGAAAATCACTTAACCTCAGTTTCTTTTAGTTTCCTTATCTGTAAAATGCAAAAATAATATCACCTACCTCCCAGGGTTGTTGTGAGAATCAAATAAGAAAATAATAGCTCTTAGCACAGTGCCTGGCCTATGGTATGCACTATATAAATGTTAGCTATTATTAGCATTATTATTTCTACATGTATATACAAGTAGAAGTGTTTATTTCTATACTGTGAGTACTTATATATGTATGTATATATAATATATGTCATACACCGCATTTTATATATATATATATGTGTGTGTGTGTGTGTGTGTATAGATATAGATATAGATATATTACATATAAACACAGATAACATGTTCCAAAAGTCTTAGTACAATTTTTAAGCTTAGAACTGCACTAAAGGGGCAGAGCCAAGATGGCGCAGTGAAAGCAGTGACTTGCTTGAGTTCTCCCCCAAACCCCTCCAAATACTCATAAAAAATGGCTCAAAACAAATTTTGAAGCAGCAGAACCCACAAAAAGACAGAGTGAAACAAACTTCCAGCCCAAGACAACCTGGATGATTGATCAGAAAGGTGTATCGCACAGGGCTGGGAGAGTAGCACAGCGCAGTGCAGCGTGGGCGCACAGTCCGCACCAAACCTGGAGCAGGCCTCAGAGGACTGAATCTCGGGAAGCTGTGGAGGTTTCCAGACTCCTCAATCCAGGAATGCAAAAGACAACTTAGAAGGTCAGTGGGAAAAGTCTGTTTCTGTGGTGCTCAAAGAGGAAGGCGGGGTTTCAACTCCATTTCCCAAGAGCATGGCCCTGCTGGGGGCAGCTGCTTCCTGAGCTTCCAGGCCCACAGACTGAGGGGGAATCCAGTGGCTGATCAGAGAGGGACTTCAGGGATCTCTGCCAGTGCTGAGGCAGGAATCTCTTGCTTTGCCGTTTTTGGATTTGGGTCACAGTTCTGGGCGGCAGTGCTGGGGTGAGGAGGGGCACTGGCATGAAGGAGCTGGTAGTGGCTGTGGAGAGGAGCCCCTCCTCACAGTTACAGGACAGAAAGATACTTGTGGTCACAGGCCAGGAAAGGAGTAAACACCTCGACCCTTATCATTCCACCTTGGAAGAACTGAAAATTTACAGGTCCCTACAAGTATCTCTGAAAACAGCTGTACAAACCCCTGAAGCTTGGGACAGTACATTCTCCACATTGGAAGCAGACTCTTACCTTAACAAAGAGTTTAAAACTCAAGTAATTGGCTGGGATCATGAGCAAGCAGAGCAAAAAGAGGCAGACTATATTATCTTACTTTGGTAAAAAAGAAGATCAAAATATACAACCAGAAGAAGACAACAAAGTCAAAGCTCCTACATCCAAAGCCTCCAAGAAAAATATGAATCAGTCCCAGGCCTTGGAAGAGCTCAAAAGGGATTTTGAGAAGCAAGTAAGGGAAGTAGAGGAAAAACTAGGAAGAGAAATGAGAGTGATGCAAGAAAATCATGAAAAACAAGTCAACAGCTTGCTAAAGGAGACCCAAAAAAATACTGAAGAAAAAAACCTTAAAAAATAGCCTAACCCAAATGGCAAAAGAGGTCCAAAAAGCCAATGAGGAGAAAAATGCCCTAAAAAAAAAATTGGCCAAATGGAAAAGGAAGTCCAAAAGATTACTGAAGAAAATACTTCCTTAAAAATTAGAATAGAGCAATTGGAAGCTAGTGACTTTATGAGAAATCAAGACACTGTAAAACAAATCCAAAAGAATGAAAAATTAGAAAACAATGTGAAATATCTCATTGGAAAAACAACTGACCTGGAAAATAGATCCAGGAGAGAGAATTTAAAAATTATTGGACTATCTGAAAGCCATGATCAAAAAAAGAGCCTAGACATCATCTTTCAAGAAATTATCAAGGAAAACTGCCCTGATATATTAGAACCAGAGGGCAAAATAGAAATTGAAAGAATCCACAGATCTCCTCCTGAAAGAGATCCCCAAAGGAAAACTCCTAGGAATATTGTAGCCAAATTCCAGAGTTCCCAGGTCAAGGAGAAAATATTACAAGCTGCCAGAAGGAAACAATTCAAGTACTGTGGAAACACAATCAGGATAACACAAGATTTAGCAGCTTCTACATTAAAGGACCACAGGCATGGAATATAATATTCCAGAGGGCAAAGGAGATAGGATTACAACCAAGAATCACCTACCCAAGAAAACTAAGTACAATCCTTCAGGGGAAAAAATGGTCATTCAATGAAATAAAGAACTTTCAAGCATTCCTGATGAAAAGACCAGATCTGAATAGAAAATTTGACTTTCAAATACAGGACTCAAGTGGAACATGAAGAAGTAAACAGGGAAGAGAAATCATAAGAAACTTATTAAGATTGAACTGTTTACATTCCTGCATGGAAAGATGATATTTGTAACTCATGAGAACTTTGTCAGTATTAGGGTAGTTGAAGGAAAAAAATTATATGTTTGGATAGATAGATAGATAGATAGATAGATAGATAGATAGAGGGCACAGGGTGAGTTGAAGATTAAGGGTCATATCTGGAGAATAAAATTAAGGGATGAGAGAGGATGATACTCAGAGAAGAAGAAAGGGAGAGGTAGAATGGGGTAAATTATCTCACCAAAAAAACAGAAAAGAAAGGTCTCTTACAGTGGAGGGGAAGCAGGGGAAGGTGAGAGGGAATGAGTGAATCTTATTCTCACAAGATTTGGCTTAAGGAGTGAATAACACACACATTTAATTGGGTAAGGAAATCTCTCTTACCCTACAGGAAAATAGGGGGAGAAGGGGACAAGAGAGCAGGGGGATAATAGAGAGGAGGGCAGATTGGGAAAGGGGGTAATCAGAAGGAAATACTTTTGAGGAGGGACAGGGTCAAAAGAATAAATGGGAGGGCAGGATAGGATTAAGGGAAATAGAGTTAGTTTTTTACAACATGTCTACTATGGAAGTATTTTGCATCACTGCACATGTATAATCTATATTGAGTTGTTTGCCTTTTCAATGAGGGTGGATGGGGAGGGAGGAAGAAAGAAAATTTGAAACCTAAATTTTAAAAACACATGCTTAAAAAAATGTATTCACATGCTACTGGGAAATAAGAAATACAGGAGGTGGGATATAGAAGTCTATCCTGCCCTACAGGAAAATAGAAGGGGATAAAAGAAGGGGGGAAAGACAGAAGAGAGGACAGACTAGGGGAAGGGATATTCAGAATGCATGCCATCTTGGGGTGGAGGGAGGGGTGAGATGGGGTGGAAATTTGGAACTCAAAAACTTGTGGAAGTGAATGTCGAAAACTAAAAATAAATAAATTTATATTTAAAAAAACAAAAAAAAAAACAAAAAAAAGAACTGCACTAAGACTTTTGGCAAATCTTATATGTGTATACATAGACTCTCTCTCTCTCTCTCTTTTTCTCTCTCTCCCTCTCTCTCTCTCTCTGTATGTGTGTGTGTGTGTGTGTGTATATATATGTGTGTGTGTGTGTGTGTGTGTGTGTGTGTATATATATACATATATGTGTGTATGTATATATATATGCATATATGTATGTATAATATGTGTATGTGTGTGCATATATATTTATATATATTTACAAGCATTGCTTTTAAAACACACACACACACACACACACACACACACACGGAACAAGTTTATTATTATTTATCTTTAAAGTTTAAGCCACACTAAGACTTTGGGACACCTTTTATATATGAAGTTACCTAAAATCCAATTTCCTATTCCAATGAGGTCTCCTGGCATGAAAGTAGACCTGGATTCTTGAGTAAGATTAAAGATGAACCCAAACTCTGAGTGGTCTTATCAAACTGTGAAGGCTTTGAATACAAACCAAAATGATCAGTTTTGCTCCTTCCCCTTTATCTTGTAAATTTAACTTCTAATCACTCTGCTGAGTAGATCTTTTGTTCCATCTAAGAAATCTCTATGTCAAAGGTTTTGAAATGTGTTCCTTGCCATACTTGCTTTTTCACTGCGTTCTCTCTCCTTAAAATACCTTCCCCAAATGATTTCTGATGCACACTTCTGACATTCTTCCAAATTCAGCTCTAAATCTACTTCTAGGTGCCATTCAGCACTGACCCCGACTTCATTTCATTCATTCTGCTCTCAACAGCCCTTACACACTCAATTAATTCTTGTATTATTTTGTACTTGCTGATAGGTCAATTCCAACAGTAATAAAATGTATTGAGTTTGCAGAGCAAGCCCCATGGACGCTCTTCACTTTCTCTGAGGCTTATTAGTAAAAATTACAGAGTTTAAAAATTATTGATGTAATGTTTGGAATTTGGGGTAAGATATAAAATAAAAGGAAAGACTTCGATAGTTTTTGGCTGTTCATCTTTAATGACATGCGACGTAACTTCAAGTGAAAAATGTTATAGATCATCTGTATAACAACAAGTAAAATTATTCTTAAGTAACAAGGTCAGCTAGGTTGCACAGTGTATAGAGCATCGGGCCTGGATTCAGATAAGACCTGAGTTCAAATCCAGTCTCAGACACTAGCTCTGTGAGTCTGGACAAGTCGCTTCATCCTGTTTGCCTCAGTTTCCGCATCTGTAAAATGAGCTGGAAAAGGAAATGGCAAACCACTCCAGTATCTTTACCAAGAAAACTCGAAATGGGGTCATGAAGAGTCAGACGTGACTGAAATGACTGGATAACAACAAAAAGATCAGTAAAAGGCAACATCAGTTGGGCAGAAGTCTCTATTTCTTGTATAGATTCCTTGGCTTCTCGGCCATCCTTCTTGCCACTCAAACTGGATGTAACACGTTTTTTTTTTCATCTCTTGTCCTCAGTATCTCCCAACTGTGAGTACCTATGTATATGTATGCATATATATATATGGCATACACTATATATATTATATACAAACACAGATAACGTGTCCCAAAAGTCTTAGTACAATTTTAAAGCTTAGAACTGTACTAAGACTTCTGGGAAATCTTTTATATGTATACATAGACACTCTCTTTCTCTCTCTCTCTGAATTAATGGCCTGACTTAACTAAAACAAAGCTATGTAAACACATACATATGTACATATGTGTATATGTGTATATATGTGTGGGCATGTATGCATAATTAGGACCCACATTTAAATGTTCTTGTACCAATATAGGTGTTGGGATACTCTTTCCTTTGTTGAGCTGTTGAAGGATTGATCTTTGGTTTTTACCCTTTAAAGTTGTGCATTTCCAATTCTGCTTATATATTTCCACAGTTGAAACCTGTGTTCTTACTTATCCACTATCAGTAGAAAGTTAATGGAATACATTCAGTTTTCCAAATTAGTTTAACTTCTTAATTCCAGTCAGGAAATGAGAGGGTTCATGTCACAACTTTTTATAGGCTTAATACTAATCAGATTTTTAGCTTAATTTTATTTCCAGAGGTGAAATTACTTAGCCACCAATCCCATGTTTTAGCTTTTAACTCTCTGACCCAAACTACAAAAACATTCTCCATCAAATTTTTGCACTCCTGATAGTGCCCAATTAGGGAAGAATAAATGCAGGCATTATACAGTAAATCACTTCAACTACCTTGATTTGCATTAAATCAACAAATAATAATTAAAACTTTTTTTCCAACAAGAATGTTAAGCTCCTTAAGAGCAAAACCAGTGCCTTACACATAGTAGATGCTTAATAAATATTTATTGAATTAGACTATTCAACAATAGTTATGATCAGAGGAATTTCAGAGTCTTGAATTCTAGCTGTGGAACACTTATGGGTGATATTGAGATCAAAGGAATAAAGAAAAAGCCAGTTTGGCAGGAGAAAGAATCTGGTAATCAACAAGCATTTATTGTTGTTGTTGAGTTGTTTCAGTTTTGTCCAATTCTTCCTAACCTTATTTGGGTTGTTCGGGGTGTTTTTTGGCAAAGTCACCAGAGTAGTTTGTCAATTCCTTCTCCTGCTCACTTTATGGAGAAGTAAACTAAGGCAAACATGGTCAAGTGCTGTGCCCAGGGTCACATAGTTAACAAGTGTTTAAAGCCAGATTTGAACTCAAATGAGTCTTCTTGACTGTAGGCCCAGCTTTCTGTACACTTCACTACCTAGCTGCTGTTAAGCATTTATTAAGTGTTTACTATTTGTCAGGCTCTGTGTTCAGCACCAGGGATACCAAAAAAAAGACAAAAATAGTGGTTTTTTCTCTTTAAAGGACCTTTTAGGGGAATATGCAAATGATTGCATATACAAAGTAGATAGAAGGTAATATCAGAGGGAAGACCCAAGGTCAGAGAGGTGAAACATAATCCCCAGCAAGAACTAGCAGGTTCAGATTAAAATGTAATTGTGAAAATTTAACCCCATGAATTAAAAAAAAAATAGGACATAGATATTGTGAATATGTGGTTCTCTCAGTACGTTCTGCAAGAATCCTTACGTAAGGTAGAGTGGCCCCCATTTCGGTTTCAGTTTAATTCCACTGTCTTAGGTGACAAAGGACAAAAGCTTCACACAGAAGGTGAGACTTCAGCTATGTTTTGAAAGAAGCAAAGCAAAACAATAGATGGAGATAAGATAAATCTTCCAGGCATGGTGGCTAAACAGTACCAAATCAGAGACAGATGATGGACTGTCCTGTTCAAGGCACCATTAAGTGTAACAGGATCAGAGCTTGTGTTGAGAAGAATAAATTGAAGGAAGACTGGAAAGGTAGGAATGGGTTAGGTTGTGAAGAGTTTTAAATACTAAACAAAAGATTTTATAATTTATCCCAGAGCTAATAGAGAGTCATAGGCACTACCTCAGCACAGAGATATCATAGTCAAACCAATGCTTTAGAAGAAATACTTTGGGTTAAGAAAATAGGATGTGGGGTAGCTAGGTGGCACAGTGGATAGAACACTGGCCCTGAAGTCAGGAAGACCTGAGTTCAAATCCGACCTCAGACCAAACACTTGACATGTACTAGCTGTGTGACCCTGGGCAAGTCACTTAACCCCAATTGCCTAAAAAAAAAATTAAAAAAAAAATAGGATGTGACCAGATAGTAAAGGCCAATAGGAAGTGCAGTTTGTCAATAGTAAATAAGGGTTCCAGAAGACACCAGTGGAAGAGAAGGACAGAATGAGATAGGACACAGGATGGGAAGGACTGAAAACGATGGATATGTTGGAGTAGGGAGCAGAAGCAAAGGAAAGAAGTTTTCAATGAGACATCTTTTCACTCTGAATTCCCAGGTTTCGTGGAGGAATCAGAGAGAGATGCTGCAAGGAAGATATTGAAAGGCAGAGATGTCTAAAAAAGAGAAAGAAGACTTTGGAGTGGTGAGAAAATTGGACAGGATCTACCACCTCGCAATAGGATTCCCAAAGCAGAGATTTGTGAAGGACCTAATTTGCTTTTAGGACTAGGAACCATGAATGCTAGGTTTGTTCTTTTAGGTCTAGATAACTAACTTGATTAATGGTTTATTGCATTATTGGGATGCACCAGGGATCTTTCATAATGGGATTATTTATATCATTTACCATTTCAAAGGCAGAATGACATAGTGAATAAAGCACTGGTTCTGGAGTCCCAGGACCTGTGTTCAAATTCCTCCCCTGATTACTATTACATACATGACCTTGGACAGATCATTTCTTTGTAGGCCTCAGTTTCCTTATCTCTGAAAAGAGATTATTGAGCTAGGAAACTTCAGAAACTTCTTTCAGCTCTAGCTATATGATCTTATGAATGCCCCTGAAAAAAAAAGAATTGTATGGGTTCTTATGAGGAAATTTATGCTGCGGGTTTTTTGAGACTAGGGATTGTATGTAGTTTGCTTCCCCCCTTTTAATAAAACCTTCTTCTATGACTTCAGTCTTGTAAAGGGGAGGGGTGAGAGAGGTATCACCTGCTTTCTAGACTGTCCATTTTAAAGGATTAGATTTTTTCCTCTTAGCCTGATGGTTCTCCCAGATTTCTGGATGAGACTCATATATCTCAAACCTCTAAAAAAAAAAAAAGAATCCTCTCCCCACTCCTTGGAGCCACAGAAACCTTAGAACAAGGTATGGAAAGATAACTGAACACAGACATGGGCAATAGTACACAAATTCTGTAAGGGTTTAGGAGTCAAAAGATCACTTTCAGATGAGGTAACCAGGTAAAATGCCAAAGAGGAAGTCAAATGTAAATTGTTGGTTAGGATATTGATTGAGATAGAGTAGGGGAAAAGCAATCATTGGTGTAATGGAAAGTGTGTGGGAATTATAATCAGAAAACCTCCACGTGAGTATGCATTATCCCCTTTTTCCTCCTCATGCCATTAACTTTTTTATAATAAAAAAAAAAGAAGTGGTGTATTTTCAAATGCATTCTTTTCTGTCTTCTACCCAGAGAGCCATCTTTTGTAAACCCCACAAAAAGGGGTTTTTTTAAGAGAAAGGGAGAATCAGCAAAACTTACCAACATATCAACTGAGTTACAAAGTATATGTAGTATTTCACACCCATAGTCTCTCACCTTTGAAAAGAGGGGAGGGAAGAACATTTTTTCATCTCTTCTGTTACAAGATTGATTATTATAATTATACAGCATTTGGTTTCATGTTTTATTGTGCATACTTATTTCCTGATCCTCCTTACATCAATATATATAGGTTCCTATAAATTCCCATATTTCTCTGAATACTTCATAGACATTGTTTCTTATGGCACAGTAATATTCCATTATTTTCATGAACCACAATTTATAGGCATTCTTTAATCGATATCCACCTCTTCCTTTGAACAAGTCACTTTCACTACAGACTCACTTCCTTCATCTGTGAAATGGAACAATAATACCTAACTCACAGGGTTGTTGTGAGGTTCCAAGAAGATAGTTTGACAAACAGTATATAAACCTAAGTTATTTCATTTTAGCATGAGATAAAGCACAAAAGTGAGAAAGTAAAAGGCCCTCCAGAGAACAATATATAATTTTTATAGCAGATTTTAAAAATATAGTTAAACAATGATCAGGAATATTCTAGAGACTCATAGGCTGATTTCTTTGACTGCTAGTCTCCCAGGATTTATTCTTCATTAGAGAATTCATTAATTAAAAGGTATGGACTTAAAATGTTAGACTCTTTTCATATCTTCTCTCCAGTGTGACAGTGAATTTCACTGACAGAGCTAAATCATCCCAAATATTAAGTAATGCACCAAATGTATGTCAAGACTAACTGAAAGAGGAAAAAATAATAACAGGTTCATTGCCTCTTTTCTCTTATTTGCTAATCCTCTAGCAATATAAGTTTAATGGACTGCAAGCTTGGTACGAATCAATAGTAAGATATGGTGACCAAGAAAGTTAATGTAAACTTGGGCTACATTAAGAGAAAATCTCTAGAAGCAGAGACTCCATTCCATCTAGTCAGACCGTATCTGGATATTGTGTTCAGTTCTATGTGCCACATTTCCAGACAGAACTTTAATAAGATGTACAACACTCATACAAGGGCAACTGGGATGGTGAAAGGCCTCCAGATCCTGCTACATGAAGATTTGTTGAAGAAACTGTAGGTGTTTAGTCTGGAGAAGGGAAGATGTTAGTGTGGCTAGGGCATGACTGTGCTCTTTAAGTTTTTGCAGGATTGTCAAGGGAAAGAGGGATTATATTAGTTCTACTTGAAACTAGAAGGGACAAGGAGGAATGGGTGGAAGTTGCAATGAGGCAAATTTAGGCTTGATGTAAAGAAAACATATTCCAATAATTAGAACTGTTCAAAATGGAAAGAGCTGCCCCTAGAAGAGAAAGGAGGGGAACAAGCATTTATTAAACACCTACTCTGTTCCAGGCTCTGCTCAGCGCTTTACAAACATTATTTCATTTATGAATTCTTCCTTCCAGGATGTCTCCAGGTAGTTTGAATCACCACTGTTGTCTATGTTGTAGAAAAGATTCTTGTTCAGATGTAGGTAAAACTAGCTGACCTTCAAGATCCCTTCCAACTCTGATTCTGTGACTATAATTCTATCTTTTTCCAGTAAGCCCACATCCTAAGCTCACACTCACATGGCTTGAGAACCAGTTAGTAACTGGAGGGCTGATGGAATCAGTAGCTTAGTAAGTAAATTGCTGGTTTCTACTAGGTTTGCAATCTCTCTTTTCATTCTAAATGGCCAAGTTGACTAGATGTGCTTCAACTGCAAGGGTTACAATGTTCTTCTCTTCTTACTTATTACTTCTCATCCTTTCCCTTCCCCTCCTCCTCCCTCTTGCATTCCCCTTCCTCCCCTGTCCCTTCTCTCCTTACTCCTTTCCCTCTCCCCCATTCTCTCATTCCTTTTTCTCCTCTTACTCTCTGAAAACCTTGGGGGTCAGGAGGGGGAAATAAGAGATTGAAGGGATGTGAACACCCACTTCTCAATTAAGTATCTAATTTGAGAACAATTATATTTTCCCTGGTATATCTCCAGCTGCCTCTGCATCTGTTCTTTCCTGCAGCCACTCTCTCAGATCTGTGGGTGGAGGTAAATCTCAGCTTCACAGTATCTTGTGTTCACTTTTAAAAATCTCAACAACAGAGAGCTTGTTGAATTTCACCATCAGGGGTGTCAGAGATTTTTGCAACTTCTCAGGTCTTAGCATCATCTCTTCTGTGATAACTTCAGTAACATTGTCTGCCTCCGCTTGAGAAATAACTGATGAATTCCTAACAGGAGGCCGCAATAGACTGAAAATTAGAAACTACAGCTCACAAAAATGAAAATTATGTCAGGCAAGTTGTGAGTCATGTTGAGGTTTTTTTTAATTTTTCATTTTCCAAATTATACTCGTTCTTTAATACTTGAGCATTGTATTTCATGATTCTGAAAGGTTCTGGCTATAAACATTTCAATTCCAGTATGATGGTAGGAATCTCTTGGTCTATGGTTATTTCAATTCAGTCAATTCAACTTGAGAAAAATTTATTAAGTACTTACCTTGTGAAAAATACCATGGATAGCAATTAGAGTATTAGACTTTGGGTCAGAAAAGTCTGGATTTAAATCTCACCACTGATTCTTATTGGCTACGTGACTGTACATTTATTACTTATGCAACTCTAGGCAAGTCTCTTCCGATATCTGAATCCGTTTCCCATCCCAGCCCTTTTTTTGCACCTGAACCCCTTAAAAATGAGATTAAGATAATAATAATAATGATAATGGATTGGACTTATAATTTCCTTGGTATAGAGAACTCTCAGGTCCAGACATTTCAATGCAGTTCAGATCTCTTCTGCAAATTATGCCAAGTGAACCGAAAAATTAAGTGATTTACTGAGTCACACAGCCAGTATGCATCCGAGGTGGAATTTAAACCCAGGTTTTCACCAGGAATGTCTGCAATCTCAATTAATGGGGGAGGTTGAGGCTGGTGGTATTAGAGCATTCTTCTAAGCTAAAGAAGGGCTAAAGTTAATCGGGTATCCACCCTAAAACCAGAACAATAAGTGAGTTCCTGGGATTGGGGGACCACCAAGATGCTCAAGAAAGGGAGAATCAAATCAGGTGGGAAAAATGAAACAGGTCAAAGCTTCCATGCTAATTAGTATTGAGAGTGGCTGATACCCTTCTAGCTCAGGTGAGATAGAGAGAGACCCAGTCTCAAAAAATCAACCTATGAATGGATGGATCACAGAGAGAAAGAGAGAGAGAGAATGAAACCAGGTCTTCCTGACTTTGAAGCTGGCTGTCTATGCACTATACAACACCCCTCTCTTTATAATATGTAAATATTAGCTAATAATAATGATAGTTCATAACATAGCATCTTAAAGTTGTGGGGTGTTTTTTTTTGGCTAGGCAGTGGGGTTAAGTGACTTGGCCAGGGTCACACAGCTAGTAATGTTATGTGTCTGATGTAGGATTTGAACTCAGGTCCTCCTGAATCCAGGGCCGGTGCTCTATCCACTACTTCACCTAGCTGCCCCAAAGAGAATCAGATACCTTTTTTTTTCTTTTTTGGTTAGGCAATGGGGTTAAGTGACTTGCCCAGGGTCACACAGCTAGTGAGTGTTTTGCATCTGAGTCCAGATTTTAACTCAGGTCCTCCTGACTTCAGGGCCAGTGCTCTATCCACTGTACCACCTAGCTGACCCCATCTTAAAGTTTTCAAAGCACTTTACATGCATTATTTCCTTTCCTCCTCAGAACAACCCCTATGAAGTAGATACTATTATTATTCCAATTTTACAGATGGTGAAACTGAGACTTATAGAGGTTATATATGACTGCCCTTGGCTGAACAGCTAGGCAATATCTCAAGTGGGATTTAAACTCAGGTCTTCCTGCCTCCAAGTTCAGTGTTCTATGCATTCTGCCTGGGAGCCATGGTTCTGCTTCTATAAATCCAAATATTTGAAAAACCATTGGTCTAGAAGAATACATTATGCCTCCTGTAAGTGATTCTATTTCTAGACTTACTATTTGATTGTAGGAAATAACTTACCTCTTCATTGTCTATTCCTCCAATCTCCATTTTATCCCATCTCTAATAAGCTAAAGAAAAGCCTTTATTTCCCTTGCTTGGAGTTTCACTATTTGTAAATTCTAATTCTAGGCTCTAAAATGCTTATGAACAAGTATTATCATATTTACCTAGTGAGTGGGATTTGATACTTTTCAGTTTACCTGTGGATGTTACTAGATTGATATGAAATGGACTCACAAACTTTTTTTCTGTTCTTTCAACTCATATCAATTGCTTATTACTGGATGCATACCAGCATACATCCTTAGGATAGACAGGCAAAATGATGGAATCATCCTGCCTCCATCCAATCAATTTCTTAGCAAAGAATTCATTTCACTTTGATATTGTTAGTAATGAATTTATGATCAAAGAGGATATAAACTCTGTGGACAATTCTCCTTTAGAACTATATTTTTAAAAAATTGAGGAAAAATAGGGATATTGGTAAATTCAGTGTTCAGGGGTGGTTGAGAGGGGAGAGTTAGTCAATTACCAAGAAAGCAAGAGGAATCCTCCTCCCATTGGCTTTTCTTCTATGCATGTGTAAATGTAGTACATAGCACCAAATATTTCATTTAATGTATATTCAAGTTGAGTGAGAAATTAATTTTCAGTGCCCTGGTGGTCATCATCTTTTTCCATCAGGACTCAAAGAGTTTTCATCAAAGAAAAATGACAAGCCTACAGATGTCTTCTTATTTGAAATCACAGAGTATTATTTAACCAAAAAATAAGGCGCCTTGAATTAAATCTTCCTCAATATTTGAGGGTATAATACAGGAAGAAATAGTTATTCACTCTTCCCTCAACCTTCTGCAAATTTATCTTTGGCCATGTAATTCCCTGGTTGATTAGGGAATTAGCCCCTTGAAGGCTGAATCACTTGTCCAAAGTCATTGAACCACTCTAAAAGTTTGGTCAGAGAAATTGACAATGTGGAGTAGTTATAAGAGCACTGACCTGGAAATCAAATGACCTAACTTTCAAGTTCCATTTCTGCTTCTCAATCACTGTTGGACTATTGGTAAGTCATTCCAGCTCTATAAGCTTCAGGTCCCTAATCTGTAAAATGGAGACAATAATACTTATATTACCTATCTCATAGTATAATGTGTGTGTGTACATATACAAAGAAATAGAGAGAGAGACAGACAGACAGACAGACAGATCAGAAGAATAATAGGATTACTTGTACCTGAAATGAATTCATTTGAGTATGAGGTCATGGGAAGGGAGACAACCAAAAGAACATTCCAGCCACAGGGTAGCCAAGTAGGGGAAGGGAGACAATAAAGCCAGGGAGGGGAGGTATTCTATCCCCCAAAGAGTTTAGCCCACAAATCCATAAAGGGTTAGAAAGAAGACTTTGTTTAGGTGATCTTACTAGCTCCCATGGATTCACTTATCATCTTGATGTAGAAGACTCCCAGATCTACATATCTGGCCCTCATCTTTCTCCTGATCTCCACTTCTGCAACTTTAACCTGTTATCCATATTCACTTGAGTGTTCCATGGGCATCTCAAATTCAACATTTCTAAACCAGAGATCATTGTCTTTTCCCCTAAACCTACCCCTCATATTAATTACCATATATCTAACCATAGTGCCACTGTTCTAGTCAGGTTGGAAACCTAGGAGACATCTTGGAATCTCCACTCTCACTTACCTCCCATATCAAATCAATGGCCAAGTCCTGTTGAGTCTACCTCTTCAATATCACTCGTAGCCTTTCCCTTTTCTCTACTGACAACACAACCACTCTAGTCCAAGCCCTTATCACTTCTTACCTGGCCAATTGTAGCAACTTTTTAATTGGTTTCTCTGCATTCAGCCTTTGTTCTCTCTAATCTATTCTCCACAGAGCTCTCAAACTGATATTCCTGAAGCACAGGTCTAATCACATCATTCACTTGCTGAAGTTACTTCTATGGCTCTTCATTGTTTCTATGATCAAATACAAATTCTTCTTGATATGTAAATAACTTAACAGTATGGCTCCATCCTATGCTTCTAGGCTGATTACACATCCTTTCCCTTCACATGCTCTACCTCCCAGCCAAACTTTTTTACTTGCTCTTCTCTATATATGGTATTCCATTTTCTAACTTTATTTTTGCACAGACTATGCTTCATGCCTAAAATCCTCTCAGAAACCCTAGTTCCCTTCTAGACTCAGCTCAGGTGACCTTTCAAGCATACTTTCTTGATCCCCTCAGTTGTCAGAGCTTCTCATCCGCAAAGTACCCAAATAGTTATGCACATACATTTATTTGTTTATAGTATATAAACACTTTGTATTTAGTTATGTACATGTATCCCCCAAGTTGAATGTAGATTATTAATTGTTTGGACTCTCTTACTTTTGTCTTTGTATCCCCAATGATAAGCACAGTGAATGTCACAAATTAGGAGCTTCTTAAATGCTTCTTTTGATTAAATGGTTGATTAAAGGTGGGCTATGACAGAAAAAAAAGTAGAGTTTGTGGGTAGTCCTACCATGTGGTGACTTCAACCAACAGAGGACCATGAGCCAAGGCTGCAGATCAATAAAAGAGAGAAAGCATATGCTACACATAGCCCCTCGATGATGTCTCTACCATGGGGCAAATATCTGCTTGCCTTTTGTTAGTTATGGGCAAGTAATAATATAAATGTAAAATATTATTATTCAGTATTTAGCCCAGTACATTGTACCTAGTAAGCAATTGATAAATCTTGTAGAATGAACATTAACTAATGCTATTTGATGAAAGTAAAGAAGTATGAACAGTGGTTGAGCCTTCACCAATTCCAACAAGGAAAAGTTATACTCTTAGCTTGGTGCCCCAATCATTCTGTGACAGTGGCATCTAGGAAAAATTTATCTGCGAAATGGCCACTCTTCCCTGCACTATGTCCTTCCTCCATTTTAGTGATAAGTTTCTGTTCACAAAAGCATAAAGGTAATTACATGCACATATAAAAGAATATCTAAGAATTTGTGACAAAAAAGAATACTTAATTTCTTTTTCAAATATAGTTTGATTTTTTTCAATGGGCCCTCTACTGATATAAATGCTAGGTTTTGTGAGTTGCTATAATCAAGAAAATCAATCACTGTTTGGGCTAATTTTTGGTCGTCTCCTCTCTGAATTTAGCTAGAGTGGTAGCTAGACAACAGAAACACAGTTCATTAGCAATTGGCTAATCCTTGAACCCTTTCCTTGGAACCTTGGTAGATTCTGTCAGAGTTTGCACTATGTTGGAATAGTAATCAGTCAACAAATATTTATTAAACATTATATGCCAGATACTGTACCAGGTCCTGGGGATGCAAGTACAAAGAATACAATAATCCCTCCTCATAGGGAATTACATTCCTACAGGGAAGACCCAGAGTCCCCTCTATACCACATTGAGATATTAGCACAGAACTTCAGTAAGGCCTAGAAAGGAAATATTTGAAGAAATGTTTACAAAAGGTAACACAATTTCTATTTTCATAGGCTTTCCATGTTCTGTGACTTACTTCCTTCAGTAATCTAATGGATATAGGATCTCAATGATGTGGGAATTCCCTCCATCAATGACAATCAAAAGTCCCCCTCACCTCATTCTATGAAATTCCTGTTCATTTACTTACATAAATTCTTTCTGCCCCATAGAGATATAACCAGCATACTAAAGACCTTTTAGTTCTTTTAGGATTCCAGCAGTACCATGGTAGCATTTAACTGATCAGTATGCTACCTCTTATTCTTCCCAAAGGACTGGCCCAATTTTTTTTCTTGTCATACGGTCTTGGGCTTGTTCAGCTTTCCAGCCTTAGATATTACCCACACAGACTCTGTGTTCTAGTCATTCTGGCCTACTGGCTGTTTCCCATTTCTTGCCTTTATATTTTTGTACTGTCTATTCCCCATCCTGATACTATTATCCCTAATAACCTCTACTTCTTTGAATTCCTGGCAAATTCCTGGCTTCCTTCAATATTCAGTTCAGACATCACCTTCTACAGGAAACATTTTCTGGTTCTCCTAGCTATTAGTGGTTTCCTTTATGTCTATTCTGTTTGTATCTATTTATATATACGTTGCCTCTCCCATTAGACTATATAAACTTCTTGAAGACAAAGACTGTTTTTGCTTTTTCTTTGTGTCCCCAGTACTTAGTACATTGCCCGGCTCACAGTAAGTGTTTGGTGATTGATGCATCACCGATGGCATCTTTTTGCCACTTCTTGGACTGAAGTCAACATTGCCAGTGTGCTGCAGCCCACTAACACCTACCACGTGCCTCTCTCTCTTGTCCTTTGTCTCACCTACAGTTGTGATCCTTCAGAACTTGTGAAGCTTATCAAAAATATATTTCATTTTTGTGTGTTTTATTCTCCCACTTACCAGTAATTGAAGGCATAAATCAGAAAGAATGGGATTGGCATTCTTTATGATCCCTTCTTAAAAAAAAAAAGGAAATAAAGGGTGTTTTTAAGTTCATTTTTCTTTTATTTTTAGTTTCAAATTCTTCCCTTCTCCCTACCTATTGCGAAGGCAAAAAAGCAAAATTCTTTACAAATATGTTCAGTCATTCTTACATTATTGCAAATTCTTGCATTAACCATGTCCAAAAAAAAAAAAAAGAAGAAGGGAAGAAAACAGGCTTTAACCTATACTCTGAGTCCATCAGCTTTCTATCTGGAGTTAGACAGTATATTTCATCACGAAACCTTTGGAATTGGTATTGGTCATGGTGGTGATCAGACTTACTAAGTCAGAGAGCTATATTGTTAAAATAGTCTTATTTTATTTTGGACTTAGATTTCTACATCTGGTGGTTTCCCAAATATCTTAAATCAACAATTTATAACAACAAGAAACTGATGGTAATTGTGGCATGTGTTACAGGTCATTATGTTTCATGCACAAAAGAAATCTCATTCAATACATATTAAACAGTACAAATCTGACTGTTAGTCGTTTCCTGCTTAATATAACCTGTGATTTTTGCTCAGTCTACTAGTTGACCTATAAGATTGAGATGATACTGAAGTACTGAAAGAAAGGCGCAAAGGATTTCTTTTTACTTGTGACATTGAAATTCTAACTGTGCTTTTTGCAATGCAATTTTCTCTCCAGCAACAATATAGTTGGAATATAAATAGACAAAAAATGGCTATGTGGGGCAAGGGGGAGTGGAAAAAAGCCTGCAAACATTTTAGTGAATTAAATCTTTTATTCCATGAGTTGCTATGTTTTAATTTTGCTGAAAAGTAATTCGGCAAAATCAATGTGGCTGTTGCTACATATACAAAACCATTTGCTAAAACTTCCTAGTTACAAACCACTATAATTTTTGCTTGCTTGTTTGTACAAACCCTTTTTTTTTTACATGCTGAACTGGCCAATAAGAATTAGACAAATTGTAGAACAGTACATATTATCTCCTCTTGGAAAAGACTATCATTTCTTTCTAATACTTCACCTGATGCTATGCAATGGTATACTTATATTTCATAGGGGTCTGGAATATAGACCTGAATCACACCTAAGAGATCATCTGGTCCAAATGTCATATGTTCTAGATGAGGAAACTGAGGCCTAAGGAGGGGAAGGGTCTTGCTTAAGATTAGAAGAACATTAAGTGATGAGGCGTGATTTTAATGACAATTATACTACTGGCCCCTTCTTGATTCTTGAGTCTAGGTTTGACTCTAGGCAAAATTGTGACTTGTTATACTGTTCAACAGCTCAACATACATTTATTAGGTATTTAATATGCACAAGGCACTGTTTTAGGCATTGGTGATTCAAGGATGAAAATAAAATAGTCCTTGCCTCAAAGAACTTGCATTTGACTGCATGTACTTTGCCATTAAATACTTTTGATTACAGACTGAGATGAACCCACACCAAGGGTCTTTCCTTAGAAAAAAATTCAATTGAATTCAACAAATTAAAAATGCAACATGAAGCAGTGGCGGAGGTAATCTGATAAATGAAGGTAAGGGATAACATAATATTCCTAAAATGGAAGCCAACATCACTCCTTTGTTCAAAACTCATCTGCAGCTCCCTATTGCCTCTGGGATAAAATATTAAGTCATCATCCTGACTTTTAAACCCATAAGCTGGGTATAACCTACCTTTCCAGACCTTATGTTGCATATAGAAGCATGTAGCAGAGAAGACCTAGGGCTTACCCTTTAATAAGACTAAGTCATATGAGCTTCATGTGGGTTCTGCTGGTCCAGTCAGAAAGGCAGACTCTTCAACAGCTAACTGGCACAGTGGATAGAAGGTAAGATTGGGAGTCAGGAAGATCAAAGTTCAAATCTCATCTCAGAATTAGTTATGTGTCCCTGGGTGAGTCATTTCACCTCTCTGTGCCTCAGTTTCTTCATCTGTAAAATAGGGATAATAATAGCACCTATCCCACAGGGTTATTATAAGGATCAAATGAGTTAACACATGTAAATTACTTTTTAAACCTTAAAAGTGCTATATAAATGCTAGCAATTATTATTTCATGCCCTAAGCACTTTCCTCATTGGGAAGGTGGAATTCATCAGGAGGGAGATTTGATGCATGACCTAGAGGCCCTGAGCCAAAACTATGATAAAAGCTCACATCTATATATAGCTTTGATGCTTAGAAATCATAGCCCTCACAACAACCCCTATGAGGTAGGTAATGTAGGAATTACTATGCTGACTTTACAGACAAGGAAATTTAAACTCTTTTAGAATGTTACCTGGTCATGATTACATACGTAGCCAGTAAGTATCCTAAGGTGGAATATAAACCCAGATTTCCTGATTTCAAATCTAGCATGCTATCCATTCTGGGTACCACATTAGTAGGAAAGATTGTAAAGATTATTATTAGAAAGGGAGAGGTTATAGATTTTTTTTCTTAGCAGTCTATCTACAAACTTATATGCAGACTTACTCTGTGGTTTTCTGTTTTGTTTATTTGTTTGTTTTCAAGTTAATTGAAAGCTGTTTTATATTCAGAGGCTTGTTAGCAGGGAGGGAAACCCAAGAAACTTTTTTGGAAAAGCAAAATGAGATGAATATCGACATGGCCAGGGTTTCCATTAGTTGGGTCATGAGTCAGGCTGAGGAATTTGTACTGTATCATAGAGGCAACAGTAAACCATAGAACTAGTAATTAGGTTTCCCTAGGTTGAAGCATGAGCAAGATGGATTTTGAGAGAGTCCACCTACAGCTAACTGTGCCCAGTTGTGTGTATGAAAGGCTTGGGCTCAGCTGGCTCAAAGGTTATATTTATTTATAGCTGACCATCACTCAGTATACATTTAGCCAAACTGACGTAAAAGCTGTTCCCTGAACTTAGCATTCATTTTTCTTCTCTACGCTAAGAAACTATCCCACATACCTGCAAGAAATCCTTTCTTATCTCCACCCTTTGAAACCAATAGCTTCCTTCAAGTCTCAGATCATGTGCCACTTTCTACCAATTTTTCTGATTTTCCCAGTTGTTGGTATTTTCTCTCTTCTCAAATTACCTGGCATACACCTGTGTACATGCCACACTCATTCCCCACTACCACCATTCTCCAATAAAATGTTTAGCTCATCAAAGGCAGGCACTCTTGTCTTTGTCATTGTATGCACAACTTAAAATAGTGCCTTTAAAGCAGTAGGTGCTTAGATTTTTTTTAAATAAATTGGATAGAATGGAATGGAGAACAGCATGGGTACAATGGAAAGGTTCATTGGATTATAGTATCACAGATTTAAAGTTGGGCTGACATTGGAATCCATCTATTTCAATTCCCTTTTTTTACAGATGAAGGAAATTAGGCACAGAGAGCACAGGTGATTTGCCCAAGGTTACACTGGGGGTGTGAGTCATAGAACTTGGGTTTCAATTCTAGCTCTGCCACTTGCTACCTGACTTTGGATTGTGTGAGAATAACACTCTCATGTGAGTGGGGTTGAGAGAAAAAATATGAAGTATGGAAAATTTTAGATTTTTTGTAACAGGGATGGACAGGGAGTAGGGATGGAGAGGACATGTATTTTTGTCATAGCCTGACGGAAACTATAGCCCCATCAGTCAGATGCTGTTGTCCACTCTCAGTCATTGGCTGTGGAGTTTCACCAGATACACCCTAAGATATACGCAATATACCACCTTACTCAAAGGGGATAAAAAGGAAACATAGCATTAAGATGCTACTGATACTTAGTAAATGGCAAAAGAGATAGGCCAGTCATGTAAGTTAGCCCTTTCAAGGTATAGCATAGCCTCTCTTGCAGCTGGGATGTCTCATACTACCATGATGGAAGGCAATGTGGGTAGGATGGTAGGGTAGTTGAGTATTTAAGGAAGAATTTATCATACCACCCTAACCCCCAAATTGAGCCATTTCTGGACTGGCCCCCTTGAGGGGCCCAGTTCTGGACTGTAACTCCCAAGCAATGCATGTCACCAGCTTGTGAGAGAAATTAAAAACATGGACACAACTTAATTTCATTTGTCTTTCCTTAGAACAAACTAAAGAATGGTTGATAGTAGTTAGTAAAGATTGATAGGTATATGGATAATTTTAAAAAACAGTTTTAACCTTTAGAAGGGGATTCAGATTCATCATCAGGACCCCAATTCTGGCACAGGCACATCATAGCATCAAATTCCTCCCAAGGCCTTCCTTTATAAAGGATAGAAACTGGACTCTCAGATCACTCAACTTTGCATTTGCTTCTCTTGTGTGTACAGTAGATTGTAAGCTCCCTGAGGGCAGGGCTTTCTTTCTTTATATTAATTGTATCCCCAGTGCCTGGGGTAGGTAGTTAATAAATATTTATTAGATTGGATTAGATTAAAGTCATCTTGAGACAGTTCAGGAAGCTCTGAAATGTCATTAATCTGATAATCTTCCCATCAGCCTCAAATGGTTGTTTGAAAACTCAAGACCAACCATCACTACAGCCCAAAGTTGCATTAGCTTTTTGGCTGTCGTGTCACACAATGAACTCCTGTTGAGCTTGCAGAGCAACGAAACCCTCTGTGAAGCCCAGAAATATATTGATCTGTGAGGAGTGAAGGAGTAACAGTTGAAGGGTTATTTTTCAATTGGGCCTATAGTTTCATTGGTATAGGAAGCTCCCAGTAAGGAATTTCTTTTGTCAAGCACATCTGCATTTTCTTTGAAATATAGAATCCTATGGAATTGGCTGGGACACTGAGAGGTCATGTGATTTGCCTTATATTCACATAGCCAGCACGTGACAGAGCCAGGAATTAAATCCAAGTACTCATGACTGTAGCCAATTCCAACTACTATTCCATACTGCCTCTTCACACAGCTTAAGGTAGATATCACAAAAAAAAAACTTTGAAATTAAATTTACCTAGGCATTCATGGACTGCCTATCCCCTGCAACAGAAAACTTTGTTCAAACAAGCCATGTCCCTCAGACATACAGGTGCCTAGACAATTAGAATCTCTTAACAATAATAAACAATGCACCTGAATTGGAGTCAAACACATTTTTGTTTCCTAACTTGGGCATGAATTGAATTACAGTATATCCAGATGATACATTTGTCATAAAATCATTTCATGTCATTGTGGACTGATACTGAGGGTTTCAACATTTCTTTTCAACTTTTATATAAGGGAGAAAACTTTTTTTTTGGCTTATTTAAATCATTCTTTTTAAAACTGTGGTTCTTATGTGATTAAGTTTGGGAATGGAGAGCTTATCAACAATGAAAGCTTTTAATAATGATATGTCTTAAGCTGGAGTCTTGTCTTTATTGGTCTGAGGTAGAAAAGCAGCTTCCAGAAAGGATTCCTATCCCCAGTCAGTCCTTTCATATATACAAGTATGAAACTTGGAAATGAAGGTAAGGCCAACAGTTCCAAGACAAAACAGAATAGCATGATCACCAGATGAATTAGACTCAAAATTCCACATTTTTGCTCTCATGTTCAGGAAGTTGTGGCTGTAGAGGTTGGGTCTGGGAGGGGGCTTACAGAGAGTAAAATGGCAGAATGGAGTACTAAACCTAGAGTCAGAAAAATTTGGATTCAATTTCTACCTATGACTCTTGCTAAGCATATGATATAAGAGAATAGGATTGTAGATCTAAAGCAAGAAAGGATCTCAGAGGCCACATATTCCAATCCTCTCATTTCATAGGTGGAAAAATTGAAGCCTAGGAAGATTAGATGACTCCTCAAGATCACACAGATTGTAACCTCTGAGGTGAGACTTAAACCTAAATGACCTAACTCCAGTACCTGTGCTCTTTCCATCATAACACTCTACCTCCTCATATCCACAATGAGCCTCAATTTACAAACTTGTGAAATGGGGATAATAGCCTCTATCTCACAGGGCTGTTAGCAGGATCCAAAGGCGTAATAGAGGCAAAATGCTTTTCAAGGCTTAAAGGATCATGTTAGAGAAGCACCAAATTTCAGAGCTGATAATAGGATCCTATGATCCCAGACTGAAGCTCAGTCCGCCATCTAGATCAATACACATCTGAAAGGAATCTCCACCTTAACATACCTGATAAGCAGTCCTCCAAGTTTTTTCTAAACACTTACAAAATCAGGGAAACCATTGTCTATTATTATTTTCATTGTCATCATCATTATTATTATCAATATTATCACTATTTTCATTGTTATAAATACTATAGGTGTATCCATAATTGACTTTGTCCTGATATGTGGTATAAAATTATCATAAAAATTTTAGGGCTGGAGTATCAGAACTCCGGGCAAAACCTTTCCCAAAATGTGCCCTAAGAATCAATTTCACTAGTTAAAAAAAGTAGTCACTCTTCTCTCTCTCCTTCTTCCTCCATTGTTTTTGCTGAATTTCTTTAAATGATTATTGAAAGAATAAGATTGTATCTGCATACTCTGAATCAATATACACAGCTATTAAAGCTGAAAACTGCACTAAGACTTTTGGGACACTTTGTAATTAACTTTTTAAAAGTGAAGTAAGTCAGTTAAAAATCATGCTGGTATTTGGTATTATTATTATTATTATTATTTAGTTTGTCATAGTACATACAGACCTGGTTTAGCAAAACTCAAGTTCCAGTTTCCCTCTGCCCCTTGCTGTTGTAATCATTTAATTTCTCAATGCCCTCAGGTAACTCCCTAGGCCTTTCATTGCAGAGGAGGAGTAGATCTACATTGGTAGAACAAGTCCCTCATCAGGACCTCCCTATACTGATAAAAATCATGGGTCCAGTAGAGGGAAGCTAGGTGGTATTGTGGATATAACCCTAGACCTGGAGTCAGGGAGACCTGGCCTCAGACACTAGCTGTGTGACCTTGGGAAAGTCACTTAATTTCAGTTTCCTCAACCATAAAATGAGAATAATAACAACACCTATCTTGCAGGATCACGTGAAGATCAAATGGTGATTTTATTTATCTATATTTCTATATCTAGATATGCATATCTAGATACATACATATAGATACATCTCTAGATACAGTGATATATCTAGAAATAGATATGTTTATTTCCTTTTCCCCTCCCGTAAAACTATAATTGTTATCATAGCTCACATTTACATAGAGCTTTAAATTTTACAAAATACTTTTCATACATTATCTTATTTAATAGGCACTACGTTCAATTCAATTTTTATTGTTTTAACAAGACATACTCATTAACTGATTAAAAACAGTCGATCCAGTAACTCAATATAGCTACAATTTAAGTGTGGATAATTGTGGATTAAGCTAGATCAATGTTATGCAAATTGATAAATTCAGGCTCTTCAGCTCAAAAAGTTCAGTGACAACCACAGATAGATTATATGAACAGCACGTGTATACACACACACACACGTACATAAACTCTGATTTTTTTTTCTCTCTCTCTTCAATTGTCTGTGGAAACACAGGAGCAGAGTGGCAAAGGAATTTTCCAAAGGAATATCTCCCAGTGGTGAAATTCCTGGACCAAACCTCCTGAAGAAAAGAGGGTAAATTCAGGGACAATAACACGTTCCTGGACCAACTAGATTTTGGGAGCAGCAAGAGATAAGGCCAAAGTGTTAAAGGGCAAACAGAGTGAAAGAATGCAAAATCATTTATTAAGGTGTTAATACTTGAGCTAAGTACTGTACTAAGCATTAGGGATACAAATAGAAAAGCAAGACATTCCTTCTCTGAAGGAGCTTACTTTTTTTTTTTTTTGCCGGCAAACAGACACATTTATTTCTTTGGCCCCATATCCACCTCCAGTCCCGTTCTGAGAAAGGAGTCACTTCTCCTCTGAGAGCCAGACCTCCCACCCCACCCCCTGTCAAGACACCTGGGCTCCCATCATTCCAAGCCCTGGCTCAGCTAGAACCACTTCAGATCTGGGGACCCTTGTCCTCCTTGGGATCCTCAGGGGCTACTCCCAGCTGAGGAATCACCCTCAGCCTTCACTGGAGTCTACCCAGCCTGTGAGATTGCTCAGCGTCTTCTTGGGGGCCTGGGTAGGGGGTTGCAGTGAATGATCAGGCCGAAGGTTTGTTCCTGGTCTCCTGAAGGCTCCCACCTGGAGGATCACTCTTGGTCTTTTGCAGGCCCAACCCCAGACAGGTTCACACTGGCTTGTTCTATGCAGGGAACCTGTGGAGGGTCCACACAGGGAAGATCTGGGCCAAGACCATCATTCTGGCTTTTCTTCTAGATCTTCTAGGGCTTCCTGGGGAGCAGCTAGACTGGGGGATTGACTGCTTAGGCTCCTCCCTAGGTCTACAGCAGCAGGATCCAGTCTGGGTGACTTCTGTAGATCTTCCTCAGAGTCCACCTGGGCAGGGTCCGGGCTGGGGTAGAGCTCTAGGACCGTTGCCTCCAGCCAAGATGAGTCCATGCCAGGGTGTTGGAGGGAGCTGGGAGAATCTGGGGGCGGTGGATGCTTGTAATGGGCTCGTCACAGTAGGGTGTCGCCCTCAGTGAATCGAAGTCAACAGATGGGACACCGGCAGGGATGCTCGCTTGAGTGCACACGGCCACGGTGGGCCAGCTTCCCAGCTTCACGGGAAGGCCGTGGGTAGAGGACACAGTGGAAGGGCCGCAGGCCAGCGTGGATGTTCCGGTGCAGCCACAAGGCCCATTTGAAGGTCTTGCCGAAGACTGGGCAGGTGTGTGGCTTGAGTTCTGAGTGACAGATGCGGTGCCATTCCAAGTCTGAGAAGTAGGGAAAGGCACGAAGGCAGACAGGGCAGGAATGTGAGACTCGCCGGCCCCAGGATCCCCTGCCCATCTCACCTGCCTGGGGCACAATGTATGGGACACCCTGGGCATCGATCAACAGTACTCCACCTCCAACCTCAGCCTCTGCCCCATGGAGCGGCCCAGGGGCCTCAGGGGGTTTCCCTGGCGTAGAGCCTAGTGGCCCACCACCCTGTTTGCGGGTGGATGGGGAGAACGTCGGCTGGAGGAGAAGTCAGCAGAGGAGCCAGCCCGCCTGGGGGCGGCAGCAATGGAGGTGCCCGCCATGGGTGTAGGCTGGAGGGCTCTGCCTCCTTGGCTTATGGCTCTGGGTTGGAAGGATCCATCAGGTGCTGGGGATTTGGGTGCGCGTTCACAGAACCTAGGCTCAATGATCATTTCCTTTTTCAAAAGGTAGGAGAACCAACGGAGAAAGAAAAGGGTTGCCTGAAGAGACTGACGTGGATGTACAGGGGCCTCACTGGCCAAACTGGATTTTAAACAGAACCTCATTTGCATGTCGCTTAGGGGAGCGCCGGGCCGGGGGTGGGGGTGGGGGGCGGCTGGCGGGAACGATGGGAGTTTACTTTCAAAATAAGGAATACTCTACATATGGGAGGATTCAATAACAGAGCAAAAGCCTGGTGACCCCTTAGGGTTTGGAAATGAGGCAGAAATCAAGGACCAGGAGTTCTCTAGTGTACGTACAAGTCAGATGACATGCCTAGAACTTTTGAGGGCATGGCTACAGGGCAGATGATAGGACCCAGCAGACCTCAAGGAGCAATGGCTGGGTAGATTATAAAGCCTGGTGGTTCACCATCCTGCCAGAAGGATTACATTTGATCACTCCTTTCTTATCCAAATGGTGTGAGTAGCCATGCTTCTCACCTGTTAAAATTGTAAAAGGAGTAGCAGGCTAGAGGATCAAAGAGGACCAAGGGCTCTGATTTACCATTCAAGGAAGTAGCAATAAGAATCTGTATCCACCCTGGAGAAGGTATTCAAGCACCTGGTGGGAAGTGGGGATTGGGGCAGAGAAGAAAAAGTCTCAGATCACCACAAAACTTGTCCCTGTTGGTTCCTGGAAGGCCCATTAGTACTTAATAAATGTGAAAATGAATTGAATTCAATTAAGTGATTTGGCAGACATAATTATAGACTGTATTCTACCACTTACATTTCATGAAGATCCCCAAGATGATTTATGACTTTCTGAGTTTTCTGCAGTCTTTGCTATTGTCAAGGGCTTTGTGAAAGGGACTTTAGAAATGATGTTCACCTCCTCCACATTAACTCTGGGAAATAAACATAAGAAATTTTAGAGGCTGTTATTTACCAAAGTATTTACATAATGGTACCTCCATTAAATAAGTATGTATTTTAAAACCTGAGCATTTACATTTCAATCAAGGCAATGTCTCAAGTTAGTGTCAACAGTGTGGCTAACAGCTTTAGTAGACTACAATTTTCCCAATAGATAAAGCCTTTGAGTTCACACATATCTTTGACAATTGAGACTCATTGAGATTCATCAGACTGATAGCTACTATTCTTTTATTATTCTTAAATAATTCAATCATTAAATGATCTGAGGAGACACATCAAAGGGAATAAGGTCTTCAGGAAGGATGAAAACATCTCTTCAAACATGTTCTGCAGGGAAGGACGTTTTGACAAGGAAATATATTTGGAATGGTAAAATATTTTAAAATATTATTACATTGATTTTCATCCTACATTCTAGCAACAGCACTGATCAATGAAAAAAAAAACTCAGAAGAGGTTGTAATATGGACATAATTTAAAAGAACCGGAGAGAACCTATTTTGTTTTATAGCTTTATGGCATGTCTCACAAATTTCTAAGAAGCCATTATTAGTAAATGATTAGAGGCAAAACATAAAGAAAATCTTAGTGTGAGGACTATATTTCTAAAACACTAGGTGGTTGTTTTTCAATCATTAACTTGTGTCTGACTCCTTGTGATCCCACGGATGATAGCACGCCAGGCCTTTCTATCCTCCGCTGTCTCTCAAAGTCTGCTCAAGTTCATGTTTGTTGTTTCTATGACACTATCCATCCATCTTATCCTCTGCCATCCCCTTTTCCTTTTGCCTTCAATCTTTCCCAACCTCTGGTTCTTTTCCAATGAGTCCTGTCTTCTCATTATGTGTTTGAAGTATTTAATCTTCAGCTTAATATTTGACCTTCCAGTGAATAGCATGAATTAATTTCTTTAAGCATTAACTGATTTCATCTCTTTGCTGCCCAAGGATCTCTCAAAAGTCTTCTGCAGCACCACAGTTTGAATTCTTACACTCCTAACATCAGAATCCTTCTTTATCATTAAAGTGGCTAAGCAGTATGGAACAGAGATAGGACAATGGCTTTGAAGTCAGAAAGACCTGTATTTAAATCCCACCTCAAATATATATTAACTTTGTGATTCTGAGCATATCATATAACCTCCTTGTGCCTCAATTTATTTCTATATAAAATGAGGATGTTGGACTTGACATTCTCTAAGGTCCCTTCTGGCTCTAAATCTATGATGATATTATGGTGTGATGTGATATCACAAGGTCCCTCTATCTAAAAGTATGTTCCTCATAGGCTGACAGTCAAAAATATATACAATTAATCAAATTCAACTGGGTTAAGACATTCTGTGTCCAGGTAGAATGGGAGCCTCATTAATAAATTAACATCTACTAATATGCGAAAAAAATCTTTATACATTAGAATAGCCATTTATCTATTGGTTCCAAGGACATTTTTCCCCTTCTCCATCCCAAATTCTGGCATTATATTAGAAGATTTCAACATACATGTTCATATCCTTTCAAATACTCAAACTTCCTGATTCCTCAGTCTCATCAATTCCCCTCACCTCCACTCTACCTCAGCCACATTTAGGTTATATGCTTGATGTCATTAGAAATGTTCTACTTCCGCAGCCAAAAATTCTAAAATTATTTTATCATATAATGATCTCCTACCATTCGATCTCACCTTATGACTTACCTCTCCTAAACCTAATCTTTGTCTTCAAGATGGAAGCCAACCTCTCCACTGCTCCACACTCGTCTCTCTACAGCCTTCCCAATATATCCCTTCCCAATCTTTGCCCCCTAGTTAACCAGTTCAGTATTATACTGCTCTCTCTTCTAGAATTCTTTGTCCTATGTTCATTCTTGTTTTGTTTTTTGTTTTTGTTTTTGCTAGGCAATGGGGTTAAGTGACTTGCCCAGGTCACACAGCTAGTAAGTCAAGTGTTTGAGGCCAGATTTGAACACAGGTCCTCCTCACTCCAGGGCCAGTGTTCTATCCACTGTGCCACCTAGCTGCCCCTCCTATGTTCATTCTTATGTTGACAACACAAACTGTGGATCACTCTCACCATCTATCTCCCCTCTCTCCTACTCACATGCAGCTAAATGGAATGGAGATCCTTACTTTCACATTCAAACTTAGAATAAAGTCTCTTTACATTCATTTTCTCTACTTCCTCTCCTTTCATTTGCTTCTTAAACCTCTGCAATCTGGCTTCTGATCTCATTACTCAACTGACACTCCTCTTTCCAAAGTTATCCATGACCTCTTGGCTGCCAAATATTTTTAAAATTTTTCTTGTTCACATTTTTTTTTATTTTCAGCTCCAAATTCTCTATAAACCTCCTTTAGCCCACCTCCAATTCATTGAGAAAGCAAGCAGTATGATACCCATTATACTTATGAAGTTATGTGAAACATGTTTCCATATTAGCCTTGCTGTAAAAAAATAAATAAAAAACAAGAAAAATAAAGAATTTTTTAAAAGTATGCTTCAATTTTCAGAGAGAGTTTATTAGCTCCCTCTGTGGAGGTAAATAGCATTTTCCACCATGCGTCTTTTGGAATTCTCTTAAATCAGTGTATTGATGAGATCTAAGTATAACATCATATCATCTGCAAAGAGTAATAGTTTTGTTTCCTCTACCTATTCTTATTTCTTCATTTTTTTTTCTTATCTTACGGCTATAACTAGCATTTCTAATACAATATTGAATATAGTAGTGATGATGAACAACTTTGCCTCACCCCTGATTTTATTGGGAAGGTTTCTAGTTTATCCTCATTACAAAAAATGCTTGCTCTAGGCTTTAGATATTACTTATTATTTTAAGAAAAGATTTATTTATTGCCATGCTTTCTAGTGTTTTTAACTGGGTGTTTTATTTTGTCAAAAGTTTTTCTTGCCTCTATTCATATAATCACTTGATGTTTGCTGTTTTTTGTTATTGCTATAGTCAATTTGCTTATAATTTTCCTAATACTGAAGCAGCCTTGTATTTCTGTTATAAATCCCAAAATAAATTTTCTATTCAGCTATGGTTTTTCATGAAAAATCTTTGAAAGTCCTCTATTTCATTAAAGACCCACTTTCCCCCTGAAGGATTACACTCAGTTTATGTGGGTAAATTATTCTTGGTTGTTATCAAAGCTCCTTTGCCTTCCAGAATACCATATTCCAAGTCCTCCACTCCTTTAAAATGATAGCTACTAAATATTATATGATCCTGACTGTGGCTCCATGATATCTTAATGGTTTCTTTCTAGCTGCTTGAAGTGTTTTTTCCTTCACCTGAGAATCCTGGAATTTGGCTATAATATTTCTGGGAATTTTTATTTTGAAATCTCTTTCAGGGAGTAATCAGCAAACTTTTTCAATTTCTATTTTGCCTTCTGGTTTTAAAATATCAGGACAGTTTTGCTTTATAATTTTTTCAAATATGATGTCTAGGCTCTTTTTTTATCACAGCTTTCAGGCAATCCAATAATTCCTAATTTATTTATCCTCAGTCTATTTTTCAGGTCAGTTGTTTTTCAAATGATGTATTTCACATTTTCATCTATTTTTTTTAATTTTTGACCTGTATCAGTGTGGTTTTTTTTTTATGTCTAATGGAGTCATTAGCTTTCACTTGCCCAACTCTTATTTTTAAGGAACTATTTTCTCCATCAAACTTTTCTATCTCTTTTTCCATTTGCCCAATTCTGCTTTTTTAAGGAGTCCCTTTTTAAAAATTTATTTATTTTTAGTCTTCAACATTCACTTCCATAAAATTTTGAGTTTTGAATTTTCTCCCCCTCACATTTCTTCCCCTCCACTCCAAGACAGTGTACAATCTGATATAGGGTCTACATATACATTCCTGTTAAGCATATTTTCCCATTAGACATGATGTAAAGAACAATTAGAACTAATGTAAGGAACCTCAAGAATGAAGCAATAAAACAAAAACAAAGGAAAAGGAGAGCAAATAGTATGCTTCCATCTGTATGCAGACTCCATATTTCTTTCTTTGGGAGTGAACAGCAATTTCTATCATGAATCTTTTGGAGTTGTCTTAGATTGTTGCATTGCTGTGAAGAGACAAGTCTATCAAAGTCAGTCATCCCATAATGTGGCTGTTACTGTGTACAATGTTCTCCTGGTTCTGCTCATTTCACTCTGCTTCAGTTCGTGTAAGTCTTTCCAAGTTTTTTTGAATTCTGTCTCCTCATCAGTTCTCATAGCACAATAGTATTCCATTACATTCATAAACCACAATTTGTTCAGCCATTCCCCAACTGATGGGCATCCCGTCGATTTACAATTCTTTGACACCACAAAAAGAGCTACTATAAATATTTTTATACATGTGGGTCCTTTTCCTATTTTTATTATCTGTTTGGCATACAGACTTAGAAGTGTTATTGCTGGGTCAAAAGGTATGCACAATTTTATAGCCCTTTGGGTATAGCCCCAAATTGTTCTTCAAAATGATTGGATCATTTCACAACTTCACCAACAATATATTAGTGTTCCAATTTTCCCACATCTTCTACAATATTTATCATTTTCCGTTTTGTCTTGTTAGCCAATCTGATAGGTGTGATGTGGTACCTCAGGGTCATTTTGTGATTTAGTGATTTAGAACACTTTTTTTATATGACTATGGATAGCTTTAGTTTCTTCCTCTGAGAACTGCCTGTTCATATCCTTTGACTACTTATTAACTAAGGAAGAAGATCTTTTCTTTGGTGAATTTTTGTAGCTCTCTTACTGCTTGGCTAATTCTGTATTTTAAAGCATTATTTTCTTCAATATTTTTGTTCTTCTTCTACTATGCTGCTAATTCTTTTTTAATAATTTTCTTGCACTGCTTTCATTTCTTTTCCTAATTTCTCCTTTAGTAATGATTTTTTTTTGTTCTTTCTTAACTCTTCCAAGAATTCTTGTTGGTTTTCTGTCCAATAAACTTTTTTTTCCTTGAAGCTTGGCTTGTAGCCCTTTTCACATCACTGCCTTCTTCTGAGTTTTTGCCTTGAACTTCCCTATCACCATAATACACTTTTATAGTCAAGTTCTGTTGTCTGCTCATTTTTTTAGCCTATTACTTCACTTAGAACTTTATCTCAAAGTTGGGCTCTGCTTATCTGCAAGATGGGAACCTGTCCCCAAGTTTCTGACTTTTTCACCCTGCTGTTTTCACAGCTAGTTTTGGGAATCTGTAAGTTTTCAGTAGGGTAGTTAGATGGTACAGTGGATAGAGTACTGAACCTGGAGTCAGGATAACTCATCTTCTACCTAAGTTTGAATCCAGCCCTAGCCATTTAATATCTGTGTGACCTTGGGCAAGTCCTTAACCCTGTTTGCCTCAGTTTCCTCATGTAAAACAAGCTGGAGAAGGAAATGACAAACTATTCTAATATCTCTGCCAAGAAAATCCCAAATGGTGTAATGAAGAGTTGAACACAACTGAAAAATGGCTGAACAACAATAATTTTGGGACAACTAGGTTGCACAGTGGATAGAGTGCCAGCCTTGGAGTCAGGAAAACTTCTCTCTATGAGTTCAAATCCGATTTCAGACCCTTACTAGCTGTGTGATCTGGTCAAGTCACTTAACCACATTTGCCTCAGTTCCTTGTCTATAAAATGAGCTGGAGAAGGAAATGGCAAATCACTCCAGTACCTTTGCCAAGAAAACACCAAAATGAGGTCACAGAGAGTCAGACATGATTGAAATGAATGAACAAGAACCACAAAGTTATAGTGCTTCCAAGGTGCTTTATTCCCAGGAAGGTATAGCCACTGCAATTTCAGTCTGGGCTCTGGTTTTTAAGCAGGGAGGATCCCAGCTACCATGTAGCTGCAAACACTAGGGTTTCTTTCAGCCCTAGAACTGCAACCTAGAACTGATTATGTGCAATGTACTTGCCAAATAATGCCCATGCCCAGTGCTAGCACAAGGGTTCCCTATGATCTCTTTCTAATCAGTTGTCTAATTCTCATACTTTCTCTGATTTAAGAGCTCCTGAAGCTTCTGCTGCTGTCACAGAAACCTCCAAGGGTCACAGCCAGTGTTACTACCATGTGCTCTCCAGGTGAGTTCCCACACTAGTTTCAGAGACCTCTCCTTCTGACTTTAGTTGTGTTAGGATAAAAAATGCCTTACTTTGACCTTTTTTTTTTCTTTGGTTCGGCCACTCTAGAATTTGATTTGATGTATTATTTTAAAATTGTTGGGAGGATTTGGCTAGAATATTGCCTCTGCTCTACCATCTCAGTTCTGCCTCTTAATTGCCAAATTTAATAGTCTTGTCTTAATCCTCATCCTTATTAACTTCATTGCAGTATTTGACAATATTGTCTACTCTTTCCTCCTAAATAATTTCTCTTTTCTAAGTTGTCATAGCATTGTCCTTTCTTGGATCTTCTCCTACCTTTCTGATTGTTCCATGTCAGATTTACTGGTTCTTCAGCCAGATGACATGTATTTATATACACATTCATACACATGAACACATGCATGCACATATACAGACTAAATGAGAGATAAGGGAAAGTAATCAGGAAAGACTTCCTGAAGGAGGGGGCAATTGAGCTAAGCTTTAAAGAGACAGAGTGGTTCTAAGAGGCAGAGGTAAAGATCAAGAACACCCTAGGCCTGAAGGAAAACTTGCAGAAAGGCAAAGACAGAGTAGATGGAATGCCATGTATGAAGAACACCATGTAAGCCAACTGAGCTGTCACATAGAATAATGAAGGAAAGTGGTGTGTAACCAGGCTGCTAAGACAGAATCAAATCATTTTGTGAAAGACTTGTCAAACAGAAGAATATTTTTTTCCCTGAGAGTCAATGTGAAAACACTGAATCTTTTTGAACAAGGGAGTAAGATAGGTTGAAAAGGTCTGGAAACCAAATGAAACCTGGGAAGCATCAAAGGGATATGCCGTCTTAAAGATTTATTTGATACCAACAAAGCTTGGTACTTTAGTAGCACTTGCAAAGATAATTTACTAAGGTCTACATTGCACAGAAGAATCTATATAATCTAAAAATTATTGACCCAATAGAATGCAAGGTCCTTGAGAACAAGCACTGTATCATTTTTTTCCTTTGTTTCCTCAGTATGTAGGACAGTGCCTGGCACATAGTAAATGCTTAATAAATGTTTCTTAATTTGCTGTAAGAATATCTGGAATTGCATGTAGCCACTAAAAATGTCCCATCATCTTGGAAAGGCCCAGTTGTCAAGAACAGATGGTTATTAACAATGTTGTCTACATCTACTGTTTTATGTCACCCTTGCTGGAGCCCATGCTGATTGAGAGAGAAAGAAGCCTTCCCTCTTCCTTCAGTGTCCCCTGTGGCATTTTGTTATGGCTCTCTCACCTTTGGAGTGACTAATTTACTGATCTCTTTACATGTGGCCAGCTCCTTCTCTATTACCCACTGTTATCTGTATGAGTTTCTACTGTTAGCTTCTGCCTGAACTGTCCATAAATCAGAGGGAGATAGAATATGATTTAACCCTGGCCTTTTTTTCATAAAATGGACATTTCAAAGCATATTGGTTTGTTTTGTATTGCTAAAGATTCATTTCCTGATTATTGCTGATTAACTTTTAAAATCTGCTTGGATGTTTGGAAACTGTTTTAAGTCTTTAAAAGTTTATGTTTTGTTTTGTTTTGTTTTTGTCTACAAATGACTGTTCTGTTTTCCTAATTTATTTCTTTTGGTTTCATCACACAAATTGGAACATTGGATGGCCCTCATCTTATTTCATCAGATTGGATTTGGATGTCCAGTACAGGTAAAGCCTAGAATCTTCAGAATCTATTTACTGATCTTAACTTCCAGTCCTCAGGCTCAGCATTCATATAAAATTCTCACCAAGAACTGACAGTAATAATAACAACTAGTGTTCATATAGTGCTTTAAGGTTTACAAAGCAGTTTACATATGCTATCTCATTTGATCTTCACAACCACCCCATGAGGTGTTATTATGAAGCAATATTACCTCTATATTCCTTATAAGGAAACTGGTGCTGAGGAATGTGAAATGACTTGCCCAGAATTAAACTGCTCACACTTGTCTAAGGCAGGATTCAAAATCAGGTCTTTTTTATTTTTTTTTAGACAATTGGGATTAAGTGACTTGCCCAGGGTCACACAGCTAACAAGTGTCTGAGGCCAGATTTGAACTCAGGTTCTCATAACTCCAGGGCTGGTATTCTATCCACTGTGCCACCTAGCTGCCCTCCCCACCCCAAACTCATATCTTTTTATTTCCAAGAGCAGAACTCTATCCATCGTACCACCTGCCTCTACCCTGTATATTTGCTATAGGGCAGGGACAAATTACTTCATTTGGAATGATATAATTATAATTTGCATTCCATATAGAAGATAATCTAGTGACCTTCACAGTCCAAAATGGGATACAAAAATTGCATGAAAGGGGAAAAGTAAAAGGGCTGGTATTTTGGTTATCGGTAAGAAAGTTTATTTTTTGTCCTTGAGAGTCATTGCTTTTACTCCGGCGTTTTCATGAAAACAATCTAAGGGGCAGCATAAAATAATAGAAATAATGTGAGACATGGAATCAGAAGGAATGTGTGGCATACCAAAAGAGCATTGACTCTGGAGTCTGAGGATTTGGATTTAAATCCTGCCTTTGTCATTTACTACTTGTGTAACTTTTGAGCAAGTCACTGCTTTTTTGGCCTTGTTTCTTCATATATAAAATTACAGTGTTGGACTAGATTCTTCCTGAGGTCCCTTTGGCTTTAGGTCACAGGGTAGGGAACCTGTGACCTCAAGGCCACATGTGGTCCTCTAGGTCCTCAAGTGTGTCCCTTTGACTGAATCCAAACTTCATAGAACAAATCCCCTTAATAAAAGGATTTGTTCTTTAGAACTTGGACTCAAAAAAATTTAAAAAATAAAATAAAATAAAACTTAGACTCAGTCAAAAGGCCAAACCCAAGGACCTAGAAGGCCACATGTGACCTCAAGGCCACAGTTTCCTCACCCTTGCTAAGACTATGATCCATTCTCCAATGATTCAAGAACAAATTATAAAAATCATTTGTATTTGAATCCCAGAATCCCAGAACTGTTATGGATTAGTTGCTTGGGTTTGGGCTAGTCACTTAACTTCTCTGAAACTCAGTTTTCTTGTGGAGGTAATAATACTTTTATAACCCATATCATAGAGTTGTTACTATAAGGACTTCAAAGACCTTAAATATTTACTTCAAGGGTTCATGATTCAAATAGTATGGCTATTTCTAATAGGGGGAGAGCTGTCCTCAAAGCCAGGAAAACTGGGATTCAAATCCCACCTCTGATGCATATTGGCTGTGTGACCCTGGGCAAGTCACTTAACCTAGGGGTGCTTTAGACAGTTCTTTAAACCATAAGTCGCAGAGAAGTTTTCTACTCTGTATTAGTAGAGGAAATTTCCTTACCTGGGAGGATTTCATTAGTATATGAAGTCACAGGTTCAGTCTCCATCTCTATCGTCCCCTCTACTAACATAGCGCAAAACTTCTTCAAAGTGGATTAGGTAGTGTTGAAGAATTCCTTTAGCCAGAAATTCATCATCCTGAAATCAATACAGTTATAACTGTATTTGGATAACTTGAGTGTCAGTCACTTTAAAATGATATATAAATGTTTTCATTATTGTAACCTAAACCAATTATTGTTTGTCTGGATTAACAAATTTTCTGAGAAGTAACACTGTGGTTTTAAAGATGGCAGGCTTGATGAACTCCTATTTTTTTAAAATAATTTTCTAGCCAAAAACAAGAATAAACAAACCAGGGTGGTATTTTAGAATATAATAGGACACAGGTCTTGATATTTACAAGAAAGCATCTTAAGTTTTTTGAAGAACTTATTATTGGGATTGAAAACCCTCAGTATAAGAAAGAAGCATTATTGTTTTACTTTAACTGCAAACAAATGGGAAGTTCTTTTATAATAAAGCTGTAATAACATTAAGAAAGTCATCCATGTGCATTGATGGGAAGGTCCTTTTCAAGCACAGCTTAGTTAAAAAGCATTGAAACAATATGAGACAAATATTGTAAATGAATTATATTCCAAAATTACAGAGATCATGGAAGGTACATTTGTCCCGGTATTGTATTATAATAGCAGCTACTTCCTTTGAGTATGATTTACTAAAATTACTTCAATTCAATTGGACTTCCAACACATTAACTGAAATCTACAAAATTTTCTGGAGGTAATAGAATTCCTCTATTATCATAGTGTATGAGGAAGTTAGGTTAGAAAACATTTATTTTAGCCCCTACTCTGTGTAAGCCACTCTACTGCCCACAGCAATAAGAGACATTTATGAGGGAGACTTTCCCCTCTCACATATCCCTGCCTTAATTTAGGTCACCTCCTCTGCCACCTGGAATGAACCACTTCTCCTCACTGCTTCCTTCTTTCCCTTTCAGAGTTCTTCAGTTCCTTGAAGGTCCAACTTAGTTGCTAGCACTTCACTGGAACCTTCTATGATGACCTCCCCCACACCCAGTTGAAAATGATCTCTTCTTCCTCAAACTATCCCCTAGCCCAATAGAATATAAGCTCCTTGTGGGTGGGCTTTTTTTTTTCATTTTTTTCAAGGTATCCCCAGTGCCTAGCATAGCATCTCACACAAAGTAGGTACTTACTAAATATTTTTTGATTGAATTAGTTTCTGTTATCACTTTGGATATTTTCTTTGCTTTTGTCATATTTGCTCTACTATTTTCTTTATTTACATATATATCTGGCCCTTCCCATTAAAATTTAAGCACCTTCAAAGAAGAGTCTTTGTCTTATCTATCTTTATATCAGAAGCAAAATTTTAATAAATGTTTGTAGAAATGAATTATAATCTCCAAGTAAAGATGTGGTGGGCATGTGAAAAAAAATGAAAAAAAAAGTTGATCTAATAGCTGAAAACAATATCTTAGCAGATATCTCAAAATTATATGTATATGTATATGTATATGAATTTAACCAAATGAGTAGTGAGGGAGGGGGACAGATCATTTCAGGATGCATCCAGTAAGAGATGACTTTATGTATTGCTGAGGAAGGATTTATGGAGTAGATTGTTTTGAATCAGGCCTTGAAAGATGGGTAGAAATTTGAATAGACAGAAAGCAGAAGGGAGGGTAGGAGAATGGAGTACAACATTTATAAGCATGAGAAAAATCCCTACCTTGCCATTGTCAGTAGTTCTAAAACAAGGCTACAACATGAAAATTCACATGGAAATTCTGGTCATGTCCTTGCCACTAGCTAACCTTTCAGCTCACAGCTGACAGGTTGCTTCTTCTCCCTTGACCTTAATTTCCACTGTAAGTGGAAGATAACAAGTCTAACCTTCTTTGAATTGTTTCGAAATTATATTGATTAATTACTGTTGGTTCCTATTGTATATTAGCTTCTCAACACATGCACGGGGTTTTAAAACATCAGCAACAAATAGTATTATACTTATTCCGGCTTACAGTCTATAATAGAGAATATGTCATTAAAAAAAAAAAAACATGTCTATGTGAATCCAGAGCTTGGATGGGTTCTTGGGGCCACTGAATATATGTGCCTCTGCCTTAAGGTAAAACTGAATTTAACTAGCCTAGGTGGATGACAGGCCAGTCTATTTTTAATATCCAGGAAAGGATATTCCTTAGCCTCTCTTGGCAGTCTAATCTTGTATCTTCACTCATGCAAAGTTTGTGTCTACAGAAAACTGGTTAATAGGAATAAAATGACAACCAAACAAACAGTATTTTGAAGCTAGCCTGTTACAAATGGAATAATTCAAGTCCTTTTTTTCTTGTCCTCCAAAATAATAATTTGTTTTGCTGAATATAATCACTTTCTTATTAACAGTTTTAGAAGCAGGTTGTGTCTTCTTGACATTAATTGGTCAATTCAATCCTCAAAGCAGTCAACTTAATTAGGGAAAAATCAGTTTAATTAGTTATTTTCGAAACATGTGGCTCCACACCCCAAGCTCTGGGCTTATACAAACTTCATTCAGTTTTGGAGGTGGCCACAAATAATCACCTCTCTTTAAGCTCATTTTTGGCCCAATCCAGATTTGCACCTAAGAAATCTCAGAGTAGAGTTTATATCCAGAGATGAGTAAAAGGATCCATATTTTCCAGGCAAATACCCAAAGTAACAATGTATATGTGTATATTAACACACATACTAAATACACACACATTGTGTATATATTTTTGTGAGAGTTTCATTGAATGAGCATGGGCTCAGACAAACTGAGACCTGAGAAAGACATTAATTTAGAAAAGCTGAGGCATCCACTACATCTTGGGCCATTGTCATTCATCTTGACCTTTGTCTTGCCAAACAACAACAATGTGTGTGTGTGTGTGTGTGTGTGTGTGCGTGTGTGTGTGTATACACATATATGTGTATGTATATATAAGTATACATGTATGTGTATGTATATGTGTATATGTATATGTGTGTATATATGTATATTTATATGTGAGCACATGAATATGAATATGAATGTGAGGTATAGGTTACTCTTCAATTCATCACCCTACAAAAAATGTAAAAACCATATAAAAAATACATCTATGAACTCTGTTGAGTCTTTCCTACCACACATACACATACATACTCACAGTCACACACACACACACACACACACACACACACACACACACACACACACACACACTTCTCAGTGCCTCTATGGTGGCCAAGACTTATAGTGACACATTCTGATTTATATTCAACTTTGAGAGAAAAAAAAATAACAATTACTTTGAGTAGCTAGATAGGCAATATTTTCCACATTCATCCACAGGTAACTTCACAGGCCTCCAGCCTCATAGAACTCTTCATACAACATGGACTTCCCATGAAGGAAAACAATATTGAGGATGATAGACAGTCAATCCTCTTCCCATAACACAGGTGATGTCCAAATAACTCAATGTAACAGGAGCAAAGTCCTGCTGCTGGACTTCCTCTTCTCTCACTAGGAGGCCTCTCTGAATTCTCAGATTTGTTTTTTTTTTAATTTATTTATTTTTAGTTTTCAACGTTTACTTCCACAAGATTTTGAGTTCCAAATTTTCTCCCCATCTCATCCCTCCCCCCACCTCAAGACGGCAAGAATTCTGTATACCCCTTCCCCTAATCTGTCTTCCCTTCTATCTCTCCCCCCTTCTCTTATCCCCTTCCACTTCTATTTTCTTGTAGGGCAGGATAGATTTCTATATTCCATTTGCTGTATTTCTTATTTTCCAATTACATGTGAAAACAATTTTTTTAACATGTGTTTTTAAAACTTGGGGTTACAAATTTTCTTCCTTTCTCTCTCCCCACCCACCCTCATTGAAAAGGCAAGTAACTTGATACAGGTTATACAGGTGTAGTCATGCAAAATACTTCCATAGTATTCAAGTTGTGAAAAATTAAGTATATTTCCCTTCACCCTATCCCACCCCACATTTATTCTATTCTGTCTTTTGACCCTGTCCCTCCTCAGAAGTATTTGCTTCTGACTGACCTCTCCCTCAATCTGCCCTCCCCTCTATCATCCCCCTGCTCTCTTGTTCCCTTCCCCTCCTATTTTCATGTTCAGTAAGATAGATTTCCATACCCAATTGAGTGTATATTCTATTCCCTCCTTAAGTCAAATCCTATGAGAATGAGATTCACTCATTCCCTCTCACCTTTCCCCATTTCTCCTTCACTGTAAAGCCTTTTCTGCTGTTTTATGTGAGATAATTTACCCCATTCTACCTCTCCCTTTCTCCTCCCATTATAATCCTCTCTCAAACCTTAATTTTGTTTTCCAGATATCATCTCTTCATCTTCAACTCACCCTGTGCCCTCTATCTATCTATCTATACATACATACATACATACATACATATAATTTTTCCCCTCCCACTACCCTAATACTGACAAAGGTCTCATAAGTTATGAATATCATCTTTCCATGCAGGAATGTAAGCCGTTCAACCTTAATAAGTCTCTTATCATTTCTCTTTCATGTTTATCTCTTCATGTTTCACTTGAGTCTTGTATTTGAAAGTCAAATTTTTTATTCAACTCTAGTCTTTTCATCAAGAATGCTTAACAGTTCCCTATTATACTCGGTTTTTCTGGGTAGATGATTTTTGGTTGTAATCCTATCTCCTTTGCCCTCTGGAATATTATATTCTACGCCCTCCGGTCCTTTAATGTAGAAGCTGCTAAATCTTGTGTTATCCTAATTGTGTTTCCACCATACTTGAATTATTTCTTTCTGGTTGCTTGCAATATTTTCTCCTTGACCTGGGAGCTCTGGAATTTGGCTACAGTATTCCAAGGGGTTTTCCTTTAGGGATCTCTTTCAGGAGGTGATAGGTGGATTCTTTCCATTTCTATTTTGTCCTGTGGTTCTAAAATATCTGGGTAGTTTTCCTTGATAATTTCTTGAAAGATGATATCTAGGCTCTTTTTTTGATCATGGCTTTCAGATAGTCCAATAATTTTTTAATTCTCTCTCCTGTATCTATTTTCCATGCCAGTTGTTTTTCCAGTGAGATATTTTACATTCTCTTCTATTTTTTTCATTCTTTTGGATTTGTTTTACAGTGTCTTGATTTCTCATAAAGTCACTAGCTTCCAATTCCTCCATTCTAATTTTTAAGGAAGTATTTTCTTCATTAAGCTTTTGGACTTCCTTCTCCATTTGGCCAATTTTGCTTTTTAGGGCATTCTTCTCCTCATTGGCTTTTTGGATCTCTTTTGCCATTTGGGTTAGGCTATTTTTTATGGTGTTACTTTTCTCAGTAACATTTTGGGTCTCCTTTAGCAAGCTGTTGACTTGTTTTTCATGATTTTCTTGCATCACTCAGTTTTTCCTCTACTTCCCTTACTTGCTTTTCAAAATCCTTTTTGAGCTCTTCCATGGCCTGGGACCAATTCATATTTTTCTTGGAGGCTTTGGATATAGGAGCTTTGACTTTGTTGTCTTCTTCTGGTTGTACGTTTTGATCTTCTTTGTCACCAAAGTAAGATGCTATGGTCTGACTTTTTTTGTGCTGCTTGCTCATGATCCCAGCCAATCACTTGAGTTATAAACTCTTTGTTAAGGTAGGGGTCTGTTTCCAGTGTAGAAAATGTACTGTCTCAAGCTTTTTTTGTGCAGCTGTTTTCAGAGATACTTCTAGGGACCTGTAAATTTTCAGTTCTTTCAAGGTGCTATGATCAAGGGTGAGGTTTTCACTCCTTTCTTGGCCTGTGCTCTGGTCTATGAGTGACTATAAGCACTCTTTTCTGCATTGGAACTGTGAGAAGGATTCTCTCTTTACTGACACTACAAGCTCCACTACGCCAGGGCTCCTTGCCCCAGGACTGCCACCCAGAACTGTGACCCAGATTGAAGCACAAGCAAAAGCAAGAGAATCTTGCACCAGCAAAGAGATCCCTGCAATCTCCCTCTCATGAGCCACTTGATTCCCTCTCAGTCTGTGGGCTGGAAGTTCCAGAGGCAGCCACTGCCCTGGGGCCATTCTTGGGGACAACTGGGACCATGTTTCTCTCTCTCACTGCATTCCTCTCTCTCAGGGCAGTCACAGACTTTTCCCACTGATCTTCTAAGTTGTCTTTAGTGTTTGTGGGTTGAGAAGTCCGTAAACCACCACGGCTGTCTGTGATTCAGTCCTCTGAGGCCTGTTTTGGCTGCACATCCATGCCAAACTGAGTCCCTCTCCCCACTTGGCATGATATACCTTTCTGATCAACCATCCAGGTTGCCTTGGGCTGGAAATTTGTTTCTCTCTGTCTTTTTGTGGGTTCTGCTGCTATAGAATTTGTTTAGCACTATTTTTATAGGTATTTGGAGGGGTTTGGGGAGTACTCAAGCAAGTCACTGCTTTTACTCTTCCATCTTGGCTCAAATTTGGGGTTTTAAGCAGGGCTTGTGCATCCCAGGAAATGCTCTTTATTTTTATGGTGCTTGGATAGTCTGAGAGATAACCCACTAATACCACATGGGTGACAGCACAGGCAATTCCTATGTGCTTCTGCCCCAAGGTAGCCATATGAATGAATGAAAAACATTTATTAATCACTAGTTAAAAATACTATGTTAAGTGTTGGGGATATAAATAGAAAAGAAAGATAGTCCTTTTTCCAAAAGAGCTCACATTCTCATGGGAGAGGTGACATACAGGGAAAATTTCAGCTTGACATTTATAATGAAAAAGTCTCAAGGTCCATAAGGTGCAGCCAAAAGAGTTGGTAATGCGTCTTCATTGATGTCATTTCCATTGATAAAGTCCCACCAGTTTCTGCTATAAAACCATTTGACTGTTTCAAGGACTTTGGTGGAGAGAGCTTTCTTTTCTAGGTCTTTAAAAACTATGGTTGTAATACCTGCAGGAGTACTTGCTAGTCTGCATATAGGTTTCCATCCCCCAGAAGATGGCCACAGGTTTTGTTTTGGAAGTATTACTGTTTCCCAAGCTCTTGAGTTCAAGGTTCTGGGCTATTCCCAGGTCTGAAGGAAGATGATAGTGAAGATAGGTAGTCAAAGGTAGTTTGACTTGCCTGATACAGACTGCCTTCTGCCTCTCCTTTAGTATACTTTGATACTTAATCCAGGCTCTCTATTGGCCACCTATTGGTGGCAGGTGGTTGGACATATAATTCTATAATTTAGAAGAAAAAATAGGGATATAAAGAAAGAGAGAGAGAGGGAGGGAGGGGAGAGAGAGAGAGAGAGAGAGAGAAGAGAGAGAGAGAGAGAGAGAGAGAGAGAGAGAGAGAGATTTAAAGATTTGAAACAGGTTGCCAAAAGATCTAAAGCAAGTCTTTTAGTATGTTAGAGAAGGGATGGATCAATCAGGTGGAGGAGGGAAAGGAGGGATCTTTAACATGTCAGGAGGTATATGCAGAAGTAATAGGGGAAAAAACAAGATTCCAGGCATGGATGGTGGCCTAAAAATGACTACTACCCTATATGCCCCACCAGCAGCAACAAGTACTGATCAGCTTCCCCCAAGAGACAAGGCCAAGAGTCCAGAAAGTAGAAATACTCCCCCATCCACCCCAGGTCAACCCCAATAACCATAAACCAAGGAAACATCCCCTGTGGAAAAGGAGCTAGCTATCACCACCAACTGCCAAATGTCTCCTTATGGACATCCCATCAGTGATCAAAATTAATAACCAGAGTAGACATCACCATAAGACATAAGAAAAATGTCCAAAATAAAGCAAGCAATTTGTCACTATGTGGCATAACTGAGGATCTGAGTGCCCCTACAGGTGTTCATATCAGAGTATTTCCACTTTTGAATGAAATACTAGATGTAGATAAGTCACACTCACTTCCAATGTCTCTATGACAACAACATCAGTCCAGCAGTACATAATCACTGTTCTTATGGTTGAGTTGGAAGAAAGGAGGTGTGTGTGTGTGTGTGTGTGTGTGTGTGTGTGTGTGTGTGTGTGTGTGTATAGATAGATGCACAGGCAAATACATATATATGCATGTGTGTATATATATATATGTATATATAATATATATATACATATATATATACATATATATATATACACACACACACACACATATATATATACACACATATGTATAAATATATACAAATGTAGGAGATTAAATATGTATCACATATAAAGACAGGGGATTAATGTATCATATGAATATTTATTTGTTTCATATGTACATAATGTATGTATATAAATTTTAATTTTCCTTATTCCAAACTAAACCATAAGAGCAGGGATTGTGTACTGCTGGACTTACTTTGCTCTCATAGAGAAAGTGGAAGTTAGTAGAATTTTTCTACACCTGACCATTCAAAAGTAGAAGGATGTCTGGACTACCTCAGAATTCTCTGACATTAAAACATCCTTAAAACAAACAGTAAGACCTAGTTTGAAAGACAGGATATTTTATATATGTACAAAACACTTCTATATCTGAAACATATGTATCTGTAAATATATTTAGATATGTGTGTGATTATATGTATGTAAAACCATACATATATGTCATATATGTATGCATGTATGTATATACATAGTTATACACATATATGGGATGTGGGTGTGGACGTGTGTGTATATCTGTGTGTATATATTCCATATCCACCAGCTAACATTTTGAAAGCCTCTCCCTTCCTCAAGATCCAACTGAAGTACCACATCTTCCCTGAAACTCTCCCCTCCTCCAACTGATTGATCCCTCCCTTTTCTACCCAACGTACTAGGGGACATACTTTAGATCTTTTGGCAATTCATTTCAAATATTAATAGTTATATCTTTATGTCTCTAAGTTCTCTTCCAAATCATAGTTCTATATTTCATGTTTACCTCATGCCTCATGTTTGTTTATACATATATGTATTAGTTATCTACACACATGTGTATATGTATGTAGGCAGTATGGAGTAGTGGTGAGAGAAATGTTCTCAAAACCAAGAAGACCTATGCCTCTAAAATATACTTGCTGTGTAATTCTGAGCAAGTCACTTAAATTTTCAATGCTTTGGGCAACTCTCAAGTCTATAAGTTACAGAGAAGGTGCTGACCCGCATTGGTAGAGGGCATTTCCTCACCCAGGAATTCCCTATACCAATGAAATCATAGACCAGATCCCTTTTCCTATCTCTATTCAGATGCTTATCTATCTATCTATCTATCTATCTATCTATCTATCTATCTATCTATCTATCTATTTATCTATCTATCTATCTATAGATACATGTATCACATATACACGTATACCACATGTGTGTGCATGTGTGTGTGTGTGTGTGTGTGTGTGTGTGATACAAGGTAATCTATGCTGTTTCAAGTGCACATTGTGTTTCAAGAATTCAGAAGAGGATGATCTCTGACTTAATCCACTCTTAAGTTTCCTTTGAGCTTTTGCTAGAGGCTTTCAAAAATTGAGTATGTCCTAACTCCTCTCCTGAATTTCAGTTTTGCATTCATAGCAATTTGGGGGGAATTTTCACTCTAATATTTCACTATTACCTGAACCTTAATCCTAAACATTGAAAAGGTTCTCCCTAGAGTCTTTATTCTGTCAATAGACCTTCCTTTTCCTTTCTCCTTACATGAAGTCTGCCTTCCTATGAACTCTTCTTTTATAATTACTTTCATATCCATCCCTTCCTTTCTGTTCTCACTAATCATCAGCTCACATTTGTATTGTTACAAATAGACTCTTTACTGGTCTCCCTGCTTTCTGTCTCTTCACCCTATAATTCATCCTACATATTGCTGATAGATTAGTATTCCCAAGATATTATTTTGTATAGATTACTTACTTGCTCAAAAGATTTTAAATAAGTCCTCTATACCCCCAGAATAAAGGCCAAAATATGGGGGTGAAGGGTTGTTTCCTTATTTTTAGCCTGGCATTCAAGATCCTTTGGAGATGGTAGCTACCTACTTCCTATTCAACCTCACCCTGAATCTTCCCCTACACTGACTCTTCACTGTAAACTTAACTGGTGTAAGCTAATTATTCCACAAACCATGTTGTGTGATTTCTACTATTTCCTAGCATAATACCTCATGTGGATACCTGACTCCATGACTTTGCTTCTGCCATATGCTTTCTTGGAATGCCTGTTCTCCCTTTTGGTTATTTAACTTCTTCTCTTCTAAAACTCTATGACTGACTCTAGGGATGCAGCATGATGGAGCAGAAAAACCATCAAATTCAGAGTCAGAGGATTTGAATTTAAAATTCCTCCTTCCACTCACTACCTGTGGTTATCTGAGCTAGTCACTTAATCTCTATAGGCCTCAGTTCCCTCATCCGTCAAATGAGGGAGTTGGTCTAGAAAGGAGGTACAAAACACCGAGCTTGACAGCTCTTGAGTGTAGCCCAAACCAGTTTAAAATGTAATTGGGAAACATTTAGCAAAATAAATAAAATCAGAATAGAACAGAGGTAACGTTAACATATGGTTTTCTAAGTGAATATGCTGCCCACAGTGATCCCTATATACAGTTAAATGGCCCCATTTCTATTTGAGGTTAACACCACTGGACTAGAAGACCTCTAATGTCCTTTCCACCTCTGAGTCTATGATCCCATGATCCTGGTAAATGTCTTATTAGAGAGTTATGTCTATATACCAGAAATTCACTATTCCACTGTTTTGAGGGGCTCAGATAATCTGAGGCTGCTTTATAGTGAGGCCCTTTGGATATTGGACTAACTAAACCCACATGAATGGGGTAAAAGACAAATATGCTCCAAACCCAATTTTGTTCTATAGAAAACTGTGTCACAGTGTTTCCCTTTGAAATGGTCTAGTGTCACTATAACTGAAAGAATAAGGCATTAAAGAATGAATTTTCTTTAAACCTGCTTCTCTGTATTTTTTCAGCCTTCTCTAGGAGATGTTTAGTGCACAACACCATTGGAGCATTAAGCCATCACCAAATAATCACTTCAGTCATATAGCTACTCATATGTATTAAGGAATCAGGAAGTTGGAGCTCTTATAATCATACCCAGTTACTAAAAGCTAATGTGACTTGCCTGGTATTTGAGATTGTCTTGCTAAATCTGCCTGAATAGCTGCGCCATAATCCAGAGTCCTCATACAAAGAAAAGCACTCTACCAGTCCTAATTGGCACAACACAGAAATGAACATAGATAAAAAAGCTCTCTGAAAAAGGTCAGGGTGCTGATAATCTTCCATTATTCAGGGATGCCTCGCCAGCTGGTAGGACCAGATCCGGGTTCATTCTCTGTTAACTCCAATCTTTGAGAGGCAGTGAGATGAAAATAAAAAGGATCAACCCAGCTTCTGGGTGCATTCATCATTCTCATTCTAGGTCAACTCACTTGTCCCAGTACTTCCTTCACCTAACAGGGCTAGTGTTGGCACCAGGGGCTCATGAGAACTGAAACTAAACTATAAAACATGAAGGGAAAGCTGGGGAGAAGTGTCAGAGGGTCTGGCACTAGGAAAATGATTCAGAAATGGAGGGAGAAGAAAATGCAGTAAAGTTGGCAGTTTTCAAATTCCTTTAGCTCAGGCTGGACTTAAGCATTTTTATCTGTATCAAGAGTTGTAGCTTGCAAATAAATGCTGTTGTTATAGGCCAAGTACTTGTTTTATGCATGCATGTATGTAAGTGTATGTATGTGTGTATGTATATATAAATATATGCATACATACATGTATGCACACATATGCATATCCATATGAAATGATTCACATAGAACATTGTATTAAACTAAATTTAGTCTTTGTTTAAATTAATATGTGCCTGAAAACATTTAGATAAAAATTTAAGCCTGTCATGTGTTTACTTCTCATATGACAAGAACACTTGAATAACAAAGATTTACTATCCCTTTGGGGTTATTGCATCTCTAGAAAGAGGCTCCATCCAAATGCTATCATATCTTCTAGGAATTTATGGATGGCAAGTACCTTCTGCCAGAGGTGGAGGACTTCTGGTACAGAATGTTTGAATATGTTGCTAGGTGCTGTCACTTAGGATTGGAGTATCATAGATTCAGAGTTGAAAGGAATCCTAGACAGCAGAGGAAGGAACTGACCTCAGGTTCTATTGCATGACCGCTTATCCAATATGTTATAGTGAGGGTTCTTTTCACAAAGGGGCTGGACAACACGCTTCTGAGGTTCCTTCCAGTTCTCAAATTCAGTCAATCTATGTCCTGTAATTTTGAAAGCAGTGAGCCTGATTTCTTTCATGCTCAAGGTTTTTTCTGCCCACTCTGTCTTCCTTTTTCAAGGGAAGCATCATGGGATGGGGGTGGGGGTGGTGAGTAATACCTCTAAATGATTATAATGTAAAAACAAGAGCCTTAAATAAAGCTTTTTTTTTTACTGGAGGAAACATTTTATCAAACATAAAGCAAAACACTGACTATTGCATGTTTGCAATGCTGAGTTTTGTTATTTCTGCAGAATGGGCTCCAAAATTCCCATAATGCCTCGTCACTGGACAACATTTCTCTGGGGAAATAGGCCACAACCACTCCCTTCCCCCATAACTCTGAGGCATATATTTTAAAGCATGCAGGTCAATCCACAGTCCTCAGTCAAATTCTTATTATCTAGAGGCCACTTGATCCTGCTCATAAAGAGGTCTTAGACTTTTTTCAGTGGAATCTCTGTGTGAGGTAGCTCAATTTAGTGAAATCTCTGGTGGGGGGTTGGGTTTTTGCTTTTTTTTTTTTTAAAGGCAGGCTGCTTGTAAATAGGCCAGCCAATGGCTCTGTGACTAGTATGCACTGCTGCGTCAGAATCAGGTTGAAAGATTAGTGAGCTGTGGGAATCCAGATGTATCAATCTACCTCTCATGGGGTTGTCTTAATGAACCACAGCAAATGCGACTGACTGAACCTTTCAGTCACAACCAATTCAGTCATGGTTGCAAAGATATGGCCCCTGTGCCAGGGATTTAAAGCGGGTTAGAACTGATGATTCAGCTTTGCTAATAAAATATAAGCCATATTTTAAGTTAGCACTCTGTATTTCTACTAAAAGAGTTGTCTGGGACTCTAGGGATAAAGTCAAACTAAATTTCCCCAACTCTCATTAGCCCTAGAGGTATGACTTATTATAACATACTAGACTGATTTCTTTATCAGTCTTCTAGCAGAAAAACATATCTCTGACACAGATGTGTCTCCTTCAGTATAAGATTAGATTTGATTAATGCTACTTTCTTTTGTATTTATTATAAAATACTCCTTAATATTTTTCTCTGTCCAAAAAAAGAAAAAAAAGCAACACAACATAAGGGACCAGTACTAAGACCTAGTATCAGATCCTGTCTCAGACACTTACTATTTGATCCAAATTTATTACTGAATCAAGATTCTGGTAGCTCTTAACAACGGACTCCCCAGGATACTCTCCTTCCTTTCTCATTGAGTTCAGTGCCTAGTAAACTAAAACATTCATATTTACATTCATATTAATGCTCCCTCAAATAATCTAACTTCTGTTTCTCAATCCGCTCAATCCTGATTAACCTAATTTTCCACTCCATCTGAGCTATACGAAGAGATGGTCAGACATTTAATGTCACCATCACCCACAACCCCAAAGTTCCTGTACCTGATCATAATCTTTTCTATGCCTTACAAACTCTAACCTTGTTCTTTGTCCTCACTGTGATCCCCACTTCCTTCCCCCCGAGTCTTTTCCCACGCTATCACCTTCATACTGACTATACTGTAATCTCCTTTCTTCCTTGTCTTGATCCCTAAGTGAACCCTTCCAACTCTACACTATCCTCGTTTCCTGAGTCCCTTGTTCCCTTGTCCTATTGCCGATCACACTTTGCTAAACCCCAAGTCTGTATTCCTCCCACCAACTGCTTCCTTTACTCCTATTCATGTCCTGCTGAATGGAGCTGAAGAAAATCATGAAACTATGCTTATATTGGAGCCATGTCAAATTTATGTGACATAATCTCACCTGGGTACTCACTATAGCAAGACAATTCTTTTACACCTCCCTAATCAGTTCATTATCTCATTTGACAGTGGCTATTCCTTTTTTTTTTATTATTCCCATATATTTCTTCATCCCTCCTCAAGTCTCCCATTGCACCCTCTTCCCCTATTTTCAAAGCTGAGGACCTTTCCTCATACTTGACCAATGGATTTTTCTAGAGCTCTCCCCACCTTATCCTTCCCATTGTCCTCTCATGCTACTCATTCATCTTCTGTCACCCTTTTGTTCTTTACTCCTATTACCATTAAAAGGATAGCCTTTCTCCTTACCATACATCCCTCCACATACATCCTTGATCTCATCCTCTCTACTGGATTGTCTTCAATACCATCTTTACTTTCTTTAATCCTTAATCTCTCCCAATCTCACTGTTTCCAACAAACATGTCCATGACTTCTTCCATCCTTAAAAAAACCACACTTTATTTGACCATCTCCATTAGCATATGCCTTCTATCTCTCCTGTTCTCAGCTAAACCCTCTGAGAAAACTATCCATATTAGGTATTTCCACCTCCTTTACTCTCACTCTCTTCTTAATTCTCTGCAGTCTGATTTCTGACCTTATCATTCAACTGAAACTGCTCTCTTCAAAACTGTGACAGCTCTCCTAATCACCAATATCTTATCTTGATCCTTATTCTTCTTGACCTCTTGAAGTCTTTGACACAATGGATCACTAACTTCCCCTGGATACTCTCTCTTCTCTAGGTTTTCAAGCCACTCTTCTATCCTCACTTTAATCCTATCTTTCTAACCATTCCTTAGTTTTTTGTTGCTAGTTCCAAGCCATTCCCATTAATCCTGGGTGTCTACTAAGGGTCTTTCTTGGGCCTTCTTCTCTTTTCTCTCTACTACATTACTTGGCAATCTCATCACTCTACTGAGCTCCAGTTCCCCATCACCAAATCACCCCATCACCTGTTGGACAACTTAATCTATATGTTCCCAAGGCATCTCAAACTTGACATGCCCTAAACAGAAGTCACTGTATTTCCCAAAAGCCCTCCCTTCTTACTCCAGGATCAAATATAATATCCTCTTTTTGGCAAATAAAGCCCTTCACAAACTGGTTCCTTCCTACCTTTCCAGTCTTCTTATACTGTACTTTACTCCCCTGAACATCCCCCAGAAAACCAGCCATACTTGTGTACATGCTGTTTCTCTCACTCAAAATTCTTATCTTCTGTCTCCATGTCATTGCACTGGTCTCAGCAATGCCTGGAATGTTCTTCTCCTTCATGTCTGCCTCTTAGCTTACCTGACTTCTTTCCTTCAAGATTCAGCTCAAATGCTTTTATAGGAGGTATTTTCTAGTCATACCCCTCCCAGTACCTTTCCCCTATAATTACCTACAATAGAATAGAGCATAACAGAATGTAATATGATATCATTTAATGTAAGTATATATAGCATAGTCATTTACATATTGTCCCTCCCTTTAGAATGTGAGCTCCTTGAGAGCAGGAATAGTGCTTTTGTTTTTCTTTATATGCTGAGTGCCTAGTACAGTGCCTGGAACATAGTAAAATATATGACAAATGTTTGTTGACTGGCTGACCTTAGGAAAATCACTTAATTTCTCTAACCCTATTTTCCTCACAAGATTTCTGTATTAAATGAATTAATGTATTTAAAAGATTTTGCAAACTTTGAAGTACTGCACAACTGTCTGTCATTCAAAGTAATAACAGAAATCTTATTCTCATCTTTTTGGGAAGTTCAGATTGACATGGCCCTGGAAAAAGTTGTTACTCTGCTATTATTCCTTCATATTATATTGTTATTATCATGATTATTTCAATATCTTCTCATCTCTTTTCATGGAGTTAAAATAGAAATAGTTCTGTTAAAAGTCACTATCTTGCTATTATTATTATTTTTTTAATATCCTATGTACCAATTCATAAGAAATATAAAGTAAGTATTTTTAGAAGTTGAATGAAAGTATTAGGATATGAGCTTATCCTTAGCAGGCTCACTGAAAGCATTGTTATTACATGCCAGTGGCTCACAAGAAAGGCTGTCTTCTCTGATAGGTCTCAACATTTTGAAATTTTTTCCTGCCATATAGCTTAAAAATTATGAGTATTTGAAATGATAGCGTCTAGTGAGATAACTAGAGGGCATAGTGACTAGAGCATTCGACCTGGAGTGAGGAAGACCTGAATTCAAATATGTCTTCAGACACTTACTAGCAGTTTGGCCCTAGGCAAGTTATTTGATTCCTGTCTCCCTCAGTTTCCTTACATGTAAAATAAGGATAATAATAATACATGCCTCCCCTTTTTTTAATATGAAATGCTTCATGAATTTTCATGTTATACTTGCACAGGGACCATGCTAATCTCTGTATTGTTCCAATTTTAGTATATGTACTGCCAAAGCAAGCACCTCCTAAAGTTATTCTAAGGATAACATGAGATAACATTGATAAAGTGCATTGCAAACCTTAAAGTGTCATATGAATGTAAGCACTATGATTATTAACATGTTGTTCTTAAATTTTGAAAGAATGAAGGAAGGAAGGAAAAAGGAGAGGAAGGGAAGGAGGGAGGGAGGCTCCAACACACCCTTGATTAATTGAATCTTTCTACGCTGTTCCTATTCCTATTTGGTTATAAGCTGTTCCATGAAAGCTTCTTGAAGTCATAGGCTCTGTCCATATTTCATCATTGTTTTTTCCAGGATAGGACTTTGCAACTTTAGGACTCTACCTTGAAGTTGCATTGCTTCACATCCCATATAGTCATCCACCAAGACACCAGGGCAGACCCAGCATGAGATCTTGCCATCTTCCTTACCACCCTATAAAGACTTCCTCCTCCATCCCTTTTTACCTCTTGTTCTTGCTCTGGGAATAAAATCAATTCAATACTAGCATAGCCACTAGGGAGAGCATGATACTCTGCTATCTATGGCTCTACTCACAATCCTTGTGACAGCCCCCCAAAAAAAATTCCTTCCCTGGATGCCCTGGTAAGTGTCATATTATGTGTCCCTACTAGAATCTAAATTCCTTGGCAACAGGTACTTTATATTGTATTTGTAGTTTTCCAAGAGAAAGGTAAACTTGATTATCTTTATTTAACCTTCATGGCCTATCTTTCCAGCCTCCCTATTAATAACACCCATAGCTGACAGATACCTTCAGCCTCGATTATTATATTTTCATTGACGTCTTATTTAATTCCCAATCCTTCCCATTTTCCTTAAAGAAAGCTTCGGAGAGAGAATCCTCCTTTCTTCTACCTACTTTGTGTTTAAAGTTCCTCCTGGTAATTTTGCAGTAACTCACCAAGTTCTACATTTATTTAGGGGTAAATCCCCTTCAGCCTTTATCATAGCCGGTTTCCTTCTATTTCTTATATAGAAATGCAAGTGTGACAGGAGCAATATCCTAACTCATTCCCTCTTGCAAGTTAGACTATTTTTTTAGAAGCATTGAGACCAACCTGGAGACTTGGTTGGCTCAGAGGACTAAAGGTTCAGACTATTGTCATTACTTCCTCATTGCCTGAATAAGAAACAGCTGGGAAGAGCTCCAGGGAGCACTCTGAGGCTTGGTTTCTGGGTAATAATAGTTCAGGCAAAGAAGTTTCAGTTAGCTAAATATATTCTAGGCATCCTCAATGCCTATCTTTTTTGAATATGCTTATTCAGCTATGGGCAAGTAAATCTTTTTTTTTTTGTTAATGGTTAACTGACCTGTGATTATCTTATGTTGTTTCAATATCAAACCTGAACAACTAGGGGACTGGCCTACTCCGGAACACATGGTATCATAAAACTAATCCATTTCCTTCTCACAGCCATTCCATGAATCAATCAATAAATCAATGAAAAATGTCCTTACCACTGCCTGACAATGTACCAAGCACTGAGAATAAAAAGAGATCTAAGCAAGACAGCCCCTGCCCTTAAGGATCTTAAATTCTAACAAGGGAAGACAACACATAAAGTGAGCTAAGTTAGAAGGGAGGGCACAGTGAAAGCAAATGGTAGCAAGACTTGGAGATGACTGGGAAGTGGTTTGTTGGGCCAGGAAAGATAAGGTAAAAATAACCAAGCACATGGCCAAATAACACCTCAATGTTATATGAAGCGTGGACCAGATAGATGTAAGCTAGGTGAGTTAATAGTCACTTATTTGCCTATCAAGACAGTACATCTTTTTCAGATGAAGAAATTAAAGCTATCAATAGTCATATGAAAAAATGCTCTGAATTACTACTGATTAGACAAATGCAAATCAAAACAACACTGAGGTACCACATCATACCTATCAGATTGGCTAAAATGATAAAACAAGAAAATGATAAATGTTGGAGAATATGTAGGAAAATTAGAGTACTAATGCATTGTTGGTGGACAACTGATCCAACCATTCTGGAGAGCAATTTTGAACTATATATACACAAAGGGCTATAAAACTATGCTCACCCACCCTTTGACACAGCAATACCACTTCTAGGTCTCTATCCCGAGGAGATCATATAAAAGGGAAAATGACCCACATGTACAAAAGTGTTTGTAGCAGCTCCTCTTATGGTGGCAAAATATTGGAAGTTGAAGAGATACCCATCAATTGGAGAACGGCTGAACAAATTGTGGTACATGAAAGTAATGGAAGATTATTGTGCTATAAGAAATGATGAGCAGACAGGCTTCAGAAAAACCTGGAAAGATTTGCATGAACTGATGCTGAGTAAAGTGAGCAGACCCAGGAGAACATCGTACGCAGTAACAGCGACATTGTATGATGACTAACTTTGATCGAGTTGGCTCTTCTCAGCAATACAATGATCTAAGACAATTCCAAAAGACTCATGATGGAAAATGCTGTCCATATTCAGAGAAAGAACTATGGAGTCTGAATGCAGATGGAAGCACACTATTTGCTCTCCTTTTCTTTTGTTGCTTTTTTTGTTTCTTCCCATTAGTTCCTCCCATTAGTTCTAATTCTTCTTTGCATCATGACTAATGTAAAGATATGCTTAATATGAGAGCCTATATCAGATTGTACTCCATCTTGGGGAGGGGGGAGGAGAGTAAGGGAGAAAAAATTTAGAACTCTAAATCTTATGGAAGTGAATGTTGAAACTGAAAATAAATTAATTTTTTAAAAAAGGCAGTGCATCCCCAGGATAGGAATTCCATGGTTGAGTAGATTAAATTTCCCTGTGGACTGGAGGCATGGTTTCTGGTGGTCCCATTCAAAGAGTGCCACTCCACATGGGGAGAACTGGGGCAATGGTTGGGCCTATGGTAGGGTAGCAACAATGGACAGCTGAATGTATTGTCTGATTTGGGGTCAGTTAGATATCGTGGGTGCTAACCAGATCAGACCAGAACTGGCCTCTAACCTGGGGGTGGCTGGAGCAGAAACAAAGTAAGAGACAAGAAAATCAGGACACAAACAGAAGTTTAATTAATTTCAGAGTGAATAAAATGATATTTGTAAATGTAAGCCCTACCTCCTAAGAAGAAGTGCTTAACATGCTGCACCAAAGGCAGGATTTATACAAGCAGGCTGTGCCCTGAGTTTGGCATAACAATAAGCCTTTGTGCTCTGGAATCATCTTCTGGCACAGTATATTGCTTGTTCCAGCACCGGGTGTTCACTGAGGGATTTAGCTCTTATTTCCCAGGGCCATCCGTCACATAGTCACAGTCCCTGTTCCTTGTCACTGATAGGTACTGCAGTCCTATTCCCATCACTGAACTCTGATTCTGCACCCTGTAAGCAATCATGACCCCCAAGACTTTATATAATATTGTTCTCACAGGGCCCATGGGAACAGTAACTCAACCTAAATATAATTATTTCATGTCCCAGCCCACTTATGGTTTTTATACATATACATATAAGACCTGCCTTTGGTACAGTGTATTAAGCCCTCCATCTTGGCAGGGTGGGAGAGGCCTCCATTTGCAAATGTCATTTTCCTTGGAAATTAATCAAACTTTTCTTTGCGTCTTGACTCTCCTGTCTCTAGCCTGCTCTACTGTGGCTCCAGTCACTCTCAGGTTAGAGGCCAGTTCTGGTCTGATTGACACAGGCATGAAGGAAACTAACAGGAAAGAAGAATAGACTTTTAAAACTAACCCCCTGGTTTTACAAGTGAAAACAAAGAGGTTCAAAGAGGTAACTAGAGAGATGATTTTCCTAATATCACATGTATAAGTAGCAGAAGAGCCAGGACTAGAAGTCACATTTTTTAGTCCCTTTCTGGCTCTTTTGCCTGTACACTAGAAATGATATATAGTATAAATGTGGTGCTGTTTGGTTCCTTTATACTCACTGGTCCTGCTTTGCTGGTCTATATGCTATTTTATCAAGAGCAAAGCATATCCATCCATTTGTTCATCCTGCTGATTCTTTGTAGTACTTAATCAATGTTTTTTAAAGTAGAACTACAAAACTACTAACACTTTCAGAAATGCTGCTTCAGCACACACATGAATACAAGGTAGTGTAAGATTAATAGTTTTGCCTGAGAAACTGTATATAGTACAAATGGATGCTCTTCAAATAAGAATTTAGAGATGGGGGTGGGAAGGTATCTGCCTATTGGGCTAGATGAATTATTTCCTTCTGCAGCATAAGCAGTTCAAAAAACAACAATTCTAAGCATCTCCACACATTTTATTTTAAATCAGTTTCTTGTTAAGTAGATACAGGTCATTTTCTTTTCTTTTTTTTTCTTTTTTTCTTTTTTTTTTTTAGCAATTCCCTAACCACCACCACCCCAATCTTCTGAAATTAACTAGAAAATCTGTTGGACAAATTTAGATTGAATCAAATCATCGGTGTGAAGTACATTTAGTATGGAAACTTCCTCCATGTTGCAGATAGGCAGCTTGTCTAGAATATAAAATCTTGGAGTTGCCTAAGAGGTTAAAAAAATTACCCATAGTCATGCAGACAGCATATTTCAGATAAAGGACTTGAATTCAGGTCTTCCTGGTTCTAAGACTTGTTCTGTATCTACTATTCTACACCAGGTTGATTTATCTAAACTAAATGTCAGGTAGGAATTTTGGTGTGTTCTCTTTGAAAGAGAGAGGAGTACAAAATGTTGAATCAAGCCAAAGTTTCATTTTGATTAAAAGCTCTAACTGCCCTTAGAGATTATCTAATTCCATGACTTCTTTTGTTAAGTAACTTGTCAACAACTAAGCAAGTGGTAGGTAGTAAACCCAGGATTTGATCCCAGGTCACCTGATTCCAAATCCAGTGTTCTTTGTGCTCTACCATTCCATGGGAAATGATCAGCGTCACTGTTTTACTTTGTTTGGTTTTGGAGAATGATTAAAATTCAAATTCTGTGAGCACTGATATCAGCACCATGGCTAGTGCTTGTGGCCCTGCTGAGACTCAAGTCAGTAGAAGAAACAGTGTAATCAATAACAGCGGCTTTCATTAGGCTGACCCACTTTCTTTGCCTTTGGGTGGTCTGGATTGTTCACAAAATAAGATTAAGACGCAGGTGAGCTTACAAGAAGTAGGGAAGGTACCGCTTCTTTGTTTGGGGTTCCCAAGGAAAAGTTTCACTGATATGAAATTGTTTTTATGTTTCTTCCATGATGCCTGAAAAGTATCTGGAAGAACATGCTTGTTTGTCTGCCCCTTATTCAAGTTTCTGGTGTCACCTGCTCATGTTTTATATCATTTCTACATAGCAAGGAGTAAGTTGCAGTGTGGTTTACTGATAATTTTGAAATTTCACCCTAAAGCAGTGATTGGAAAGCTCCAACATGCTGGCATGAATATCCTATATCTCATACTTTCCTATGGTGAAGTCAGCAAATTCAACTATTCAGAACCTGGCCATAACTAGGCTAGGGTCTGGATGTTGCTTTGAATGAGTCGTCTGCTTTATACTATGTGAATTTTCTCTTCCATTTCTTTTCCTCAGATTATCTCAATTATCCAACAGACATGGGATTCACCTAATAAACTAATGTGTGGGTAGAAATAGCAAATAAAGAAACTGCATATAATGGATAGCCCTCCTATCAATATGCTACTTGTTTTTGGCATTTGTTTTTGTCACTAGCCTTACAAGTTGTGAGATTATGTCATTATAGTGAAAGAGCTTTGAGTTATTAAATGACATTTTATTTGGCTATTCAAATAACATTATTTTGTTATGTTGAATTCCACAACTTGAATTTGGGGTATTGGCTGGAAGACATCCAAATGGAGAGGTCCCGAAGATTGCAGGATCTTACTGGAGAAGAGGAAGTCATCTAGACTTTCCTACCACATCACGTGTATATATCTCCTAGATATGTTCTCACTTTCTGAAACATCTTTTATTTTTCCTCTCCTTTCTTCTCCTCCTCAAATTCCTCCCCTCATCCATCTCCATAGTTTTTTAATCTTTTCCTATGTATCACACATCCTACTTCTTCATGGTAGACACAATTTTCTCCTATTCATAACTCTGTCATCTAATACACAGGTCTCAGTCTCCAGTACATAGGTCCTAGCCTCATTGGAAATATATTCTGGGAGACTCAGATGTATCCTATCTGCCAATTTCACTTAAATCAACACAAGTCCTTCGGGGCTCTGGAAAAATAACAGCCCCAATTTTGGAGGGCACAGTCTGTGGGAGGAGACACTAAATAATCTGGGGGTATCTTGGAGCCAGTTCACACAGGTTCATGAGGGCCAATAGCTAAATTTTCATTGTGAGTATTCTCACCTCAGGGATTTTGTATTTTATTGATTGTGTACATTTAATAAATGTGATGTATATAATGTTAATAATGCAGGTTAAACTTAAAAGTATATCATGCTTTTGGAGGAACTAATTGTTAAATATTTACCAGAATATCCTTGGGGTGTTTGAAGGTATTGTGCTGTCATGGGATTTAAAGCTAAAAGGGACCATTCTAGTCTAATTCCATCATTTTGCACATAAGGAAAATTAGGAGTTTAAGTGACTTGCAAACATAGAACCAGTATTTGAATGCAGACATTCTGACCCCATACCCAGTATTCTTTTCACTTAAACATGGAAGTGTGTTTCAGGGTGGAAGGAAATAGATTTAGAAGAATGAAAGTCAAATGTCATCTATTTCACACATTATCTTTATTTTTTTTTGGTTAGGCAATGGGGTTAAGTGACTTGCCCAGGGTCACACAGCTAATAAGTGTTATGTGTCTGAGGTGGGATTTGAACTCAGGTCCTCCTGAATCCAGGGCTGGTGCTCTATCCACTGCACCACCTAGCTGCCCCACACTTTGTCTTTAAACCACCTTCCACCTGGTACAAACCTTTGCCATTTGGAAAGGTAAGGGGAAGGCTGCAATAAAGCTATTTGGCCAAATATGTGTAGGAACAAAGACACTTCTACATGTTCAGGGAAATATTTGTCTCTTAAGTATTTCTGTTCCCTAAACTACTCCCTTTGTTATTGGACATGGTGGGACTGAGCAGCAAGAAGAATACATTCTAAATGCATTTAAAGTTCAAAAGATAAGTTCCCTCCCATAGCAGCTAATGCAAAAATCACTTGCTTGTATTAGAAATTCCTCTGAAGTTTTTAGGGGCCTCCAAGGAGGAAGAAGGCTGTTGGTATCTGAATGATCTCATAAATGCATGGACTGGATTTTATAATGAATGAATATAGCAAGAGAGGGTTTGATGAAAGGCAGTGAACATGGTGGTGGGAGGCACAGAACTGTGGCAACAATGGTATTTGACAAAAGGTATCCTTTCCTTGTGTCCCCATGGTGGTGTTAGAGAGAATGTTCATGGGTGGTGGTGTTGGCCTGAGTTGTTCCTCATATTGCTGCTGAGATTCCATGCATAGCTTGAACCATAATGAAGAGCAAGCAGTGATAAAGCTATAATGTTAATTCTAGTCTAGTCTATCTGAAGTATGCCATCTGAGCTTGGTTTTTTTTAATATTCTTCTCTCCAGATAGGGGTATTTCTGTGTCCATGGAAGCACAGGGTGTCAATAACTTAGACTACCTAATACACCCTGAGGAAGGTACTTGATAATGAGAATTGTCCTTGGCTGAGTGTCCAGGGGAGGGCCTGATGAATCTTTGTTTTAGAAAAGTATGGATGGGAAATCTGATTAGACCCAGAACAGTCAAAACATTATCAACAATGAAATCATGCTTATTATTTTCAAGGAAAGGAAAGTTGATTTGGGACTTGCAAAACTTCAAAGCAAGTGGAAAAAAATACCAAAAAGAGAGTATAATTATAAGCACATATACAGTAGGAATCATCTATAATCAGTACATGTGGTCCCAACGGTGTATCTAATTAAGAACTCCAGATCAGCAGGATGGTACAGTAGGAAAAGCTTTGAATTTGTAGTTAGAGAACTCAGGTTCCAAATTCACCTCTTATATTTTTTGTGCACCCACGAACAATTCACTTAGCCTCCTTGCTTCTCAATTTCCTTACCTGTAAAGTGAAAGGGCTGGACTAGATGACCTTTGGAGTTCTTTGCAGTTCTACATTTATTATCCTAAGGGTATGATGATCATTCAGTCAACAAATACTCGTTAAATACCTACTACAAGTCAGACTGTGCAAATTGCTGCGAAAAGAAAACTTTTAATGAAATAGCCTTTTCCCTAGGAGAGCTTGCATTTTATTCATTAATGATAATTTCATTATTCTGGTTTGGAAGGTTAATAAGGGAATGCAGACCTTGAGAAGCCCCTTTTCTCTTATGAAGGAGACAAGAAGTAAATTCAAATTGAATAGGGAGTAACAAAACTTCCCTAACTATACTACTTGTTCCAGGGCATAACAGCAACTGCATGGAAGATGGAGATTTTCCCTCAATATAGTATTCCAATGGATAATAGGGCCCAACATTTTGTATTCAAGTATCATCATCTACTAATTTCTGCAAGTGACTATGGACATGATATTTCCCTATCTTTCCCCTAGAAGTATGAATAAACACAAAATATTGTTAGAACAGCTGTACAAAAGCCCAGTACTACTAGTTCTTGTTGGACCCCAAACAAGTGAAAAACAAAACAATATTTTCATGTTTCTAGTCTGCTCTCTTTCTGTGTATTCCTCCTACAAATTATTTTTATATCTTTATTTATCTGTTTTTGTCATTCTTAGCAGCCTCCCCCAGAAGCCTGGCACTTGCCTGATGTGTTAATTTTAGCTGAAATCACCTAATCAGAGTTTCAAGGATAATTAGTAGACTGGCTAACTTTCAGGAAGAAATACTAGTGACACTTCCAATAGGCCAGCAGGATGGAACCATTTATAAAAGACAAAGAAAATAAAAACAACAGGATGGCAAAAACCCATTGAGAGGCAGATTGCATTTTATAGGTAAAGATATAACTTCATTTAGCTGTGGTCTTTATGCCTTGCAAATGTGCTCAGCACTCCCAGGTCCCATGGGTCTCTGCGTCAATATTTACATGCTGAAATGCTTTACTGCCTCATAAAACAAGAGGCAACCAAGTATTTTTACTCTCAGGGAAAAAAAAATAAGATGTTACACCAGGTAGTTTCCTGAGGCTCTGACTTCTCTCCTTCCTCACACTTTTATGTATTAATAGTCAGGCAAGCTTAATCCTCAGGAACCGAGGAGCTAGAAGCACTTTCTTTCTTTCCTCAGGATGACTATTATCCATCCACTATTCTTTAGCTAAATGACTCACCTCTAACCAGTATTTCCCTGGGAGAAACTTAATGTCTAGGAAAATTCAAGGGTCTGAATACTAAGCTTAAAATTCTCAAATCCTTTGTCTTGAGGAAGTTCTAAGTAGATTCAATCCAGGAAGCAAAGTTCAAAGTTGATACTCTAGGAGAAAATGGGATCTAGAGATCTTACCTGAAGGCATCTCAGGTTTCATTAAAATTAGAGTTTATTAATGAAAATCTCATTTGGATTTCAGACACGATTCTGCAGGGTTTCTTGAGAAAGAAGATACTTGTTTCATGAAGAATTCGCTGGTTGAAAAGTCTCACTTGCTACACTCTACTTCCAGTTGTTCTGATAACTCAGTATTCTGTTTATTGGAAGGCTCATAGAAACATGTCTAACCTGTATGGGAAGAGGGAAAAGTGAATGAAAAGAAAGCTAAAGGCAGGGTCTACTCCTCCCACCTTTCTCCCATTGGCCCATCAGTTTATGAAAATACTGCTAAAGCTACCTTTGGATCACAGAGTGACTGATTTATTTCTTGATTAGAGGACAAAGGAACCATAGCAGAGTTTTGTTTGGTGCTCCAAGTATCTTGTTGTTGTGCTATCTAGAATAATCTAGAATAAACTTTTTTTAGCTAGCATTTATATCACTATGTGTGTCAGGGGCTGTGCTAAACACTTTACACTTTATTTGAATCTTACAACAACCTCAGAAAGTAGGAACTATTATTGTTCTCATTTTACAGATGAGGAAAACTGAGGCAAGCAGAAGTTAAGCGTCTTGCCCACTGTCACACAGCTGCTAAGTATCTGAGGTCACATTTGAATTCAGGTCTTCCCAACTCCAGGTCCAGTACTTTATTCTTTGTACTACCTAGCTGCCCTGTTTATAGATTTCTTCCCAAGATGGCAGCTACTCCCAGATCCAAAGGGTTCTCTGTGGATCTCTACTCAGGAAAGTATAGTTCGCAAGCACCTAATGGCTCACTTACCTTTGATAGTCAGTAGATTACGTTAGCTCAATGCAAAGACATTCATTAAAAATGCATAGTAAGAACAATATCTATGTACTTACTCCTCCCATGTACCTAGGATGTACCCTTTCACAAATAGTACAGAATCAATGAGAAAAGTATACACATACTTAAAATATTTTGACTATAAGGCATACACAGAGGGAATATATTTGGTCATGGCAACTCACATTTCTTTGTATTATGGGTTCCCAATGTCCTTTTCCTTCTTATGATGTCTTCATACTGCTGCTCCTATAAAGCATAGCATCTCTGCTGGTCCAGTTATTCAGATGAAATCTTTGGGCCTCTTCTGTGCAGTTCAATTACTGACTGCCAGGGCTAGTCTTCATCTACTTCTGTGCTTCTCTACCCTGCTGCCAGAAGTAATATTCATTCAAGCTAAATCTTGCCTGCAGAAGACTTGATGCATAAAGACAAAGTGGCTCCTTTCAGCTTTAGCTCTAATAATGGGCACTTTTGGATCATGGACAGTAGAATTACATGCAATACATTTTTATCCAAGAAGTGGGATGGCCTGACCTGACTTAAAGGGGAAACCATCATTAGGTTAATTAAAGCCTGCAAACAAATTAAGCCAGTGAGCCAGAAGATTCTTATTACTACTCCAAAGAGTTTTTACCAGGTCTTTCCACCACTTCTAAAAACTTTAGCTCCCTGATATAATCTTTGACCATCATCACATTTAAAAAAGAGTTCTTTTTGCTACTACATGGCAATAGCAAATTGCTTCAGTGTTCCCATAATTTGAACCCAGACCCTCTATTGGCTACATCATCTCAATTGTGGTTTCCAGGGATTTGCAACCTCTCAAACACATGAGATTGCCTCCAAGGCTGGAAATATGTATCTCAGAATTACTATCTGGTGTCCTGTACTCAGGGAATCAAACATAAACAGAAGAGGCAGCAAAGGCCAAAACTGAGGTTCACCCAGATGAGCATACTATCTATGTGCAAATAGCTGCCATAGTTGGTAGGGTAGACTTCTCACAAGAAGTCCCAGAAAGAACCACAAACCATCCTCACATGCATGACAGATGAGAAAATAGAGTTGGGGAAAAAAAAGACCATGTTCAATAAGCTTAGGTAAAAGACTCATCCATTAGAGATACTAATCACAATAGGCATCAGTATTAGAATACCACAATAAGGGAAAGGATATCACTGCCAAAGTACCAGAGGCATGAGTTGCCTTTCAATACATGCTCTATATGTGTGTGCCTCACTGTCAATTATACTCTGTATGCAAGAAAAGTCATCCTAGCAATGATAGATAGATAGATAGATAGATAGATAGATAGATAGATAGATAGATTTGTATGAGACCCTGTTAGAGCAGACCTGGGGCGATTCTTAACAGTCCTAAAGAAAGAGATTAAGGGACAGCTGGATAGTGCAGTGGATAGAGAATCAGCCCTGGAGTCAGGAGGACCAGACACATAACACTTACTAGCTGTGTAACCCTGGGCAAGTCACTTAACCCCATTGCCAAAAAAGAAAGAAAGAAAGAAAGAAAGAAAGAAAGAAAGAAAGAAAGAAAGAAAGAAAGAAAGAAAGAAAGAAAGAAAGAAAGAAAGAAAGAAAGAAAGAAAGAAAGAAAGAAAGAAAGAAGAAAGAAAGAAAGGAAGGAAGGAAGGAAGGAAGAAGGAAAGAAAGAAAGAAAGAAAGAAAGAAAAAGAAAGAAAGAAAGAAAGAAAGAAAGAAAGAAAGAAAGAAAGAAAGAAAGAAAGAAAGAAAGAAAGAAAGAAAGAAAGAAAGAAAGAAAGAAAAAGATTTTACTCTTTATGAACAAGTGAAGCCATACCCTTGCCAAAAATTGCAACTGAATATGAAGGAAGGAAACAAACACATTAAGTGACTACTGTGTGCTAGCCTCTGGGCTAAGCTCCTTAAAAATCTGATCTCATTTGATATACTCTTCACAGTCCCAGGAAGTACAGGCTACTATTATCTCCAGTTTGCAAGTGGGGAAACTAAGGCAAACAAAAGTTAAGTGACTGGTCCAGAGTCATGCAGCTATTAAGCAATGGAGCTAGATTTGAATACAGATCTATCCTGTCTCTAGGCCTAGCACTCTACACTCTGCACTGACTTACTACCTCAAAAGCTGGAATGATAAAGCTTGACCCAAAGTTGCGTAGGTAGTAAGTAGTAGACCCAGTATTTGAACACGCTTGTTCCACCTCCAAACCTATAGCTCTTTCCACTGCCTTACTCTGGCTTCATAGAGTTCCTACTACTCTAAGAATACATTTAATGCTCATATACAATAACTATATCTGAATATCAGGACAAAATTAACCTAATCAAAATTTGACATGGTCTTCAAAATTCATGATGCTGTTTGGGGAAAGTTGATCTACTGTCATGAGGTAATGTGTTGTAATGCATAAAGAGTTGGCTTCAGAGCCAGAAAGTTCTGTGTTCAAATCTTTCCCTGACATATACTGGCTCTGATTTAAATACCACAGTGCTTTTAGAGAATAAATATATCATATTATAGCAGAACTGCCAATATAATCCTCCCCCCATTCTCAGACTAGGTCAGGTAGCCTTTGAAGAAAAGGGAAAAACAAACGCTTTAATGAAATGTCAGCACCTAATGATTTATCCATTCAAGTGTAACTATTGTAGACTCTGTAAAGGTCCGCTTTTATTCAACACTCTCTGAACAGTTTGTTTGCAACTATGTATTTCATGTAAACATTTGGCTTTTCAAAATATAGCAATGATCGGTCAGTCAAGAAGTATTTATTAAGTGCCTGCTTTGGGATTCAAGCACTGTGCTAAGCATTACTGATACAAAGAAAGACAAAAGACAATCTGTTCTGAAGAAGCTCACAACCTAATGAGGGAGCAACACATGAACCTCTATGTATGAACAAGCTATATACAGGAAAAGTAGAGATAATTTCAAAGAAAAGATGCTAAGATTAAGGAGGACAAGGGAAAGCTTCTTGCAGGAAGTGAGACAATCTGATATTTGAAAGAAGCCAGGAAAGCCAGAAGGTAGAGATGAGGAAAAAGGGAATTCCAGACATGGGAGACATCAAGTTAAGTTGCATGGAGTAAAGAGTTGGACTGTCTTCTTTGAGGAACAGCAAAGAGGCCATTGTCACTGGATAGCAGAGTATTTGGAGGGGAGTAAAGTATAAGACTGGAAACAAAGAAGAAGCCAGGTCATGGAGAGATTGAAAAGCCAAACAGAGGGTTTTATACTGGATCCTGGAAGCAATACGGATCCTGTGGAGTTTATTGAGTAGGGGGATGACATGATCAGACATGAGTTTTAGCAAGATCAATTTGATAGCTGAGTGGAGGATGGATTAGAGTGGGGAAATATTTGAGGCAGGGAGACCAGAAGTCTATTGCAGTAGTCCAAGCAGGAGGTAATGAAGACTTGTACCAGAGTGGTAATAATATCAAAGGCAAGAATGAGGTATACATAAGAGATGTTACCAATGTAGAGACAACATAAGTTGGCAATTTATTGGATATGGAGAGGTGTGAGAGAAAGAGAGAAGTTGAGGATGACACCTGTGAGCTTGGGTAACTGGGAAGTTCACAGTATTTTCAACAGCAATAAGGAAGTTGGAAAGGGGGAACAGGTTGGGAAGGGGGAGAAAATGAGGTCACTTGTAGACATGTCAAGCTTTTGATGTCTACAGGATATCCAGTTTTAGAGTTCAGTATGCAGTTAGAGATGCAAAACTGGAGGTTAGGAGAAAGATTAGGGATGGACAAATAGATCTATCTGAGAGTCATCTACATTGAGACAATAATTGAATCTGTTGGAACTTATGAGATCACCAAGTAAAATAGTATGAGGGAGAAAAGAAAAAGGCCCAAGACAGAGCCTCAAGAGACCCCATGATTAGTAGTTGTAACATGGATAAAGATCCAATAAAGGATACTGAGAAGGGATAGTCCAGTAGGCAGAAGAACCAGGAAGGTTCCATGTCTTGAAGATCTAGAGAGGAGAGAATATAAAAGAACAGGGTCATCAAAGGTTGCACAGGGGTCAAGAGGGATAAAGACAGGTCCAGTCAGACAATAAGCATTTAAAAGCCTACTCAAAGCTAAGTGCTGGGGATACCAAAAAAAAAAAAATGCAAAAGACAGTCCCTACCCTCCAGGAGCTCACAATCTAATGGGAAAAAAACATTAGGTAAGAGATCACTGAAATTATAAGTGAATGTATTTTCAGTTGAATAATGAGGTTAGAAATTAGAATATAATAGGTTAAGAAGAAAGATGATAAAAGGAAGTAGAATCATAATTTATAGATGGCTTTCTCAAGGAGTTTAGCCATAAAAGGGAGAATAAAAAGACAATAGCTAACTAGGATGAACATATCAAGTAAGGATTTTTTGAGAATAGGGGAAAGAGGGGCATATTTGTAGCAAGTACAGAAACAGTAGAGAGGGAGAGATTCAAAATTAGTGAAAGATTAGTTATGTTAGAGGGAACAATCTGCTGGGACAGATAAGGTGGAATGAGATCATTTGTACATGTAAAGAGGTTACCTTTGAAAGACGTGCTATAACTTCATGTGAAATGGGAATGGAGGAGATAACTTCATTAAGCAGCACATGCATAGGAGTAAGGGCAGAGGATGGTGAGAATAATCTAAGACTGGGCTCAAAAAGATAAAGGGGCAAGGGACCTGAGAAACAAGAACAGTGTATAGTTGAATTGGTCCACAAAGGGGTCAAGATAGGCAAAGGGAAGAGAGTATAGCCAGTAAAGGGGTAATGATTTTCAAAATAACTAGGGTGGTCAAGGGATTAGAGGTTGTAATGAGGAAGGAAAACAGACATTTGAGTTACAAGACAGAGAGAGAGGAGGAATTATAACAGATTACAATCAGATAAGTGTCTGATCATATTTTAGAGTTCATGAATGTGGATATGGAACACTTGTAGGTGATGGCAAGATCAAAGACATAAAAAGGAATGAGTCATGAGAAATAACTGAGTTGAGTAATTAGGAGATTGGGGTATTTGAAGGGTAGAAGTCTCCTAGTATGAAGGCAGAAGTTGGAAAAGAAAGACAGTGTTCCAAGCATGAAACTCAATCAGGAGAGTGTCATAGACATCATTAGAAAACAGCCACCAGAATTTGATTCAGCAATAAATAATGGATGAATGAACCTTAAAGGAGCATAGGTTACTGAATGATATTGATATAGGGAGAGTCTGGAAATGGCCATGGGAAACTTCCATTTTAGCAATAGATTTGCCTTTTGATAATGCTAAGCTATATCAATCAAGCAATCAAGGAATCAATATGCATTTATTGGACAACTTTTATGTGTCCGACACTGTGCTAGACACTAGAAATATAAAGACAAGTGAGAAACTGTCCTTGTGTTCAAAGAGTTTAACTTCTATTGGGGAAGAAAAGCATATACAAAATTGTGACAAGGAGGGAGGGAGTAGAGTGAATTAGCAATTGGGGGGATTGGGGAAGTCCCCATGTAGATAAATGGTGAGGCTTGTGCTGAGTCTGGAGGAAACAAGAGGTTTTAAGAAGCAAAAATAAGAAGGGAATACATTAAAGTGTTGGGGGCCAGTCAAAGTAAAACCACAGAGACTGGGGGATGTAGAGTCACGTACGGAGAACAATAAGGTCAACGTTACTGGAATATAAAGGATGTGAAAGGAAATAATGGGAAATATGGCCAGAAAAAGTAGAGGTCAGGTTGTAAAGATCTTTAAATGTCAAAAAGGGAAGTTTATATTTTATCCTAAAGGTAATAGAGGGCCATTAAACTTTATTGAGCAGGATAGTGACATGGTCAGCCCTATGCTTAAGAAAATTCACTTTGACAGTTATGTATGAGATGGAATGGGGAGAGACTTGATGCAGGGAGGCCAATTAGGTCACCATTACAATGGTCTAGATAAAAAGGTGATGATAGTCTCCACTGTTTGAATAGAGAGAAGCATAGGAGAGAGATGCTGTGTTGGGTATGTGGTGGGGGGGGGAAGAATTCAAACACCACACCAAAGATACCAGAAACCTAGGTGACTGGAATAACCATGAAGCCCTCATTAGAAATAAGAAAATTGAGAAGAGGAGTGTGTATCAGGTGGGGGGAGAGGTGAGGTAGATATGCAATGAATTCTGTTTTGGAGATGTGGACTTTGAGATGCCTATGGGACATCCAGTTCAAGATATCTATTATTAATATGAGATTCAAGCTCAGGAGAGAACTGGGGCTGTATATAGCTGTATATACAGATCTAAGAATTATCTGCATAGAGATAAGCCACTTCATTAAAAGTGAATTTTACCATTATTGACTAAACTACTAATTAGGTAAATGATCTATAACAAGCCAACCGAGCTCTCTATACCTCAGGGTTAGCAATCTTTAAAATGGAAGGATTCCAGTTTTATTATCACAGTTCAATTGTCCATTCTGGGCATTGTGGCTATAGTGAAAAAAATGGAGTAGACTCTTACAGTCTACTTGATTATAGTAGGTTTGGGGGATTTAGGGCTAGAAGGGAGCTAAGAGATTATCTAGTCCATTTCCTTCATTTTACTGATGATGACAATGAAGCTAAAAGAATTTAAGGAATTTGCCCAAGGCTACAGAGTTAAAAAATGAGAAGGAAGGAACTAATAAGAATCCAGGCCTTCTGGTTTCTAACCCAATAGACTTTCAACTATGCCATGTTGAAATGGTTCTGACAATATTACTTATTCTACTTGTTCAGGGTAAAATATATTTGAAATGCTAAAATGTTATACAGATCATTATTATTTTAAATAACAGAATTAAACTATAATAAATTTATTTCTATAACTTGCAGAGTAAAGAAAGTACATATCCCATAGAACCTGCAGAGAAAAATGTTATGTTTTAGGAAGATCACTCTGGTAGTGGTAGGCAAGCAAGAAAAGAGACCGGAAGCAGGAAGGTCCCCAATATATGCTATATTGTCCATGGGACAGTGGAACGAGCCCTGACTTTTGAATCAAAAGAACTGGGTTAAAATGTCATGTCTGTTATTCACCTTTGTGTCCATAAGTACATCACCAGTTTTGGGACTCAGTTTCTGCATCTTTAAAATGAGAGGTATTAGCCTCTAAAATCTCTATTTTTTAGTCTATAATCCTATGCAATAATTTAGACATGGAATGATGAGGGTCCTTTCCACAAGCTAAAATCAACAAGAAAAAAAAATGGTCCTTTCTCTGTTATTGCCTTAGCTGGGAAATCAGCCGTCACAATAGGTAACTAATTCCCTGATGTAAACAGTCAAATGCCTTACCTCTTCCTGGGAGACTCCAAAAGAAAAGAAAGGCTGCCTCTCTATTTCTGGGGCTGGTGAGAGTACCTCAGTATGGACTCCTCAGCCTAAGGGGGGAAGAAAGAGTACTATGCTTACCATTGCTTGTTTCCTCTCCCCATCTCCCAAGAGTGGATTCTCCTTGCAGCCATGTGGAAAATATGATAACAGCTTTCCTTATGGCACTTTGCTCCTCTGTTTGCAGCCTGCAACCAGGCAGTGCAGAGGGATTTTTAAAAGTTAATTAAACCTCAAAGAAAGTTCAAGCTTGATGTGATGTGTTTGAGTTTCAGGTGAAGGTTTGGGTCAATTCACAGCTGAATCGTCTTCTGGTTATAAATAATAGTTAAATGGGAACAAAATAAAACAAGCTGAAAAGGCTTTTCTAGGTCCTCCATAGCGAAGTAAACCATAAGGGACCTCAAAGTGTTCCTTAAGATTCATCGGGCTCCTGCCAGGACATAAATCACAGGAAATGAAGGAGGTTAGGAATAACAATGGAGAGAAAGCCACTTCACAGAGGAAAGGTAAGCAGATGGAAAAAAGAGCTCAGTATCAGGGGGCCTGGAAATAGTTTGCACATCTTCCACAAAGCAACCTGGGAAAACATCCAAGATCCCAGCCCACTAAGTCAGGTTTCCTGTTGTAGTGTGGCACCCATCATTATCACTTCCTGACTTCAGTTGAAAAAGTTCAAAAATGTTTTTGGCAGAAAGGGAAGGGGCTCCCAACAATTAAAAAAAGTAAGTGAATGGAAAATTACAAAAGGACACTTTCATTTTGGTACTAAGAAATAGACTGATGGATCAGTGGAATAGATTAGGTATACAGTACAGAATAGTAAATGACCATAATAATATAGTGTTCAATAAATATAAAGATCTAAGCTTTTGGGATGAGTAGTCACTATTTGATAAAAAATTGCTGGTAAAATTGTAAAGCTGTTTGGCAGAAACTAGGTACAGACCAACATATCACACCACATACTAAGATAAGGTCAAAATGGGTACATGATTTAGATATAAAAGGTGATATCATAAGCAAATTAACAGATCATGGAATATTTTACCTGTTGGATCTATGGATAATAGAAGAATTTATGACAAAATAAAAGATAGCACTGTGGGCTATAAAATGAGTGGTTTTAATTATATTAAATTTAAAAGGTTTTACACAAACATAACCAACACAGCCAAGATTAGAAGGAAAGCAGGAAACTGAGGGACAAAATTTTGAGCAAGTTTCTCTAATAAAGACCTCATTTTTCAAAAAAGAACTGAGTCAAATGTATAAGAATATTAGTCATTCTCTAATTGATAAATGATCAAAGGCTATGAAAGGCAATATTCAGAAGAAGAAATCAAGCTATCTATTCTATAGTCATATAAAAAAAGTTCTACATCACTTTTGATCAGAAAAAATTTAAATTAAAACAACCTTTAAGTACCCCCCACACCTATCAGACTGGCTAATATGACAAAAAAGGAAAATGACAAATGTTGGAGAGGATGTGGGAAAATTGGGACACTAATGCACCATTTGTGGAGTTGTGAGCTCATCCAGCCATTCTGGAGAGCAATTTGAACTATGCACAAAGTCCTATAAAACCATGCATACCCTTTGATTCAGTAATACTAGTACTAGGTCTGTATCCCAAAGAGATCAAAGGAAACATGCACAATATGCACAAAAATATTTATAGCAATTCTTTTTGTGGTGGCTAAGAATTGAAATTGAGGGGATGTCCATCAGTTGGGGAATGGCTGAACCAAGTTGTGGTATATCGTTGTAATGGAATATTATTGAGCTATAAGAAATGATGAGGAGGATAGTTTCAGAAAAACCCAGGAAAACTTATATGAAGTGATGTAAAGTGAAATGAACAGAACCAGGAGAACATTCATCACAGTAAGAACAATATTGTGCAATGATCAACTATGAATGACTTAGCTATTCTCAGCAATACAATAATCCAAAAAAATTCTGAAGGATTTATGATAAAAAATGCTGTGCCCCTCCAGAGAAAGAACTGATGGAGTCTGACTACACAACAAAGCATGCTTTTTTTCATTTTCTTTATTTTTCTTGTTTTGTTTCAATTTTGGTCTGCATTTTCTTTTGTGACATAGATAATATTGAAATATGTTTTACATGACTGCATATGTATAATCTATAGCAAATTGCTTACTTTCTCAAGGAGGAGAAGGGAAGGGAGAGAGAGAATTTGGAACTCAAAATTTTAAAAACAAAGGTTAAAAACATTTTTACATGTAATTGAGAAAAAAATTTTTTTAAATTTAAAAGAATACTTTCCCAAGTGGGAAAGAATAGTACTTTTCCCCCCCTCAGACTCAGGATGTCCCTTGTATCCATGAAAAGTGGGTGATTCAATTCACAGAATCATAGAAACTTTGAGTTGGAAGGGATCTTAGAGGTTATCTAGTCCAATCTTCAGAAGAAGATACCTTTAATGGGGTTGGAGGTGGGGTGGAAATTAAGCCAGACACTATGCTAACCACTTTTTTTTTTTAACAGATATTATCTGAATTTATTCCCACAACTCTGGGAGGTAGTTGTTACAATTATTCCCATCTTACAATTGAGGAAACTGAGGTAAATAGAGGTTAAATGACTTAAGTCACACAGCTACTGTTTGAGTCGGGTCTGCATGAATGAGGCCTAGTGTTCTTATCCATTGTATCAAACAATTGCCTCAACAATGGCATTCAGATTGTACTTTTAAAAGTTGTTGTTATGTGAAACATGTTTCCTCCTGTGGCAGCCATAAAGTAGGGTGGGTTTATCTACGGACACTTTAATTGTTAGGAAGTTTTTCCTTCTATCAAGGTGATATCAATCTCACTTTCACTCATCACTACTAGTTCTGTTCTCTCTGGCCAAGCAAAATAAGACTGAGTCTTGTCAAGATCCCCATGCCAAGACCACCCCTCTCTTTTCACTCCTCTCTTTCTAGCACTAGGAGACACCCGGTTTTCCAGAGCTAAGTTCCAGCAAGCAAGTTGTAGGCTGAGCTTGGCATAATGACATTCCTTTGTGCTCACCCTCTGGGTGACCTCTGCAACAGCAAAGTCCCCAGAATTATTTTGCACCAGCCCCAGGTGGTCCCTGTGCTCAGATAAGCACCTTGCAGGAACCATGTTCCAGTCATGAAGCCTTGCTATCAATCAAACTTCTTTCATTGTTGCTGGTAAATCTCATTGTCGTAGCTACAATACGTATCCATATATACATACATAGCCACTGCTATATGTATCAAGATTTGGCCTCACTAAAGTGGATCTCCTCCTATAGGAGGCCCTAGCAGGTATGTCAGGTTTCCCTCCTCCAGTGGAATAAAGAAAGCTTTTTGCTTATAACCACCGTTAGCTCTTTGGTTTTGTTTTCATTTTATTTTATTTAGAGTTAACTGTGGTTGTAATAACCTGTGTGGCTCTTTGGTTTTATTTTATTTTTCAGAGTTAACTGTGGTTGTGATAAACTGAATGAGCTCTTTGGTATTTTCAGAGTTAATGGCAGTTGCATAACTTCTGTTGCTCTTGGTCATTTGTTTTCAGAGTTGACAGTCTCATTTCCTCCCCACCACCTTTTTTTTATGATTTGGGACCAAATTTCTGGGAACTACCCAAAAATAATGTAACAATTTTTGGGGGTGTGGGAGAATGTTTACATATATTTGATGTTGAGGTCTTTCTGAGCTAAGCAAGGCTACTTTTGGCCTTTTATGGTTCCATATAGTTCACAAATATAGGAGTCACAGATCTTAGACATTTGTAGCCTGAATCAAGATTCAGGTGTTGTGTCATTGACATCACCATTATGACAGCTAATACAATGTCTAGCACATAGTAGGCATTTAATTAATGTTTGTGACATTAATGTGACAATATGAAATGAGCAAAGATATGCTGATGAGATCACAGGACACAATTCAACAGATTACATATAAGTTCAAAAGAATTCTACTCATTCTGAAAAGAACAGGGCAAGAGAGGGAGACATTGATGGACTTGTGCTGTGTCAGAGGTAGGATTCACTTTTTATCTGTAATGCTTTTGTCTTTGGGAAAAACCCAAGGGCAAATTTATACTGAAGATTGTCTACAGAGTTTAATAGTGAAAAATAGCAAGCTCTTTCTTATCCCCTGGGAGAAGTTTACGCTGACTGCTCTATCAGTGCTGTTCAGCCTTTCAGCACACTGGATAGATCATATTGAAGCCTTTGTCTGAAACAGTGCATGATTTGCAGTAACAAAGCTAGCAATATAACAGCTGACATTTTTATGTAACACCTTTTTTTTTGTAGAATTCAAGGAGCTTTGCATATCTTATCTGTTAAGAAGTTATCTTGTGGCAGCTAAAGGACTTGACTTCTACTAATGGAAGTGAGCAACCTCCTGTTTCTTAGCTGTATATTCTGTTAATCCGTTTCTCTAGATTTGTGTGTTTTATACAGCTTCTAATCTAAGGATGATCACGAGCTTTTTAGTAAGCTTTCATACACTCCATTAGATTAAAGTGTTTCCACGGTAAAATCAAACCAGATCAACCATGTATGGCACTTCATCCTCTCCTCAGTAACTGACCCATAGTCAATCCAGGTGGCTAACGCAGGCCATCCCATTCTGGTTCTATGTTGCTTTGCATATCAAGACTATTGGAATGCACTAGTGATGAAGGAATTAGCATAGAGACCATGAAACCAAATTTACTTTACTTCTTATTGCCTCAGTATGACATAGGTGATAGAGAGGAAGTCAGGAAATCCTGGCTTCAGTTCTGACACTTTTACACATTGTGTGATCCTGGACATGTCACTTGACCTCTCAGTGTCCTAGGCAACTCTTTTAGAATACAATTTATGAAGAAGGTACCATTCTACACTGGCAGATGGATTTTGAGTAAATCCCTCTACCAAGGTAATCATAAGCCCAGTTTAAAAAAAATTAATAAAACTTTACAAGATGAGGGTTTAGTGATAAATGGAGAATAAATTAAAGATGTTCTGGAGATTCTGACATCCTCTGGTAGAAATTAAAAATATCCTACCTTGATGCTAAGCTAAAACAGCAATCTAAGATGGAAAGGATACCTCCATTGGTATTCCTACAGCCATAATATAAAAGAAGGTTCTTCTTAGCTTTGTAATCAAATTATAACAATCTACATTTATAGATCACTTTGAGGTCTGCAAAGTGTTTTAAAGATGGTATCTCATTTAAGTGTCAAAACAACCCTGCCTATGATGTAGATAATATAGGTGTTATTATAACTATTTTATAGATGAGAAAATTGAGGCTTAAACAGGTTATATAACTTGCCATACAGCTTGTAAACACTATAGGGGAGGATATTGAACTCAGATCTCCTTGTCTCCAAGTCCATCAATCTATTTTCATTATGTCCTGCTACTTCATTACCATGTAATAAGTAAGACAAAAACTAAAAGCTTAAATTTTTAGAATATCTTTCTTCCATGGTCTTCACTATTGGTATGATCCGAGCTTACCCTTGAACTTACATTTTAATAGAGTCACTAGGTCTGGAAAGGATGGACGGGGATTAGAACCGGGAGGTATAGATAGCAGAAGGACTACACATAGGGAGCAGGCCTGGATCCTTGATTGGGAGGAGAGTAGGGGAAAAGCCTGCCTATTTGTCCAGCCTCTACCCATACTCCAGTCAAGGAAACTCTTGATAGCAGAGATGGTAGTAGTGAAGAGATAATAGCAGAGAAGTGAAATGATTAAGTCAAGGCTCTGGAAGAGAGCTATGATGCAAAAGAACAAACCTAGATCTTGCCTTCCACTTGCACAGTGAGTTAGAAGAAGGTCATCCCTTTGACAATCCTCCAACCCTGATTCAGTTTTTCCTCCTTTCAGGAGAGGCTCAACTTTAGAATGCTACTTTAAGTATGGAGAAATATATAAACCCTGGGGAAGATGGGGCTCAATGGAGAAAGGAAACTTGTTCTAATTGATGTAAAGCTGGGTATGAGTTCTTTTGTAGCTTATATATTCTATGGGGTGGAATAAAGCCTGCAACAATAGAAATGGGGGGGAGCAGAGCCAAAATGGGAGAGTAAAAGCAGTGACTTGCTTGAGCTGTCCCTCAAACCCCTCCAAATACCTGTAAAAAATGGCTCTAAACAAATTCTGGAGCAGCAGAACTCACAAAAAGACAAAGTAAAACAAATTTGCAGCACAAGAAAACCTGGATGGTTGATTGGAAATGTCTGTTGCACCAGGCTGGGAGAAGAGCAAAGTTCAGCATGAGCCCCACAGGCAAAGAATTGGCCTCAGCAACCCTGATGCAGGCCTCAAAGGACTGAATCATGGGTAACTGTGGGGGTTTCTAGACTTCTCAACCCACAAACATGAAAGACAACTCAGAAAGTCAGTAGGAAAGATCTTTCAGACCTTGGTGAAAGAGAAGCTTGGTCCGGCCTTAGTCCTGGCATAGCCCCAGGGCAGTGACAACTTCTAGAGCTCTCAGCCCACAGACAGAGGGGGAATCAAGTGGCTGATCAGAGGGGGATTGAAGGGATCTCTTTGCTGGTGCTGAGGCAGGAATCTCTTGCTTTGTCTGTGCTTGGATCTGGGAGGTGGTGCTGGGGCAAAGAGAAGCACTGACATGGCAGAGCTTGTGGTGGCAGTGGAGAAAGAATCATCCTCACAGTTCCAAGTTAGAAAAGAGTGATTGTGGTCACTCATAGACCAGAGCACAGGTCAGAAAAGGAGTAAACACCTCACCTTTGATAATAACACCTTGGAAGAACTGAAAATTTGCATATCCCTAGAAGTATCTCTTAAAACAGCTGCACAAAACCCCTGAAGTTTGGGACAGTACATTCTCCATACTGGAAGCAGACCCCTACCTTAACAAAGAGTTTAAAACTCAAGTAATTGGTTAATATCATGAGCAAACTACACCAAAAAAATGTCACACCATAGAATCTTGCTTTGGTGACAAAGAAGATCAAAACATACAACCAAAAGAAGACAATAAAGTCAAAGCTTCTATATCCAAAGCCTCCAAGAAAAATATGAATTGATCTCAGGCCATGAAAGAAATCAAAAAGGATTTTGAAAATCAAGTAAGAGAAGTAGAGGAAACATTGGGAAGAGAAATAAGTCAACAGCTTGCTAAAGGAGACCCCAAAAAATGCTGAAGAAAATAACACCTTAAAAATAGACTAACCCAAATGGCAAAAGAGGTCCAAAAAGCCAATGAGGAGAAGAATGCCTTAAAATGCAAAAGTGGCCAAATGGAAAAGGATGTCCAAAAGATTACTGAAGAAAATATTTCCTTGAAAACTAGAATGGAGCAAATGGAAGCTAATGACTTTATGAGAAATCAAGAAACTATAAAACAAAACCAAAAGAATGAAAAAATAGAAGACGATGTGAAATGTCTCATTGGAAAAATAACTGACCTGGAAAATAGATCCAGGAGAGATAATTTTAAAAGTATTGGACTGCCTGAAAGCCATGATCAGAAAAAGTGCCTAGATATCATCTTCCAAGAAATTATCAAGGAAAACTGTCCTGATATTCTAGAAATAGAAATTGAAAGAATCCACTGATCACCTCCTGAAAGAGACCTCCAAAGGAAAACCCTAGGAATATTATAGCCAAATACCAATGTTCCCAGGTCAAGGAGAAAATATTGCAAGAAGCCAGAAAGAGACACTTCAAATATTGTGGAAACACAGTTAGGATAACACTAAATTTAGTAGCTTCTACACTGAGGGACTAGAGGGCTTAGAATATGATATTCTGGAAATCAAAAGAGATAGGATTACAACCAAGAATCATCTACCCAGCAAAACTGAGTATAATCCTTCAGGGGGAAAAATGAAAATTCAGTGAAATAGAGGACTTTCAAGCATTCTTGATGAAAAGACAAGAGCTGAATAGGAAATTTCACTTTCAAATACAAGACTCAAGAGACGCATTAAAAAGTAAACAGGAAAGAGAAATCATAAGGGACTTATTAAAGTTGAACTGTTTACATTCCTACATAGAAAATGATATTTGTAACTCATGAGACCTTTGTCAGTATTAGAGTGAGTTGGAGGGGAAAAAATATATGTACAGAAAGATAGATGGAAGGCACAGGGTGAATTGAAGATAAATGGGTGATATCAAAAAAATAAAATTGAGGGGTGAGAGAAGATTATGCTGGAAAAAGGAGAAAGGGAGAGGTAGAATGGGGTAAATTATCTCATAAAATAGATAAGAAAAGGCTTTTTCAGTGGAGGGGAAGTGGGGGAAGGTGAGAGGGAATGAGTGAATCTTATTCTCATCAGATTTGGCTTAAGGAGGGAATACCATACACATTCAATTGGATATGGAAATCTATCTTACCCTACAGGAAAATAGGGGGCAAGGGGATAAGAGTTGGGGGAAATGATAAGAAGGGAGGGCAGACTAGGGAAGGGAGTAATCAGAAACAAACACTTCTGAGGAGGGACAGGGTCAAAAGAGAGAATAAAATAAATGGGGGGGTGGGATAGGATGAAGTGAAATGTAGTTAATTTTTCATGACATGACTACTATGGAAGTGTTTTGCATGACTACACATGTATGACTTCTATCCAGTTGTCAATGAGGATGGGTGGGGAGGAAGGAAGGAAGGAAGAAAATTTGGAACCCAAAGCTTTAAAAACAAATGTTAAAAATTGTTTTTACATTCAACTGGGAAATAAGATATGCAGGCAATGGGGTATAGAAATCTATCCTGCCCTACAGGAAAATAGAAGGGAAGAGGATTAAGAGAAGGGGGGGGAGGTGATAGGAGGGAGGATATATTAGGGGAAGGAGTATTCAGAATGCATGCCATCTTGGGGTGGGGGTAGGGGTAAGATGGGGAGAAAATTTGGAACTCAAAATCTTGTGGAAGTGAATGTTGAAAACTAAAAATAAATTAATTAATTAGAAATGAACAAAATATATTTTTCTACCCATATGTCAGCCTTATTTTTAACTACCTCTGGCCCCCAGGAATTAATAAACCAACATTCTGACTGCAAACAAGGATTGTAACCAAATAGCTACTGATAATTCTGTTCCCACAACTTGGATTTACTGTTCATTTGAGTAGAGGAGTTTAATATATGTTTTAAAATTTTCAAAGTTTTAATGATGTTTAAAATTATTTTCCCTGGAAAAAACTAAATAAATATAATAAGAGCAAAAAAGACCAATAGGAATAAAGTCTATATGCATTAAGCCTATTGTTAGCTTGATTGCTTATGTGAAAGCTATTTTTTGCCTTTTCTGTACAGACTTGGGTGTAACATATTCTGCTATTTCCAAGTGTGATGGGACCAGAATTTTCTGAACACTTTCCTCCCAAAGCTGCCACCAGGATCCAATTGATCTACAAGATTAGAGTGGTCTTCCCTGACTCAGCTTCCTTTCCCTTTAATCCCTACCTCCCTAGCCATGGAATAGGCCTACCACATAAATGTTCCTGGGACTTGATTGTCCCCAGCTTCCCTGACATACTTCCTCACATAAAAAGTGCCAATTATTTGGAATTTCAGCCCTATGGACTTAATGAATATCTGAGGCCTATGGGTAAACATACCCAGCTCTGCTAACTAGATGTGTTTCTATGAGATCAAGGGAAGCTGTATTTAAAGAGGTTGAGCCATTGTATCCTTACTGCATATCATTGATGTGTTAATGCAAAGTAAACATCTTTGTGTTAAATGTTAAATGACTTGAGCATTCCTCCTTTCAGCTCAACATTGAGTCTAAACTAGAAAGTGTTAGCATTACAGTGGCACCAGTGACACTAAGGGAGATCCTGAGCCAAAGCCAAGGGTTTGGAGGGGAAATCAATCTCCCAGTATTGAACCTGTTCCATAACAAGTCAGAGTGTAAGTACTAGGCTACAATTAGAGTCAAAGTCAGAATCAACAAACACTTATTAAGTGGCTACTATGTGCCGAGCTGTGTGCTAAGCACTGAGGATACAAAGAAAAGGCATAAGATGGCCCATGCCCTCAAGGAGCTCACGATCTAATGAAGGAAGATAATACATAAAAATAAGCTGAAAGGGATAGTAATATAGGAGAATACTCAGCAAAGAGGCATGAAGAATCCAATTAGGGAAATAATGAGGTGAATTCCATGGGCAACCTCATTTAATGATAGAGGTTCTAGGAGGACCTGTCCAATGCCAACCCTCCACCCTCTCCAATCACAAGGAGGAAGGGCCCCAGTGGCAGGGAGTACTGAGGAGGTGTGAGTTTTAGAGTTAATTTCATCTTGAAGAATGATGAGTTTCTAAAGATCATGAAGTCCAGGAAAGCAGCCAAGACTTCAAACAGGTTTCAGTAAAATAATTAAGCACTCAAGCCCACTCAGCATAGATTACATCTGAACAGTTTTATCATCATTCCAGTCTATTAATCATAGCTTTTTTTTAATCAATTGTGTTTCATTTTCTGAAAGTATGTTACACACAGCCTCCTTCCAGCATGCAGCTTCCAAAATGCAATTCATTTTGTCTCCAACAGACACAATTGTTGTGATCAATATGAGAAAAATTCCCATTCAATAAAAAGTGTAAATTTTCCCTTTCCCCTCCTCCCCCTTTTTTTTTTTATCTCAGGGTAGCAATGAACTAAGAAACTGAGTAAGAACCTTCGTACCACCTGTGAAATTCATGAAAATCATTCTTTGGGGGAAATGGAAAGAGGTAGATACTGAAAAAGAAAGCAAGGCCCTTTGGCAAGTGCATCTCACATTTTTGGATGGAGGAAAAGAGGTATTTCATCTTTGATAATACTATATTTACATTATCTACAATGTACTCACCATAGAACTCAAATGATACATTATGTTGAACAGGTCTATGAAGAGTCTGTCTTAGAAATAGGTAGAGTTGAGGAATCAGTGGGCACAGGGGACATATCTGGGAACTGAGTTATACAAGTTGAAAAAGGCAGAATCTCTCTTGGGCAGTTGAAAATGGTACATTAATAGCAATTGTAACTATTTTTTTTCACCCTCACACAGACACCTGTGAGCAGTATATGTTTTATGTGCAATATTAGACCATTAAATATGATTCCATCAAAGTAAAGAAACTTCCTCAGCCACTTCATTACAAGAATCCAGGGGAAGGAGAGGAGGAGACAAGTGATTTTAACCATAATCAAAAGAATCACACACACACACAAAGAGGAACTATGGAATGGGGAGCTGTATTTCTTGTGAAATGACACAACTGAATGATGCATAAGGAGAACAGTTTCCCCAAAGAAAACGAACAGATGTTGACTTGGGAATGAATACCCATCAATCTGTGTTCGCTGTTGTCACCAAGCGAAGTGTGGCTACCCCATTCAACCGAAAGGAAAAGTCATATTCACCAATCAACTTTGGAGGGCTGAGAGACCTTGAGAAAAACTAATCTTTCCAGAAAGACTGTGTTACCACAATAAGGAAGTTAGGATAGTTGATCTACAGAGCATCAAGAGAGCAGATGCTAAATATGACCATGATGAAGAAACCACCTCCTCTTCCACCCCTCCCACCATCAGAAACTGCCGATAGACAGTTTATAAATGCATAGCTACCTTATGTTTCTAAGCTAATGCTTTTACAACACTGCAGAACTAATACATTGGTAAGGAATATAACAAGAGAATCAACTAAGACCTCTTTGGGTCAGAAAGTCCATTTCAACAGGATCCGAGCAAATTAGAGGCTTTAAAATGTATCTGTGCTTGGCTGGGTTCCCCTGTGCTTTGTATTCCTGTGGAAAGTTTCATGCAGTGGGCTATATTATAAATTAATGGATATGTAAAGACACTACACACACCAAAGGGCAGCTAGGTGATGCAGTGGGTGGAGTGCTGGGCCTGGAGTCAGCAAGATTTGAGTTCAAATCTGGCCTCAGACATTTATTTGCTGTGTGACCCTGGACAAGTCACTTAACCCTGTTTGCCTCAGTTTCCTCATCTGTGAAATGAACTGGAAAAAGAAATGACAAACAACTTCAGTATCTTTGCCAAGAAAACCCAAATAGGGTCATGAGGAGCTGGACATAACTGAAATGACTAAACCATAACAACACCAAAGAGCGGGGCAATAATGATCTCATGCCACAGAGTCAGTGACAACACCACCAGAGCTCTCCTTTAGTCTTTTTATTGTGTTGAGAGGTTTTGTGACCCTGATAGTCTTGGAAATTGCGGAAAATTTATTACAAAATATGACTTCATCTGAACAATAGGAATAATAAATAGTACCTACATCACAGGATTTTTGTGAGGATCAAATGAGTTAACTCAGAAAATCATTTCACAAACCTTAAAGTGCACAGAAATGCTTGCTGTTGTTACCTCCAAGTCTCAGTTTCTTCATCTATTTTTTAAAAAAAGATAAAAATAACAGCATCTGTGTCATAGGGCTTCTGCAAGGTCAAATGAGATGATATAGAGAGAGCATGGGAACTGATAAAGGCTTCTCTGATCAGCTCCTCACTGTATATGTGAAGTGGTTACCAGATGTTAACACACTATACGAATGTAGGTTATTATTATTACAAGCAATCCTTACTTTGACATACCAGTCTGAAAGCCCCCAGTTACTTACATGCTTCATTCATACAGCCACTAAGCTGAACTCAATTCACATACACACTCTACAGATGTCATCCATGTGGGTATAAGGGATCCCTCATCCCACTCCCACCTCATCTTCCCAGGTTCATTTTGTAACCTCATTTGCCTGCCCATTAGAATGATAACAGTAGTATCGTCAAGTTCCATATCATTTCACTATGCTTTTCCAAAGCAAGAATGGAAATTTCCATGATAATAGAACAGAGTTTTCTGGGTGTAGTGAACCATACCTACCTCATTTTACACAACACCCTCAGAAAAGCAAGGGGGTTTCAGTAGGAAATCATAGTTATCTCAATATAATGTGGTAAAAAGAGCAGTGAGTTTGCATTAGAAAACTCATGTTTCAATCTCAGCTCTGTTATTTCCTACCATGTGACCTTAGACTTACTCTTCACCAGTACGGACCTGTATCTTTACCGACAAAATGAGGGATTGAATGGATTGACGTTTAGGTCTCTCCCAACTCTAAAAGCTACAAAAGCCCAATTGCTCTCTGAGCGATCATGGGATCATAGATCCAGAGCCAGGAGGGATCTCAGAAACCACCTAGTCCAAATGTCTCATTTGGCAGCTGAGGAAATGAAGGACAGGGAAGATTAAGTGAGTTCCCCAGACTCACATATGTAGTGTCAGGTAGTATTTATTTAGGATTGAATCTGGCATGGTGGCACAGCCCTGGGATCCTGCTATAGGGAAGGCTGAGGCTGGGTGGAATACTTGAGCTCAGAAGTTCTGAGCAGCAGCGAGCTAAGTACTGTATAAAGAGAGTGAACCTCCTTGGTCAGATGTGAGAGGTAGGGGCTCAGGCTGCCTATGGAAGGGAAAACCAGCCTAGGTCAGAAATAGAGCAAGTAAAAATACCTGGGTGATCAGTAGTGGGATTGGGTCTATTCATGGCTGTTGTTCTTCCTGCCTGGGTGAGATCAGGGAGATTGTCTCAAAAAAAGAAGAGTTGGTGTTGGAAGCAAGTTTCTCTTACACCAGAGCCCACAATCTTGCCACTATTCCATCATACCACATTGTTTCACAAACCTGGAAAAAGAGAAAGAGTAGTCCTACTTATACTTCAATTCTTTGTCTTTGCCAGACATGCTAAAATGAAAATCTTATTCATTATTTACTACCATACATACCAGTCTGCTAATCCCTCTTTGTTAAGGAATCTGCTCACTCAGGTTTTTCAACAGAACAAAAACTTGGAAAATCAGGATTATTTTTTTTCCTCAACAATAGGATGACTTGGCAGGTGGTTCACATTAATTATGCACACTTATTTCTCCTCAAAAAGAGAGGGCATAGATGTATTGAGCATACAGGGTTAAAATACACACTAATTACCCCAGTATTACTTTAGCTTGAAAATAAATGCTTTACACAATAAGCTATTGGCATTGAGAATTTGGCTCCACCAACACAATATGACCCCACCAACACAAAAGAAACATATGCATGCAGAAGAGTTTGAGGGGGGTTATATATTGCAAGAGGCCTGCTAGAGTTTGGGCTGTGAGGCCTGGGAGCAAGAAGTTCCCAATGCCCCACTGTGGAAAACCAGCAAAGGAATGTGAAAGCTTCCCAGCCTCAGATTTCCCTGAAAAGCTGCCTCTCCAGAAAAGGAAAGCACTGTTCCCGCTCTCCTGTATCATAATCACCTCACTTCTCCCACCCAATGTGTCATTTCTTGTGTTAGCCTCCGGCTATTGCTCAAGAAATTTGAAACTTATGAGGTCACCACAGGGTATCCATTGTGAATACTTGCCTACCTGGCCAACTCCACAACCTTTCAAATATATTTGTGCATGTCATATTTTGAAGTCTAAGAACATTTAAAAAATACGATTTCCTTTTTTTTCCTGTGATGGAAAGGTGTATGCCAGTAAATGTTTAATAACTATGGGGGGAGGAGGTGTGGAGTATGATTAACACACTTTTAAGTTTAATTTGTACTGATAACACTTTCTTGTGCCCAGACTATCAACAAAACAATAAGTTAAGCTCTGATTTTTAGCCTGTGCTGATTTCCATGTCGTAAATGCTTACATTAAAAATTTAACATCAGCTCCTGAGAGCTGGTCCAAGCTAGCTCCAGCATACTCCTAGTGATGGGCATCATAAAGAACAACAAAAATTTTAGAATCAGAGCATAAATAGGAATTTCATTTATAATTTGGAGCCAGAAGAGACTTTAGAAGTCATCTAGCCCAAAATCTTCTTTAATAGGTGAGAAAACTGGGCCCTAGTTTTAAGTGACTTAAATATGGAAATATGAGTAGTAACTAGGATTTGAACCTAGACCTCACAACTCCAGATCCAGCCAGTGTGTTTCCCTATACCACAATGGAGAAGAAGAGAAGAAGATAACTTCTCCTTTCCATAGTGGAAGTATACTGATCCTTTTTTAATTCTTGTGTTCCTGGTGATATTTATTCCTTTCCTTGCTTTTCTTTTCTTTTTCCTTCATGGATCTTTATCTTGGTTCTGAAGCTGTGGAGGAAGTAGATGATGAACTTAAGACATGTGGCTTATGCTTCTCCACCCTGCATACTTCCATCAGTCAATCCTTTAGCCAACCATATTGGTTGGGGGCCAGGGGGAGAAAGAGGAATTATCCATATAAAAGATGAGAATTTTTTTTAATACTCCCATTTTTCACAAAAAGTTATTCTACCAGTCCATTTGTACTGCTCCTGAATAAATGCTTACCTGGAGCTTTATCTTGGCTTCAGCTTTCACTCCATTAAGCAGCTGGAATGCAACAAAACATTAACCTCACTTCGTGGTCCCACTGGAAGATGCTTAGCTAGCACAGCAAGCAGCCTGCTGATACTGAGCAGGCATCTTCCCACTTGCCCAAGTTGGTCATTTATTCAGTTACCTCAGGAGCATTAGGCATGGTTTGTCCAGTATAAATGTTTGACTACCCAGCTGACTCTACAACCTTTCAGATCTTTTGTACCATATTTTGAAGGTTTGGCAGTATTTGAAGAACAAAGTTTTCTTTTATCTCTGATGTGCATCATAGGGAACAATAACAATTCTAGAATCAAAGCATAACCAGGAATTTTATTGATGACCCAAGGCAAGAGAGACTTGGGCTTGCTCTTTTGCAGAAATATGAGATCTGCTGCTCTGTCGGCAGTAAAATCTTGTTTGTCAGCAGCAATGGTGAGGAGATATGACTCAGAGGGCACATAAAAGCATATATGTGAGCTAACACGATACCATGTTTAGGGAGTCACTTTAGGGAACTTAAATGCACTTTAGCATCTCTCATCTTTGTCAGCCAAAATCATAAACTATCATTTGGACCCTGGATCTCAAAGAGCAAGTCTGCCTCTTTTCATGGCTTAATAGTATGAGGTCAAAGAAAAACTCATGGGTCAAAGAAAGGGCAAAGAGAATATTCATTAGCAGCAGCAACTCAGAGAATCATAGAATGTTATAACTAGAAAGAACTTGAGCATATTATCCCACCTTCTCATTTCTTCCAGGCCCAAAGTGGCTAGGTAATTTGCTAGAGAAAAAAAAATAATAACAGGCATTTATATAACACTTTAAGGTTTGCTAAGCACTTTATAAATATCTCATTTTATCCTCATAACAACCCAGGGAGGTAGATACTATTATTATCCACATTTCACAGATGAAGAAACTGAGGCAGATCTCAAAGCTAAGTGACTTGCTGAAGGCCACACAACTAGAAAGAGTCTTTGAGTCTGGATTTTAACTGAAGTCTTCCTGCCTTTAGTGATAGCTCTACCCGATGTTACATTCAGCTGCCTAGTTAGTGGTAGAAATCAGCATAGCATACAGGCTTTCTCACCAACACCCACATCTCCCCCAGGCTAGAAATTTTTTTCAAAGAAACATTCAGGCTACTTATAGTCCACTGATTCTCAATTAAAAAATAAAATTAACACCTTGGTTATAACCCTATTAAGCCTTTTGTAACATCACTAGACTTTGGAGGTAGCTTTGTTACATTCACTGTTGCTATAGAGGTTCCCATTTACAATAGCCCTCCTGGGACTAGTTGCTCCTAGGGAATTCCATCTGAAATTAACATAAACTGTCACAGGTGGGTTGGTATTTTCAGGGCTCTATCAAATCAGCTGGTTTCTCTCTTGATTGGGCTAACTGAAAGATAGGTATTTTGTAGCACACTTTTCAATTATGATACTTGTAAAGAAAAATGTGTATTTTATTAAAATGACTAAGCATAATGCATTTTGTAATTATGAATTACTATATAACATATATCAAATGGTATGCAATTTATATCAAAATATGTAAACAAGACAATACCAAGGGGGCAATTAGGCACCTTGCTAAGCAATGTTTAATGTTCTCAATCATGGTTTAATCTAACACTGCTTTTTATCCATGAATTAAGTCTAGGGTCATAAAATAAGTCTTTAAAATAATGAGTTGTAGCCTTAGAAAACATGAAATGTAGCAGAACTAACTTAGAATAGTAGTAAAAAGAGTCCAACAGACAAAGGACTCCCAAACATTTGAGGGAATTTTGGTACCAAAATAATTTGCTTTTATTTAAGTTTTTTATCTGTATTATGTCACAACCACAAATGGTCTATGCATTCTACTCAGACTAATAGAAAGACAACCTAATTTAGCCTTCATAGAAAATCTCCCACCCTTTTACATGCTTCCCTTGAACCTTTTCTCAGGTTACACTGATAAGAAAGAAAAAGGTACAGAGATATGGTTTCCGTGAAAATTTATTTTTAGTCATCAATATTTGTTCTGTCTCAATCACAATCAATTATTCATAAACTTTTATGAAGCTTCTATGTCATTCATTGTACTATGTACTGGAGATAGAAAGACAAAAATGAAATAGTCGTAATACTCAAAAAACTGACATGTGTACCCAGAAATATATGTGTGTGTAAATTAATAGAAGGCAATGGGGGAGAGACACCAGAAATAAGGGAAGTAGGAAAGGCCTCATGGCATTTAAGTGTTAATGAAAATTAGAGATTCTAAGAGGCAGAAATGAGGAGGGAATGCATTACTGTCAGCTAGTATAAAGTCACAGACTGGAGATGGTATGTCCGTTCCCTTAAGATATCTACATATTAAGTATTATCTGATTAATCTTCATAATTGGCTCCCTAACTTGGTATCCCTGTTACTCAGATGATCAAATAACTACTCTTTATCAGACTATTTTAAAAAGCATTTGGGAAAAACAAATGAAATCAAAGAGAGAGGGAAAGGATTTATATGTACAAAAATATTTATAGAAGCTTTTTTTGTAGTGGTCAAAAATTAGAAACTAAGGGAAGGGGAAGTTTTTCTGTTGGAGAATGGCTAAACAAACTGTGACATATGAATGTAACAAAATATTGTTGCGCCATAAGCAATGATGAAATGGACAATTTCAAAGGAAACTGGAAAGACCTTTCTCAAATGATTAAGAGTGAAATGAGAACGAAGACAGCAATTTATACCATGAAAACAATGTTATAGAGATTAAAAATATTAAGAGACAATAGAACTCTGATCAATGCAATGATGCCAATTCAAAAGAATGGAAATGAAACATGTCATTTACCTCCTGACAGAGAAGGGATAAACTTAAAATGAATAAAAAGATGTACATTTTCAACATGGCTAATATGGACATACGTTTTGCTAGACTACATAGAAATGTATTAAAGATTTTTTTGAATTTAGTCAATGAAGGAAAGAAGTAGGAAGGGCAAGTTATTTTTGTTAAACTTGTTACTTGATTTTTTCCAATTAAAATGAAAGTGTTTGGGGGTTACGTATCCAAGCTATGACAAGACTTTTTTTTTAACATTTTTTAACAAAACATTATTTGATTTCTTTAATGGATCAGTGATGTTATTTATTAGATGGCCAAATGGGTCCAATGGAATGTTTTCTCTTGTCTTTGCATACACAAACACAAATTCATTCCTTTATTTGCTTTTTCAAATAGGGACTGATCAATCTTTCTATTTAAATGCAATTTTCTTGTCTCTTCTGGTTTCATTTATAGCAAGAACGTCAATATTGAAGGGATTCAGTTCCTCTAACAGTATATTTGACTTTTGACTTTATCATTTCACCAAAACTACTTTCTCTTAGTTGCCAAATCCAATGCCCTTTTCTCTGTCTTCATTCTGCTTCACCTTTCCACAGTCTTTGACACTGCTGATCACTTTTCTCTTCCTTGACACTCTCTTCTCTCTAGGGATTCAGAACATCATTCTCTCATGGTTGTCATCTTACTTATCTGACCATTCCTTCCCTGTCTCTTTTTCCAGGTGCTCCTTCAGATCATGCCCTGTTACCACAGATGTCCCTCAGGTTTATCTCTTGGGCTTTCTTTTGTCTTCCCTTTATACTATTTTACTTGGTGTTCTCATCATCTCCCACGGATTTTCTTTTGCTTTTTGGTGAGGCAATTGGGGTTAAGTGACATGCCCAGGGTTCCACAGCTAGTAAGTGTCAAGTGTCTGAGGCCAGATTTGAACTCAAGTCCTCCTGATTCCAGGTCCATTGCTCTATCTACTGCACCACCTAGCTGCCCCAGGTCCCATGGATTTAATTGCCAAATCTATGATGATGATTGTCAAATCTACTTATCCTGCTCAATTTCTCTTCTGACCTTGAATATTGCATATTCAACTGTGTTTCAGAAATCTTGAACTGAATGTCCCTTAAACATCTTACACTCAATATGTCTAAAAGTGAACTCATTATCCTTACTGCCAAATCCTCCCTACCTCCTACCTTCCTTAATATTGCTGGAGGCAAGACCATCCTCCCAATCCCTTAGGCTCACAACCTAGAAGTCATCTTGGATTCCTCATTCTCTCACACCATATGTATATATAGGCAGAATCAAAATACACATAGAAATTTTCACAGCATTTTCAATTAATGATGTAAAATGCCTATTAGTTTTTCGCTCTTTTTCCCTGTCCCATCTAATAAGAGAACATCTATCAAGAACAATAAGCACAAGTCTGCAGAAAACCATTGTTTGAAAGAATGCAAATAGAAAATGTGTTTTGGAAGATAATGATTAAGTTTACTTGAAAATTTTAGAGAATTAGGTCTTGTTTACATTCAGTATGAAGTTGATTATTTTCTATTTGATATAAACTGATCGCTGAGCCACTGACCAGACTGTCAAATAGATCATCACTTTTAACTAGAAAGATAAGTGAAATAACTACACTGTGAAGAAACTAACTGTGTGTGTAACCATGTAAAGTATATACATCCACATGGGCTGTCTAAATGTGGCTCAAGGGAGGTATTGATAGATATCTCTGGAATCTTGCCCACTCCTCTCTAAGGAGGACAATAATTGTTGACTTAAGGAAGAGAAGGTCTACATGGCTAGGCACTCCCTCCTCCAGTCACTATGAGGAGATTTGAACTAGAATTATGTGTATCAGCTCCCCCATCCCCAATAAAGATACTCTAGAGGCATGGGGTGTTTTTAGATTTAAAACAAAATTCTGCTCCCCTAACACTAGTCCTTACCTTAACGGGGAAGGATTGCCTTAAACCTACTGGCTTGGCCCTTTCCCACTAAAGAGTGATTATATAAAAAAAAACCATCTCAAATAGCAAATACTAAATAAGCCAATTTATTCAAGCAAAAGAACAGAAAAAAATTGAAGCTATACAGATTAGAATATACTAGACATACACAGAGGGAATGAGCAAGATAGCTGAACTCAAATCAGGAGAGAAGGGAAATTTCCAAATGTCTTCCAAAGGGAAATTTCCCAAAGCCTCTAGGGTAGAAAACTGGACATTGGAGATATATTTAGGAGCTGGATTTCCATACATGGCTGCAACTTCCAAAGTCTTGCTCTCTTCTTCTATCTGGAGTCAGTCACAAATAGATTCTGGAATTACATATGATTTTCTCAATATTAGGAAAAGTATCAGCATAATTGACCATATCAATAACAAAACTAACAGAGATCATATGATTGTCTCAATAGATGCAGAAAAAGCTTTTGACAAAATACAGCACTCATTCCTCTTAAAAACACTATGTAGCATAGGAATAAATGGATTCTTCCTTAAAATGATAAGTAGTATCTATCTAAAACCATCAGCAAGCATTATATGTAATAGGGACAGGCTACAAGTATTTCCAATAAGGTCAGGGTATCCATTATCACCACTCTTATTCAATTTTGTGCTAGAAATGTTAGCTTTAGCAATAAGAGAAGAAAAAAGAAATTGAAGGAATTAGAATGAGCAATGAGGAAACAAAGTTATCACTCTTTGCAGATGATATTGTTGTACCGAGAAATCAGAGAGCAAAACCCAGACGTAATTTAAGATGTGGATTTATTAGCGCGAGGCTGCCAGGGGTATGCACCTCCAAATCAAGCAGCCCCGATCAGGGGTCGAGCTAGGGTTTATATGGAAAAGATCATGGGAATTAAATGCCAGGAACACTGATGAGGTAATCCAAAGGTGCAGGTGTCTTTGGGGGCTATGGATGGGAAAGTACATGGAGTATACAGGACAGGGAGGGGGATGGATCTTTGGAGTCTGGCAGGAGGAAGAGTCCTTGGGCTGGTCAAGGACACCTCTCTCCCTCTGTCTTGATGAAAGAATGCTCTGCAACAAGGGAAAGCTTTCTCATAACACAGGAACTTACTGTGAAATTGGGAGGCTTCCAGAGACATGATATGAGGGCTGGGGCCTGAGCAGCCCAGCTCTGTGTAGCTGTACCAGGGACAGAGATAAGGGTCATGCTGAGGCCCATGCATGAATAACTGCTAGGCACAGTGTCCTTGGGCTGGGGAATGGTTGTTAGAGACAGTGTTTCTGAGACTAGGGAGAAATTGGGGTACAAGTACAAGCACAAGCACCCGAGTACCCCATTATTACGGGTCAGAGATCACACAAACCAGACCAGGTGTCCTTGTCTCTGGTATAAACATAATTATCTAAAGCAATTATATTGCAAGCTTTCTTAACCATTTGCGTTGGAGGTACGGGCTATGCTGAGCTATGCAAGAGTACATTTCACTATTGTTTAGATTTAGGAGGAAAGAGGTCTGGGGCAAGATTAAGCACCAACTTTTGCTTTCCATGGCTTAAAGGGCCCTACTACCTAAATGGCAAAATAATGTTCTGCATTACATTATGATGGTATAATCAGAGTATCCTAGAGAATCAACTAAAAAACTACTTGAAATAATTAACAACTTTAGTAAAGTTGCAGGATATAAAATAAACTCATAAAAATCATCAGCATTTCTATATATTACTAACAAAGCCCATCAGCAGTAGAAAAAAGATAAATTGAATTTAAAATAATTGCAGACAATATAAAATATTTGGGAATCTACCTGCCAAGACCAACCCAAGAACTATATGAACACAATTACAAAACACTTTTCACACAAATAAAGTCAGATCTAAATAATTGGAAAAATATTAGTTTCTCATGTGTATGCTGAGCTGATATAATAAAAATGACAATTCTACCAAAATTAATTTACCTATTAAGTGCCATACCAAAAAAACTACCAAAAAATTATTTCAAAGAGCCAGAAAAAATAATAATAAGATTCATATGGAAGAACAAAAGGTCAAGAATATCAAGGCATTCACAGGCAGAGCCAAGATGGCAGACTGAAAGCAGAGACTCATCTGAGCTCTCCACCAAATCTCTTCAAATACCTCTAAAAAGTGACTATGAACAACCTCTAAAGGGGCAGAACCCACAAAGAGACAGAGTGAGGCAGATTTCCAGCCCAAGACAACCTGAAAGGCCTACAGGAAAGCTCTGTTGCACTAGCCTGAGAGAGGAGCATCCAGTGTGCAGGACTCAGCATGGACTAGGCCATGAACAGGCATCAGGGGACTGAATCACCAGCACTAGTGGTGTGTTCCAGTCTTCTTAGCCCACAGAAACCAGAGACAACTTAGAAGGTCAGCTGGAGGGGTCTGTGGGAATCAGGTGAGAGAAAGACAGTCCAGTACAGGACTGCATGGCATGCAATACAGCCCCAGAACCAGCAAGCCAGGAACAGGCATTGGGAGTGACTGAATCAAGAGCAGTAGCAATGGCAGTACTGCTTCTGGAGCTATTAGCCCACAAACTGAATGTTTGAAAGTCACGTATTTAGACTTCCAGGAGCCAAGATGGCACAGTAAGCAGTAAGGAGCTCCCATCCTCCCTTACTGACCTTGAAAAACCCAGAAAATACTGCCCTTGGAAAAATCCTAAAATAGTAGAGTCAGCATAAAGATTAGATACACAGTGTTTTAGTTCCTGAGGCTAGGGAGATTAAATGAAAAGGTCCCTCTTGCTGCAGCTAAAGGGGAGGAATACACATAGAGAGGCATCCCAGCAAGCCAATGGCAAGCCCCACCTCAACAATCCAGTAACCAGTCCCCTAGCCTCCAGCACAATAAGCCTGGGACAGTGCCCTCTGTGTCCCAGAAGCAGAGATAAACTTTAAAAGCCAGAAAAAAGGGAAACAACATGAGCAAGAAGCAGCATAGAAAAACAATGACCATAGAAAAGTATCTTGGTGACAGGGAAGACCAAAACACAAATTCAGGAGAGGATAGCATTGTCAACATACCTACATCTGAAACCTCAGAGGGGAATATGAACTAGTCTCAAGACCAAAAAGCCTTCTTGGAAGAGCTCAAGAAGGATATTAAAAATCAAGTAAGAGAGATACAAGAAAAATTGGGAAAAGAAATGAAAGGTATACAAGAGAGAGTCAATAGCCTAGAAAATGAAAGACAATAATTAACTGTAGAAAACAAGTCCTTAAAAAGTAAAATTGGCCAAATAGAAAAAGAGGTACAAAAGCTCACTGAAGAAAACAAATCATTGAAAATTGGAATTGGGCAATTGGAAGCTAATGACTCCATGAGACATCAAGAGTCAGTCAAACAAAATCAAAAGGATGAAAAAAATTAAAGAAAATGTAAAATACCGCATTGGAAAAATAACTGACCTAGAAAATAGATCCAGGAAAGATAACTTAAGAATTATTGGTCTACCTGAAAGTCTTGATGAGAAAAAGAGCCTGGACACCATCTTTCAGGAGATCACTAAGGAAAACTGCCCTGAGGCCCCAAAACCAGGGGGTAACATGGTCACTGAAAGAATCCACCAATCACCTCCTGAAAGAGATCCCAAATTGAAAAAACTAAGGAATAATGTAGCCAAATTCCAGAATTCTCAGGTCAAGGAGAAAATCCTGCAAGCAGCCAGTAAGAAACAATTCAAATATCATGGAACCACAGTCAGGATTATGCAGGAACTTGCAGCTTCTATATTAAAAGATTGAAGAGCTTCCATATGATATTCCATAAGGTAAAGGAGCTTGGATTACAACCAAGGATTAAGTACTCGGTGAAATTTAGCATAGTCTTTCAGGGGAGGAGATGGACATTCAACAAAATGGGGGACTTCCAAACTTTCCTGATGAAAAGAAGAATTTCATCAGGAGCTCAATGGAAAATTTGATCTTCAAACACAAGACTCAAGAGAAGCATGAGAAAGTAAACAGGAAAGGAAAAAAAACAGGTTATTCAATAAGGTTAAACTATTTACATCTCCACTTGGGAAAATGATACTCATAACTTTTGAGAATTGTACCCTTATTACGACACTTAAAAAAGATACACACGCAGAGAGGGGGCAGGATTAAGTTGACTTTGATGTGATGATAAAATACCTAATGAAGTGGTGAAAAGGAATTGTAATGGGAGAAGAGAAAAGGAGGAAGCAGAAAAGGGTAAATTGCAACACATGAAGAAGCACAAAGACATATTACCATAGAGAGAAAGAAGGGAGGGAGATGAGAAAAAGAACAAATTAAAAATCCCCAATTAAATACCAAATTAGAAATACTGAAAACTAAAGGCTAGATTAATAAAATTGAAATTAAGAAAACTATTGAGCTAATAAACAAAACTAAGAGCTGTATGAAAAAATAATAAAACAGATAAACCTTTGGTTAATTTAATTAAAAAAAAAGGAAGAAGAAAATCACATTACCAGTATCAAAAATGAAAAGAGTGAATTCACCACCAATGAAGAAGAAATTAAAACAATAATTAGAAACTATTTTGCCCAACTTTATGCTAATAAATTTGACAATGTTAGTGAAATGGATGAATATTTACAGATTAACAGAAGAGGAAATAAAATTCTTAAATAACCCCATCTCAGGAAAAAAAAAAAGAAATTGAACAAGCCATCAATGAACTCCCTAGGAAAAAATCTCCAGGCCCATATGGATTTACAAGTGAATTCTATCAAACATTTAAAGAACAATTAATTCCAATTCTATATAGACTATTTAGGAAAGTGGATGAAGAAGGAATACCAAATTTTTTTTATGATACAAATATGGTGCTATACCTAAACCAGGAAAAGTCAAAACAGAGAGAAAATTATAGACCAATTTCTCTAATGAATATAGATGCAAAAATTTAAAGAAAATATTAGCAAAAATATTACAGCAACTTATCATGAGAATAATACACTACAACCAGATAGGATTTATACCAGGAATGCAAGGCTGGTCCAGTATTAGGAAAACTATCAGCATAATTGATCATATCAACAACAAAACTAATAGAAACCACACGATTATCTCAATAGATGCAGAAAAAGCTTTTGAAAAAATACAACACCCATTCTATTAAAAATATTAGAAAGCATAGGAATAAATGGAGTCTTCCTTAAAATGATAAGTAGCATCTACCTAAAACCTTCAGCAGCAATATATGTAATGGGGACAAGCTAGAAGCATTTCCAATAAGATTGGGAGTGAAACAAGGATGTCCATTATCACCACTGTTGTTCAATATGGTGCTAGAAATGCTAGCTTTAGCAATGAGAAGAAAAGAAAATTAAAGGTATTAGAATAGGCAAAGAAGAAACAAAGCTATTACTCTTTATAAATGATATGATGATATATTTAAACAAACTTAAAGAATCAAGTAAAAAACTACTTGAAATAATAAACAACTTTAGCAAAGTTGCAGGCTATAAAACAAACCCACATAAATCATCATCATTTCTATATCTTATCAACAAAGCCCAACAGCAAGAGATAGAAAGAGAAATTCCATTTAAAGTTACTGTAGACATTATAAAATATTTAAGAGTCTACCTGCCAAAACAAACCCAGAAACTGTATGAACACAATTACAAACCACTTTTCACACAAATTAAGTCAGATCTAAATAATTGGAAAAACATCAGTTGCTCATGGATAGGCCAAGCTAATATAATAAAAAAAAATGACAATTCTAACTAAGTTAATTTACTTATTCAGTGCCATACCAATCAAACTACCAAAAATTATTTTATTGAGCTAGAAAAAATAAGGAGATTCATTTGGAATAGTAAAAGGTCCAGAATATCAAGGGAACTAATGAAAAGAAATGCAGGGAAGGTGGCCTAGCTGTTCCAGATCTTAAATTATATTATAAAGAAGCAATAATCAAAACTACTTGGTACTGGCTAAGAAATACATTGGTGGATCAGTGAAATAGGTTAGGCATGCAAGACACAGTAGTCAATTAATATGGTAATCTACTATTTAATAAACCCAAAGACTCCAGCTTCTGGGATGAGAAATCACTATTTGACAAATATTGCTGGGAAATGACTTAGATTTAAAGACTGATACTATAAGTAAACTGGGACAGCAAGGAATACTTTACTTGTCAAATTTATGGAGAAGAGAAGAATTTATGACCAAACAAGAGTTAGAAAACATTATGAAATGCAAAATGGATAATTTTGATTACATTAAATTGAAAAGTTTTTGCACAAACAAAGCCAATGCAACCAAGATTAGGAGGGAAACAGAAAACTGGGAAAGAATTTTTACAACCAGTGTCTCTGATAAGGGCGTATTTATAAAATATGTAGACAACTAAGTCAAATTTATAAGAATACAAGTCATTCTCCAATTGAGAAATGGTCAAAGGACGTAAACAGGCAGTTTTCAGATGAAGAAACTAAAACTATCTATAGTCATATGAAAAAAAGGCTCTAAATCATTATTAATTAGAGAAACACAAATAAAGACAACTCTGAGGTACCACATCACACCTATCAGATTGGCTAACATAACAAAACAGGAAAATGATAAATGTTGGACATGTGGGAAATTTGGAACATTAATGTATTGTTGGTGGAGTTGTGAGATGATTCAACCATTTTGGAAAGCAATTTGGAACTATGCCAAAAGGGCTATACAAATGAGCATATCTTTTGATCCAAGCAATACCACTACTAGGTCTGTATCCCAAAAAGATCACAAAAAAGGGAAAATGACCCACATGTGCAAAACTGTTTATAGCAGCTCTTTCCATGGTGTCTAAGAATTGGAAATTGAGGGGATGCTCATCAACTGGGGAATGGCTGAATGAGTTGTGGTATATGAATGTAATGTAATATTATTGTGCTGTAAGAAATGATGAGCAAGTGGACTTCAGAAAAACCTGGAAAGACTTGCATGGACTGATGCTGAGTGAAGTGAGCAGAACCAGGAGAATGTTGTACACAGTAACAGCCACATTGTGCAATGACTAACTTTGATAGACTTAGCTCTTCTCAGTGTTGCAAGGATCTAAGACATCTCCAAAAGTGTCATGATGGAAAATGCTATCCAGAGAAAGAACTATTGAGTCAGAATACAAATCAAAGCATACTATTTTCTCTTTTTTCCCCCCTTTCTCATGGTTTTTCCCTTTTGCTCTGATTCTTCTTGTGCAACATATCTAATATAGAAATATACTTAATATAATTGTATATATATAGCCTATATCAGATTGCATGCCATCTTGGGAAGGGGAGAGGGAAATGTGGGAGAAATATAATTTGGAACTCAAAATCTTATAAAAGTCAATGTTGAAAACTGTTTTTACATGTAATTGGAAAAAAATACTATTAAGAGAGAAAAAAGGAAAAAAAAGAATGTCTCCCCTGTCCAAAGTTATCATACTAACTCTGTATCTCCAGCAGGTACAGAGGTGCAACTCTGTACCTTCTGTCAGAATTTTTTTCACCAATTCAGAGTCATATCTAAGTAGCAGAAAACAAAAATGGCCCAGGATTAAAAAAAAAAAACCCTCTGGCTTCATATGGATATTTGACCCATTTAAACACCAAATAAATTCATCTGACCAGTAATCCAATCAGTTGTCCAACAATTGTCCATTAAGACAAAAAAAATCAACTGAAAAATATGTTATTCTATTATATATGTCATTAAACTTTGTATCACTCTACTTTCTGCAATTATGTTTTGGTGTTTTTTGGCTAGGCAATGGGGTTAAGTGACTTGCCCAGGGTCACACATCTAGTAAGTGTTATGTGTCTGAGGCCCGATTTGAACTCAGGTCCTCCTGAATCCAGAGCCAGTGCTCTATCCACTGTGCCACCTAGCTGCCCCCCACTTTTTTTTTTTTGGTCTTTGAGTTTCCCTTTTTATTTATTTATTTTTATTTATTTATTTTTTTAAATATACATTTATTTATTTTCAGTTTCGCAACATTCACTCCCACAAGTTTTTGAATTCCAAATTTTCACCCCATCTCCCCCCTCTCCCCACCCCAAGATGACATGCATTCTGAATATCCCTTCCCCTAGTCTGCCCTCTCTTCTATCTCTCTCCCCTTCTCTTATCCCCTTCCCCTTCTATTTTCCTGTCAGGCAGGATAGACTTCTGTACCCAATTTCCTGTATTTCTTATTTCCCAGTAGCATGTGAAAACATTTTTTTTAAACATATGTTTTTAAAACTTTAGGTTTCAAATTTCCTCTCTTCTTCCCTCCGCACCCACCCTCATTGAAAAGGCAAGCAACTCAATATAGGTTGTACATGTGCAGTTATGCAAAACACATCCATAGTAGACATGTTATGAAAAACTAACTCTATTTCCCTTAATCCTATCCTGCCCTCCCATTTATTCTATTCTTTCTTTTGACCCTGTCCCTCCTCAGAAGTAACTTCTGATTACCCTTTCCCAATCTGCCCTCCTCTCTATCATCCCCCTGCTCTCTTGTCCCCTTCTCCCCTATTTTCCTGTAGGGTAAGACAGATTTCCATACCCAATTGAATGTGTATGTTATTCCCTCCTTAAGCCAAATCCTATGAGAATAAGATTCACTCATTCCCTCTCACCTTCCCCTTTCCCCTCCACTGTAAGAGACTTTTCTTTTTTTTTTTTTTGTGAGATAATTTACCCCATTCTACCTCTCCCTTTCTTCTTCTCGAGTATAATCCTCTCTCATCCCTTAATTTTATTCTCCAGATATGACCCCTTAATCTTCAACTCACCCTGTGCCCTCTATCTATCTATCTACATATACATACATATAATTTTTTTCCTCCAACTACCCTAATACTGACAAAGTTCTCATGAGTTATAAATATCATCTTTCCATGCAGGAATGTAAACAGTTCAATCTTAATAAGTCTCTTATGATTTCTCTTTCCTGTTTACCTCTTCATGTTCCACTGAGTCCTGTATTTGAAAGTCAAATTTTCTATTCAGCTCTGGTCTTTTCATCAGAATGCTTGAAAGTCCTCTATTTCACTGAATGACCATTTTTTCCCCTGAAGGATTATACTCAGTTTTGCTGGGTAGGTGATTCTTGGTTGTAATCCTATCTCCTTTGCCCTCCAGAATATTATATTCCATGCCCTGTGGTCCTTTAATGTAGAAGCTGCTAAATCTTGTGTTATCCTGATTGTGTTTCCACAGTACTTGAATTGTTTCCTTCTGGCAGCTTGTAATATTTTCTCCTTGACCTGGGAACTCTGGAATTTGGCTATAATATTCCTAGGAGTTTTCCTTTGGGGATCTCTTTCAGGAGGAGATCTGTGGATTCTTTCAATTTCTATTTTGCCCTCTGGTTCTATATATCAGGGCAGTTTTCCTTGATAATTTCTTGAAAGATGATGTCTAGGCTCTTTTTTTGATCATGGCTTTCAGATAGTCCAATAATTTTTAAATTCTCTCTCCTGGATCTATTTTCCAGGTCAGTTGTTTTTCCAATGAGATATTTCACATTGTTTTCTAATTTTTCATTCTTTTGGATTTTTTACAGTGTCTTGATTTCTCATAAAGTCACTCTTCCAATTGCTCTATTCTAATTTTTAAGGAAGTATTTTCTTCAGTAATTTTGGACTTCCTTTTCCATTTGGCCAATTTTTCTTTTTAGGGCATTTTTCTCCTCATTGGCTTTTTGGACCTCTTTTGCCATTTGGGTTAGGCTATTTTTTAAGGTGTTATTTTCTTCAGTATTTTTTGGGTCTCCTTTAGCAAGCTGTTGACTTGTTTTTCATGATTTTCTTGCATCACTCTCATTTCTCTTCCCAGTTTTTCCTCTACTTCCCTTACTTTGCTTCTCACAATCCCTTTTGAGCTCTTCCAAGGCCTGGGACTGATTCATATTTTTCTTGGAGGCTTTGGATGTAGGAGCTTTGACTTTGTTGTCTTCTTCTGGTTGTATATTTTGATCTTTTTCACCAAAGTAAGATAATATAGTCTGACTCTTTTTGCTGCTTGCTCATGATCCCAGCCAATTACTTGAGTTTTAAACTCTTTGTTAAGGTAAGAGTCTGCTTCCAATGTGGAGAATGTGCTGTCCCAAGCTTCAGGGGTTTGTATAGCTGTTTTCAGAGATACTTGTAGGGACCTGTAAATTTTCAGTTCTTCCAAGGTGGTATGATAAGGGGCAGGTGTTTACTCCTTTCCTGGCCTGTGACCACAAGTATTCCTTTCTGTCCTGTAACTGTGAGGAGGGTTCCTTTCCACAGCCACTCCAAGCTCCACCACACCAGCATGCCTCCTCACCCCAGCACCGCTGCCCAGAACTGTGACCCAGATCCACACACGGGCAAAGCAACAGATTCCTGCCTCAGCACTGGCAAAGAGATCCCTGCAGTCCTTCTCTGATCAGCCACTGGATTCCCCCTCAGTCTGTGGGCCGGAAGCTTTGGGAAGCAGCTGCCCCCCCAGGGCCACACTCTTGGGGAATGGAGCTGAAACCCTGCCTTCCTGTCTCAGCACTGACAGAAACAGACTTTTCCCACTGACCTTCTAAGTTGTCTTTGGCATTCCCTGGATTGAGGAGTCTGGAAACCTCCACAGTTGCCTGAGATTCAGTCCTCTGAGACCCACTCCAGTTTCGCTGTGGCCTGCACACCCATGCCACGCTGCGCTGCACTCCCAGCCTGGTGTGATACACCTTTCTGATTAGTCAACCAGGTTGTATTGGGCTGGAAATTTGTTTCACTCTGTCTTTTTTGTGGGTTCTGCTGCTTCAGAATTTGTTTAGAGCCATTTTTTTATGAGTATTTGGAGGGGTTTGGAGGAGAGCTCAAGCAAGTTACTGATTTCACTCCGCCATCTTGGCTCCGACCCTCTCTACTTTCTGCAATTATGAAGCTGTCTCTGAAGAATACATTTTTCTGGTTGCTACAGACAAAAACAATTAGCAAATTGCTAAAATTCTGTATATGTTTGAACTTATTATAAACATCTGGTTCTAAGATAGCAAATAATGAGATTCTACTCCTTAGTTCTGAAATGGAAAACAAAGGAATTATACCAATTATCTCATTGTGCTTTTCCCCCTCAGCTATTCAGAAAACATTTCTTACCATAAGCTTAAGCTTACATTACAATAGCTCAATTTTAGTAATGGAGAGGAAGGTTTACTAATTTCCTCACAACAACCCTATGAAACAGGTAATAGGGATAGGGATAAGGACTGAGTCTGTGATATCATTGATAACAAGGAATTTTTGGATGAGGAAGCCCCGTCTACCAATGAATGTTAGCAACTTTTCTTTTGGGGGCAGGGGTGGGTGTATGAGGTATTTAGGGAGCACTAGAACCTCTCGTGTGATGGGTTGCCAAGCCCTTTTCAGGACGGCTCATGCACTTCTGGTGTTCACCTGACACCCAATTCTCACTTGTGGCTCCAAGAAACTGTATCTCGTGCAGTGGCCACACCCCACTAAAACCATCTCAGCAGATGAGCTAATCCAGGTTGAGGGTTACTAACAGGCCTCAGACCCATTAGTGAGTTAAAGGGATGTCTACTCCAAGCATATGAAGACTTCCACTAGTGGAATGGGCAAATGAGAACGAGTTGTTTCAACAGCCATGAAAGCAGCTGAAACAGGTGTTTCTGAACACTTAGAGCTTGACCAAACATCAAAGATGCCAAAACCTTCTGCTGCATTCCAGGACATCACCAGTCATCTTGACTTGTGTCTTGCCACTGGACTCTAGAAGAGAGTGAGGCTGGAGACTTCGAGAAATTCTGCCTCATTAAAATCCAATTCACACACAATTCAAGACATCACCCATTATCTAATCCCAATACCCTGATGTCATTGCTCCTGTTCAAAAACAAAGGACAAACAATAACACCTTTTCTGAAATGTATATTCTTAGAGTTGTCTTAGAGAGTTGACAGGTTAAGTGACTGTCAGATTCACACAACCAGTATGAGTCAGAATCAGAACCAGTATCAGTCAGAGTCTGAACTCAAATGGTCAGCTCTTTATTTACTGTAGGCCTCAGGGTCTCTACTGAAGTAGTAGCAAAATAGTGTTATTCCTATTTAGTACAGAGATTAGGAAAGGGGAGGGGGATGATGGGAATGAGGCCACACGATGTTATAGCCAGAATTGAACACAGGCCAAGTGTCTTTCTATTTCAGCATGCATCGAATCTACTCATTTCCTGCCCTCGTCAGAAAATCAGGCTTATTATGATGATATTAATTTGCTTCAGTGAATAAATACCCTCTTCTTACTGCTGGGCTATGTCAAAGATCTAAGTGACATCATAAAACTCCTCACCAAAAACAATGTAACATTGTGCAAATGTTCATTAACAATAAATCAATAATTGAAATGATTGAAATCCAAAGAACCATAAACCAGTTTTTTTGCATTGTGTTTTCAACCAATCAGATGCAATAAATCAATAAGGCCTAGCACATTCTGGGATTAGTATCAAGAATTTAAGGTAGAATTTCTATACTATCTTGTAAAGGAGAGAAAGAGGTAATAGAGCACCATCCTCATTGCTTAGTCAAACAGAATTTAAGAATCAACTCAAGGACTTTTTTCTCCTCTTACAAATAGCTTTAAGAAAAGTATTTCTGTTTAGTCTTGATAATAATTTATCAAAATAAATCTGGTCAGTGAATGACATGAGTACAGATAAGGATGAATAGGCAATTAATAAACCACATATATTAATTATCCCTGTGATAGCTACAGATGCTGAAAGTTGCTCTAAGTTGTTCTATTTTAAAGTAAAATATTAAAAGGTGGATGAAAAAAACTCCTAAAGTAGAAGGGGGTTGAAGAAGATGTTGCAGTCAATGAAAATATGAAAGAGACAGAGAGGAGGCATAGGCATGGGGTAATCAAGAACCAGGAAGGCATGTGAATAATAATGTGAATAATGCACAGTTCAGAAGAGGTAGAGAGGCCTTAAGTAGGAATGTAAAGAAGATTGCCAGAGAGTGTTGACAGGAAGAGTACTCCAGGTACACAGGACAGGTATGAAGTTTAGGAATTTAGGGTAGATTGAAAGCTGTGAAGGAACAGAGCAGCGTTCTTAACCTTCTTTGTGTCCTGGACCCCTTTGACAGCCCAGTGAAGCCTATATAACTATGTTTTCTTCTGAGAATAATGCATTCTAATAGTAGTTTTCAAACTTTTTGGTCTCAGGATCCCTTTCTGCTCTTAAAAATTATTGAGGACCTCAAAAAGCTTCTCTTACATGTTAATCTATTGATATTTACCATGTTAGGTAGGCCCCAGTGGCAAAGCAGATAGAGCACTGGACACGGAGGCAGAAAGACTTGAGTGCAAGTCCAGACTTAGACACTTACTGACTGTATGGCTCTAGGAAAGTTACTTCACCTCTATTTGCCTCAGTTTATTGCTGTTGTTCAGTCACTCAGTTGTGTCCAATTCTCTGTGACCCTATGGGTCATAGCACACCAAGCCCTTCTATGTTCCACTATCTTCCGAAGTCTGTCCAAGCTACTGTCTATAGGGTTTTCTTGGCAAAACACTGGAATGGTTTGCTACTTCCTCTCCAGTGTATCACCTTTTGTCAGACCTCTCCATTATGATCTCTCAATCTTGGGTAACCCTTTACAGCATAGCTCATAGTTTCGTTGAGCTATGCAAGCCCCTATACCACCACAAGGGAGTGATCAAGGAGGGGCTGCTTCAGTTTACTCATCTGTAAAATGGGGGTAATAAAAGGTACCCACTTCCCAGGGTTGTTGTGAGATAAAATAAGATAATATTTGTAAAACATTTTGTAAACCTTAAAGTGGTATTTAAATACTAATTATTTATCATTATTATTAGCTATTATTATCACATTAGAAATTAAAACATACATTTTAAAAAATCATTATTCATTTTAAAATAATAAACTTATTACATGCTAGCATAAATATAATTTTAATGAATAATAACTTTTTAAACAAAAATTGATGAGACTAGTATTGTTTTACATATTTTTGCAAATCTTGTTAATGTCTAGCTTAATAGAAGAGAACTTGATTTCATATCAGTTTCTGCATTCATCTTGTTGTGATGTTATTTTGTTTAAAGCATATGAAGAACATCTACCCTTATATAGTTGTGTATTTGGAAAAGGGAAGTGTATTTTAATAGACAAATAATGTCTTAGTATCATTCTGAAATAGTTTCGACTTCACAGACTTCCTGAAAAGGTCCCAGAAATCCAAAGATCACATTTTGAGAAATGCTGTTTCAAAGTAAAATTCATTAGATCACAAAGGAAATTAATTTAAGTGAGATAAAACTGTATTTTTTTTTGTTCAAGTTCGTGAACCCCTTTAATATCTATCCATGGGCACAGAGCCCATAGAAGTTCAACATGGCCCACAGGATTTGTTGGATACAAGGACACTCAACACAGCTCTGCCATAGTAGACAGTCAGTATGGTCAATGTTCATGACAGCATGCTTCAGAAAACAAGAACTGAGGGTATAAAGAGGTTAGAACTAAGTTTTTCTGATGAAAGGCTCTTTTCAAGATTTCTGTCTAGACCTAGAACTGAGGCTAGAATTAAACAAGAAATGGGTAAGTACATTTAACCTCCCTGGGCTTTACCTTTTTCTTAGAATCTTCTATGGGTAGGCCTAGATGAGATGCCTTCGAATGCTATTTTTTTTTAATGTAAAGGTCATAGATTCATTCTAACTCTAAAAGAGAGGGTGAATATGAGCGGGAGGATTATGGGGCTGGAAGGGTCCTAATTGCAGTCTCTCTTCCCTTTGTAAATCTTAAGACTCTATTTTTGGTCCAGCCCTATAGTTTCATTGGTAGAACACCTCACGAGGAAACTACCTTGACCAATGCATAGCTATAACTGCTGTACAACTTAGAGTCTTACAGAGTTTCCTGGGACACTGAGAGTTTAAGTAAATTACCAGAATCACATAACCAGTGTATGTAACAGATAGGACTTGAACTAAGATCTTAAAGACTCCAAGGACAGTTATATACCAAGCTGCCTTTCTAAAGCTTTACATAAAAAATAAAAACACACTTTAAACTTGTATTACATTGTGCATATAGAAATTCTTTTGGTAATTATAAGTCATTAATGGATGCATGGACAGTTGCTGTTATTCAAATAACTTGTCAGACAGCCAAAAACAGGTGCCAATTGACAGAATTGTGTTTATGTAATAAATATGATATCTGCTCCTCCACTGTCTTCTTTGCTAGATTTTATTCCAGGACACACTCTCTACAGGTAGGTGTCTCAAAAGGTCCCATGCAGAGGCCTTTTCTTTTTATCCTCTATACTATTTCTCTTAATGATCTCATAAATTCCCATGGTTTTAATTATCCTCTCTATTTACATGACTCTCAGATCTATTCGTCCAGACCTAACTTGTCTCCTAATCTCTAGTATCCCTTCTCCAACTGCCTTTTAAATATCTCAAACTGGATGTCCTGTAAATGTTCTATTGACATTTTAAACTAAACATGTCCAAAACTGAACCTATTATCTTTTCCTCCCCTCATCCTCTCAATCACTCCGGCTCACAACTAAGGTGTCATCCTCAACTGTTCTTTCTCACTTCCTCCTATCCAGTCAGTTGCCAAATTCTGTTATTTGTACCTTGGTAACATCTCTCCTATATACCTCCTTCTCTCCTGTGACACTGCCATCACCCTGGGACAGACTCTCACCCCTGGACTCTTACAATATCTGCTGCTAGTTTTCCCTCCCTCAAGTCTTTTCCCATTTCTATTTGTACTCAACAAAGTGTTCTTCTCGAAGTGTAGATCTAACCATCTCTCTCTCTCTCTTTCTCTCTCTCTCTCTCTCTCTCACACACACAACACACACACACACACACACACACACACACACACACACACGCACACACACACACACCAGTCAATAAACTCCAGTGGCTCCCTGTCACCTCTAGAATAAAACAAAAAATCCTGTTTGGTATTCAAAATCCTTCATAACTTCCACCTTTCTTCTATACCTTACTGCCACCAGCTGCCCTACTCTATATCCAATGATACTGTCCTCTTTGCTGTTCCTTGTACAAGACAGTCCACCTCCATACTCTGGGCATTTTTACTGGCTGTTCCCCATGTCTAGCAGTTTCACTCCTCATGTTTGCCTCCTAGTTTCCCTGGCTTCCTTCAAAGGTCAGCTAAAGTTCCATCTTCTGCAAAAAGCTTTTACCAGTCTCTTAGTGTCTTCCCTCTGTTAATTATCTCCAATTAATCATAGAGATAGAGATAGAGATAGAGATAGAGATAGAGATAGAGATAGAGATAGAGATAGAGATAGAGATAGAGATAGAGATAGAGATAGAGATAGTTTGTATATAGGTTTATTTTTTTCATGTTGTTTCCCTCATTAGACTGGTTTTCTTGAGACCCAATACTGTATTTTGCTGTTCTTTGTATTTCCAGCACTTGTCAAGATGTCTAAAATGTGGTGGGTACTTAATAAATGCTTATTGACTAACTGACAAACATAGGTAGATAGATAGATACATAGATAGATGAATAGATAGATAGGAAGGAAGGAAGGAAGGAAGGAAGGAAGGAAGGAAGGAAGGAAGGAAGGAAGGAAGGAAGGAAGGAAGGAAGGAAAGAAGGAGGGGGGCCTTTAAGAAAACAATAATTATAGTTAAATTTTGTCACATACAAAAGCTTAGTTTTATGGTGTTTTTTTCACTTTCATAAAAATGTTCAGACTAGCAAAAATAAGAACTTGACTGTATTCAATTTTCTGGAATGCATAACCTGGGGCACTAGGCTTATTTTAATCCGTAAAGCATGTCTGCCTGGAGGACAATGCTGAACCCTGCTCTGCTGGGTAGGTATTGAGGGCTGCTCACCACAAGCCTATTTTTCTCGTATTTTATTTTGAGAGAAGACTGTACACACATTTTTGCCATTAATTCACCACTTGGCTTAATGACTATATTAATTCTCTGAGGATCCTCTGAAAGTCAATGACAGCCATCAGATATATAGAGAAATCATTCTGTCTGACATCCTGCTCTGTCTAGGAGTTTTATATTATTATCCTTTTTATATTGTTATAGATTACAAAATAGATTGATGTCATTCATTCCAAAATGATGACACAAAACCATACTAATATTTGTAGCAGACGGGTTGTATTACAGTACTTCCAAAAGAGTTGGGCATGTATGCTTTGTTTCCATGGAGAAGAACATATTTGCTCTGGCTGCTTCCTAAAGGGTATGTGTGATCAGAGGCTCCTGTTTTGTTCTGTTATTCCTGTGATTGGGTGGCAGAAGGGAAGGTTATGTCAAAAAAGACTGGTGTTTGAGACAGGATAAACAACCCACTCTATAGTCAATAAGGAGCAAAGAGGGAAGGGCGTCTCTACTCTTACCAGCTACCTTATTAGTTAGAGAGGGCTGGAGTTCTTGAATTGAGTGCTGATTACCTTGCAGACACTTACGTTTGCCTCCCTCTTAGAGAAGATGACCACAGACACCCATGCCCAAATGACTGGAAAATGTGGACTTTGAGTTATAGTTCAAACAGTAAAAAGTGAGGTAAAAATGAAATCTGATAGTCCCTCAAGTCTCACCTAGGAGTCTTTCCTACCTCTAACAAAAGTATAGTATTTATATTTTTAAGCATTTCTCAATTTATGCTTATGAGTCTTCTGTGTCAAACATTTCCTTTTGATGGAGAAAACAAATAGCTGCCGTACCTGATATCTAATACTTTGCATACTAAGTAATTTTTCTACAGCAGACCTGATTATTCCCTTTTTTTTGGGGGGGGGGAAGACCCTAGACCTAAGCTTTGTATCAGAGATTTTTCATGGGGCTGAGATGGAACATAAGTGAGAGAGTGACAGAAAAATACAAGATCCCCTCTTTTGTTGTCAGAACCAAATGTGAGACCACTTGAGTCTAGATCTGGAGACTTTTGTGGGTTCATAACCCCTATGGCCTCCAAATAACACCTTTTTGAAACAGATTAGAGAATAAATGATATTAGAATAGAATAAATAACAATTAGTTAGCCTGACTCCAGCCTTTCCTCTTTCCAATCTAGCCTGCACATATCTGACAAACCCTTCTCCCACTGAAAAAATCTTCAATGGCTCCCTATTGCATCTAAAATAAAACGTAAAATGATCATTTTGTAAATTTTATGGTTGAACATATACAGCTCCCCATAATTATTTCTCACTTACTTTTCTTACCTTATTTCATATTACTCTCCATTTACTCACTCTTTACTCCGGTCAAGCTGAAGTACTAACTATTCCCCTTATTCTATATGACATTCCATCTTCCATCTCTGTTTATTTGCTTGTCCCGTACATCAGCAATTGACTCCCTTCTTATGTCTGCCTTGTAGAATCGTTAGCTTCTTTCAAAATGCAAGTCACTTAGCACAGTATCTGACACATCGTAGGTGCTTAATAAATGCTTGTCGATTTGACCTCCCATGGAAGGTCTTTCATGATGATCCCAGTTATTAGCACTCTCTCTTTCTTGGAATCATTCTATATCACTTTGTATGTAGTCTGTATATATTTAATTACATAAATATTTTATCTCTGCCTTTAGAATGTAAATTTCTTGAGCTCAGGGATTTTTTCATCATTGCCTTTGTATTCCTATGCCTAGCACAGTTCATGACACACTGTAGAATCCAATAAATATGTGTTCAATTTAATTGGATTGACTAAAAGGAAAAAGAGTGACAACCCTTCACCAAAATAAAATCCAAAGCACTGCAGTCAACTACACAGTTCTAAGAGGATGGAAGGAAGGGAATTTCTTATTGAATAGCCCTACCCTGGAATCCAAATCTCATTCTTTATCATAATTGAATGCCACCAATTTCCAGGCATTCATATTTGCTTGAACATATTCCACCTTTTTGAAAAATCTAAATTGTTATGAATGACTTTATTTTCAGTATAAATACCTAATATGTTTCTATATCAGATTAGTTCATTATGGAATAATGTACATCAATTTCATGGATAATTTGCACTTATATTGTTGAAAAATCAAGTAGAAACATTATCATTAAATGTTGATTCATGAAGCAAAAAAAAAACATTTTGTTTCATTTTAGGTCTTTAGCTCTGTTCCATGTTTATAGGGCCAGCAGGAGCTGAAGATTCTGTAGAGACACCCCACTGTTGCCCTGAGAAATTGGCTTGCCTTGGTATAAATCCCATCTTGCTTTAGGCTGTTGCTGAAAAGAGGATTCCTATGGCTTTCAGGCTGCTCCCTTCCTCTCAAAATACGCGGGTGGCCCCCACATATCACCAGAAAAATTATAAATTCTTTATATATTGAAATATAACACTTCAGATGAAGGGTGGGAACTTGCATCTCACTTTACTCATTAGCATGCCAGTTTTAGCAAGTAGAACTCATCCAGTCTTTGTAATTTAATTCAATAAATATATACAAGGTACCTACTCTGTGCAAGGCATTGTATACAAAGGAGATTTAAAGTTTCTGTCCTCCAGAATCTTACTGTTCAGTAGAGGAGCTAAGAGAGTTGCCCTCTAGATTCCTGATAGGCCACATCCTATCTGGCTATATTCTATTACTTGTCTTTTCCCCCTTCTATAATAATATTGGAGTTTTTGTGGGTCTAGAACTGAAAGAAAGCTTAGAAGCTAATTTTTCCAAATCCCTTGTCTTGTAAATGAGGAAATTGATGCCCAGGGAAATTAAATGACTCACCTAAGGTGACATTAGTAGTGTCAGACACAAGATTTGAACCTAGTCTTGTAGTTTCAGAGTTATCCTCACTTCCACTCTACCAGGCTTCCTGCTAGATCTTTGGTATCTGTTATCTACAATTTTTCCTGAATTATTATCATACCGTTTTTCAAACAATATTTCCTTTTTATTCATAAGAAAGAAAAAAAATGCTGACCCCTATCATTTGCTTCCAGAGGGATCACAATGTAGTGATGATACAGCACAGGACAGTGCAACAACATAAGTGGCTTTAAGCATACACATCCTACAAACAGAGCTGGAAGCCTGAACAAAGATAGGTGTGTTTAAGTTTTACCTCTTCCTGCATGATTCTGGAAAATCTCTGTGTAACTTCATTTCTTTACATAAAAAGAGGGCAATAATAATGTTCCTACTTGCCTCAAAGCCTAGTTATAGGAGAAAATATTTTATAAACTGTAAGCCCTATAGAAATGTGAGTAGTGATTATGCCAAGCTCATTTCTTATTTTGAAATTTATTTCTCTCCTTTTTCCCCAGCTCCTTCACATGCTACCGTAATCTAGGGAAATTTTAAAAAAAAAAGGTTTAAGAGCCATCTTCTAAGAGAGAACAAGGACAAAGAAAAAACTTTTGGGAACATCCAAGAAAAGTTATTTACCTTATTAGAGAGAGGTATTCAGAGTGCCTAGCAAACAACAGAAATTCACGTGGATGTGAATCTTTCCCCCTGCTCCCCTACACACCCACACAGACGCATACTCACATACACAGAGTTAAAAGTGAAAAAATACAGATTACCTCATAGACCCCATCAGCCTGATCCTTAGTACTAGCTGGCACTCAAAGAGCAGTCCCTAGATACTCCTTTATAATCTAATTTGAATAGCAGCCAGGACAACAGGGATGGCAAAATCTTCATTTTGTATTCAAGTTGACAAGCTTTTATTAAGTTCATACTATGAGCTAAGTGCTGGGAATATAGATACAAGCAGAAACACAGTCCTTGCCCTGAAGGAGCTTACATTATAAGAGAGAAAGACAAACTAGAAAAAGAAACTGAAAAGTGTTGGAATGGGGAGGGAAAATGTAAACCCAGAGAGGAATAAAGACATGGCTAGCCTGGCTACTTTCCTTAAAATGGAACTTCTGGAAGGAACTAACCAATCAGAGGCAGGTTTTTCTGTTGAAGTAGTATACTTAACAGGTGAGAAGTCTGCTGTGGCATGGTGGAGAAAGTCCAGAAAGCCAGGAGAGGACCCAAACCCCTCTATGTCTCAATATTCTGAAAGCTTTTCATTCTATGTGACTTGAAATTTTTGTTTTGGTGCAGTAACTATTGAATGCTATTAGATATTATATCATTCTAGGCAACTGTGGGCAGCAGTTTGGTCTTTGATAATAAACTGGTTCCAGTACAGTTTATTTGGTTCACAAGAATGTTTTGAGGTCTGTATTTATAGTATGGATATTTGTCATCTGTCAGTCCACAAAAGATAGATAGCGTCTGGTATGTGAATCCAGCCACCAAATCTTGTTAAATAAGGTACCAGTTGCTAAATTTTTGGAACTTGCTGTGATATGTTGCACAGTTGCTACCATTTCCCTGCATAATCTTCACTGATTAATAAGTTTGGGTTCCTTAACCTGGTGGCAATGATCTGGTCCTGAAGTGCCATCATAAACCCTTATGTTTCTTTGTGCAATTTTGCAAGACAGCCATTTTTTCAGTATGTATTTTTCAACATAGCGTTGGTTCAGTTCATGTGGAGGTCATCCACAGAGGACCTTTTGATTCCACTCTTGGATCTTAGCCATTCCAAAAGTTCCACAAAGAGGTAAACCACTTTCAATGACGTTCCACAAATCCAATGGCATGCACTTGTTTTCAGTCTTTCCTATTACTAAGTGATGTCTACTTGGTCTAAAGTATTTCTATAGATTTTTGACCTGATGATATGTCCTTAGAATGTTTGTTGATTCTTTTCCTCTGTTGATGAGGAAATATTCATTTTTCTACAACTGCTTAAAAGTGATGGACCCTAGTTTTTTTGTTAGTATAGTATGTGTTTTTCAGAAGATAGTTCCCAAATGTATTATGATTCATTTGATAGTTTTGAAAGTATACGTTAAGACTGGCATTGCAAGGTATAAATCACACTAAGTAGATAACCCCCTTTCTGTTTTTTTATTTCAGGATGCCAGTAAATCTTTGAACATATGTAGCCACAGCTCTCTCCTTGATGACTTTATGCTCAACATGTTTTCCCTGAAGGAAACAAAAGTGTTTCTAAGTGCAGCTAGACCGTGATTAATAAAACAAGTTCAAATAATGCAAAATTAGATTTGTTGTGAATTATAAAATGATGCCAGATTACATTTAATCATGGCCAAAATCAATTAATGTTATGCATATGAGCTAATCAAGTATTTTAACATGTCACCATGTCATCGGACAACACTTTTATTGTCTTGTATAGACATGTTATGTTGCTGCATATTGCTAATAGATGTGTTATTTTTTTTAAAAAAAAAAACCTTAAAACGGACAGAAGGAAGAATATTTTGGATGAAAATACTGACAGCACAAAAAGTGAGGTTTGTTATTACATTAGAACAAAAATGTGATATAGTCAATTGGTATGAATGTGATCATAGTACCTCTAAAATAGGACAAGATGTTGAAATACCTGAGTCTATGATAGGAAATATTATAAAACACGCAGGCAAAATAAAAGGGGAAAGTTACATCAGCTTTTCTGTAATTTGTAAGCAACTAGAATGGATAGAAATGTTACAATGATAGAAATGGAGCAGCTTTTAACTGCATGGATTAAAACTGTAAAAAAAATGTCATTCAATCAAAAGATTCGAATTTATTTAAAATAGTGAAAGAAAATGGAAACGAAATGTATTGTGGAGAAATATTTACTGCAAATGTTTGTTGGTTGGATCACCTTAAAAATCAAGTTCAATTATGTAATATAAAAACATTGAAAAGGTGGCCAGTGCAGATGAGGACTCAGCAGCTAAACATCCTGATGTTTTGAACAAAATAATCAAAGAAGGCAGATATAGTAATAAACAATTTTTTAATGTGGATGAAACAAGCTTATTCTGAAAAAGGATGCCTACTAAAATTTTCATTTATAAAAAAAAAAATTCACCTTGATTTAAAGTGTTTAAGGATCAACAAACACATTTATTAAGAGGTAATGAAGAAGGGGGTTTTAAATTAAAACCAATGCTTTTTTATTGGTCTCAAAATCCCTGTGCTGTGAGATGCTACAACTAGTAATTGTTTCTGTTTCTCAGGTGGTCAAATAAAAAAAAGCATGGCTGACTAAAGCTGTTTTCAAAGACAGATTTTTTGAATTATTTTCATCCAGCAGCTAAAAAATACTGCCAACAACAATATCCCATTTAAAGTAGTACTGATAATAGATGATGTCCCAGGTCAGTGGGCCATCTGCACTTGATTCGTCATATGAGAATGTGAGCATGCAAATTCACCGAGATGGATAAAGTTCTCTGCATCTCCCAGCATATGTATGATTATTTAAAGATGGTTTACTCTGAGATGCTAAAATTTTTTAAATCACAATAGTGGCATTTTTGCCATATCATCAGTATAGATTTTTTCTTTAGAGATGATACCTGGTACTTTTACATTTATTTAAATGTTGCTTTCTATAATCACTCTCTTACTTTGTAGTAAACTTGGACAAGAAAAAAAATTTTTTCTTATCTTTTCATTATGTGTTATATTAATAAATAGGTTAAATACTTATTTTTTTAAAAAATTCTATCATGTATTTTAATTAGGCTAGACACAATGACCATATTTTCATATAATTATTATCCCAAATAGTTCAAATTCTAATAATTTAACAGCTTCATAGGATTCAACAACTTTTGTCTATTGCTTCAATTTGACATCTGGATTCAAGCTTAAAGCTTTCAGTCTCTATCTTTCCCTGGCTTGTGTTAAGAACTTTATGCTCATTGAGTCCAAATGGTATTTTGATATTATTGTAGAAAGATTTCAAAGATGAAGGAACTATTAAATGTGCTTTTCAAGAGAATCATATAGCTTAATGTCATCCACTTATATCAAATAATTAATAAGATATTTTATTTCAACTCCTTTATCTTGGAAGGTATATTTAGGTCTATTCAAGAGACATGATAAATGATTTAAGGCTGGGCAGAACCATAATGGGCTTATATCTCCCCGAGAAATGGTATATTTCATGTCAATTCTTGACATTATTGAGTTGGTGGCATATTTTAAACAGAAAACACTTTTCCATGTGGACATCACATATTCTAGATTTCTCACTAAATGTGGGCTTATTTAAAATAACTTAAGTACATCAAGAATCCACAAATGCAAAACTGTTTCAAAGACTTTCAGATGACAAATAAAATGTACACATTATAGCACTTTTAAGCAGCTTTTTTAAAAATAATTACTGAACTAATAATAATTTGTTCTTTATACCTCAGGAAATTTGGGTAAACATTTTTGATCCTCAGTCAATATATTGTTTTCATTTAAATGTTTATAATTTTAGTGGTATAACCTATGAATGCTTTTTATAAAATAAAAAACAAAATTGTTTATAACATAAGATAAAAACCCTCTGCTTGGAGGGGTCACTGCTATTATCTTTTGGTGGTAGAGATGGTATGCCTTCTTTTATGAGTAATGGGGATCAAGCTTACATTTTAAGTAGCGCATAAAGTGATTTGCTATTTCTTCATGTGTTACTGTGAAGCATTTGAGTAAATAGTTATGACTTTTGTGTGACTCCTTCATATTCTAGATTTGCTGAGAAGCCAGAGTTTCAATCATCTCCCTTTGTGAAACTTTTTTCACTCATTACAACCATAAGCCAATTTTCTGTTTCTCATTTATCCAACTTGTGTGAACTGTAATAGTAGTAGTAGTAGTAGTAGTAGTAGTAGTAGTAGTAGTTAGTAGTAGTAGTAGTAGTAATGGTAGTAGTAGTGGTAGTGGTAGTAGCAGCAGTAGTAGTAGTATCATTGTATCAAAAATATTTATTAAACACCCAGTATGTGTCAGGCACTGTACTAAATGCTGAAGACACAAAAAGACATAAAATCCATTGGGTCTTAAAAGAGGCCAATGATGCCAGTAGGTGGAGATGAGGTGGGATAGCATTCCAGGTATGGGGGTCAGCCAGAGAAAATCCCCAGAGGTGAGAAATGCAATGTCTTGTTCATGGGATAGCCAGGAGGCCAGCATCACTGAATCAAAGAAATGAGTCAAGGAGGTGGCTGGGTTACCAAGGACTTTGAACACCAAAAAGAGCATTTTGTATCTTATTCTGGAGGTGATAGGGAGCCATCAGAATTTATTGAGGAAGGGAGTAGGGTGAGGAATGACATGGTCAGACCTCAACTTGAGAAAAATTACTTTAGTGTCTGGCTATAGGATAAATTGGAATGGGGAGAGACCTGAAGTAGACAGACCCACTAGCATACTACTGCAATGGCCTAGACAAGAGGTAATGACAGCCTGTCCTGAAGTGGTAGCAATTGTCAGAGGAGAAAGGGGGATTTATTTGAGAAACGGTACAAAGATGAAATCAGCAGGCTTTAGTAACAGATTGGATATGAGGGGTGAAAGATAGTGAGGAGTCAAGGATGACTTCTAGGCTTCTAGCCTAGGAGAATGGTGATATCTTCTACAGTAATGGGGAAGATGGGGAGAGTGAATTTAGGGGAAAAGATAATGAGTTCTCTTTTGGATAAGTTGGGTTTAAGATGTCTACTTTCCAACATCTGAAACGCATTTGAAAATGTAAAACTGGAGGTCAGCAAGGAGTTTGTGGCAGGATAGGTAGATCTGAAAATAGTTAATATAGATGTGGTAATTAAATGCATAGGACCTGATGATAGTGAAGTAGTACAGAAGGAGAAGAGAAGAGAGCCCAACACAGAACTCTCAGGGACACCTATAGTAATAGGGTGTGATCTGGAAGAGGATCCAGCAAAGGATACTGAGAATATGCAATCATGTAGACAGGAGGAGAACCAGGAGGTCATGCTATTTCAAAAACCTGTTGAGAAAAGATCAAGGTAGAGAGAGGGTTCAACAGTGTCAGAAGTTGCAAAGAGGTCAAAGAAAATGAAGACTGAGAAAAGCCATTGGATTTAGTGACTAAGAGATCACTGCTAACTTTGGAAAGACCAGTTTCAGTTAAATCATAACACTGGAAGCCAGATTATAAGGCATTAAGAAGAGAATGAGAGGAGAGAAAGAGTGCCCATCTATTATAAGCCTTTTCATGGAGTTTAGCCACAAAGGATAGAAGATATTTTGAATGATAGTAGACATGGAAGAATCAGGTGAGGCTTTTTTTCAAGATAGAGAGACTTAGGCAAATTTGTAGGCAGTAGGGAATGAATCAGTTGACAGGAAGAAAATAAATGAAATAGTGGGGATGATAGAGGGTACAGTTTGTTGGAGACCAGATGAATGGGATCATTAGTGATTATTGCTGTCGTTGTTGCTATTATTAGTATTATTAAAGGAAGCAGAAGTAGCAGAAGCAGAAGAACAAAAAAGAAGAGATTGGTTGGTTTTTGGTTGTTTTTTTTTAGGCAGTTGGGGTTAAGTGATTTGCCCAGGGTCACACAGCTAGTGAGTGTCAAGTGTTTGGTCTGAGGCCAGATTTGAACTCAGGTCCTCCTGACTTCAGGGCCTTTGCTCTACCCACTGTGCCACCTAGCTGCCCCTTTGTCTTTTGTTCTTGAAGAGAAATGATATCACTATGATACAATGCACCTGACTGTGGCCGATCAGACCAACACAGGCTCTGGTCAGACACAAATAGTCCATGTGAACATTTGGGGGTGAATTTTCTAAATCTGTGCATCTCCCATGTCTTTTGAGCTACTTCAATTCTGCTTTGCTCAAAGATCACAGCACCTTCTCTGATGAGGGCATGCCACGCTGGGCGGTCCTGTGCCAGCGTCCCCATGTCACGCAATCCATTCCAACATTCTTAAGAGAGACCTTGAGAGTATCCTTGTATCATTTCTTCTGACCTCCGCGGGAGCACTCTCCCTCTATGAGCTCTCAATAAAACGTAGCAGAAGAACAAGAAAGAAGAGAAGAAGGAGGAGGAAGAGGAAGGGATCAACAACAGGAGCAGCAGCAACATGAACAAACAATAACAAACAGCAGCAACAAGCAGCCATTCAAGTTACGCTGAATAAGCTCTAGGGATACAAAGGAAAGCAAAGACAATCTCTGCTCTCGACACAACCGAGCGCAGCAGCAGGGATAATAGGCATTTGGTACTTCCTGAAGTTCTCAATCTTTCAGAAATCTGTGAAGTTTAGTTCTAAATTAAAATGAAATTGATATCTGGTGAAAACGCCCCTCCTAGTGGACAGCAACACTTACCGTGCTCCTGAAAGGAAAGCAACTTACACCTTTTCACTTATCGAATAGGAATTATTAGATATCATTACACTTCAAAGAGAAATCAAGTCAAAGAAACAGAAGGGTCAAAAGTCAAGCAGCTGAAAGTCTATGGCAATTGTGATTTGTCAGCCCCCTTCAGAGAAAACAAATACATTGTAATGCATCTCTACAAGGATAGAAGACCTTTTGACTCTAAGGTCTGATGAGAAGAGGAGAGGGGAAGCCAGAGTCAAAAAAAGAAAAAAGAATTGCTATAAAACTAGAATCCTCCTTTTACACTTTAGCAAGGAATTGAAATTCAGTTGTTTTCTTTCCTTTTGCCTTTGTTGCAGCTGGGCCCAAAGCTAATCATTTGGGGCCTATAAAAGGACTTATATTTCAGCAATTAGCCAACTCATGAACTTCTATACTTTTAAAACAATTACTGTTAGCTCAAATCTTACACTAAACTAATGGCAGCTTCTCTAATTTGCTTGCAAGTGACACACAAATGTCACTGAAGACAAGCAGGATGTGACAGTGTCTCTACATTGGCCAGGACATCAACTGTCAAGTCAACCTCACTCTGTCCTATTGAGCAAAGTGGTCTACTTGATTGCTACGAATAATTGGATGCCATTAATAATGATCAGTTGCAGTGCAGAGAAAGGTGCTCAAGCATAATAACCGAATTTTGAATTTTAACAAAACATTTCCCATTCAGCAAAAAGACTGCTGGTAAAGAGAAAACATGTTTTATAAGTACAGCAGAGATAGTTGACCTTTAGATGACTTACAAGAGATGGTGACACAAGATAATGAAGATATGTAAAGCTGGTTATTCCCGTCTTAATTATTTAAAAAGAAAAATGTTGAAACTGTTAGGAAGTACTGGAATGGCCTTGATGATTAAGGCTCAGTTAGTGTTAATCTAGCACAGGAGGGAAGAATTGGGGAGACAGCCAATGGACACATATCCAAATGTTAAGAAGCCACTACTTAAATTTAATAATTTGTGGGAAAACCAGTGAAGCTTGATTGATGGTTAATTAAGCAAACTAACTCACTTGATATCTGAAAAGTTCAAATAGTATAAATCTGTCTTTTGCTAAATATTCATTCACAGTGTGTTTATAAGGTATAAGTGACTCCAGGGGTACCACGATTTATTATCTTTTTAGTAACACAGTCATTAAATAACTAAAATTTTAAACACTTTAAATATCAGAAGGTATGGGTAGATTTTAATGGCATAATCCCATAAAAGAGTAAACCTGAAAAATTAGGAATTCAGTAAGAAAAGTTATGAAATTATGTATATTATTTTGCCAAGCAATCTTGATACTGGCCTTATACTCAATGGAGGTCAAAGATAAAAAGGGAGGTTTCATTTAAGCCAAAATATTCATTGTAGTTCTTTTTGTATAGTAGCAAAGTACTAAAAACAAAGTGGATGTCCACTGGACAAATGGACTTGACTTGACAAACTATGGTATATGAATGAAATCACATATTACTGTATATTATTAATAATTAATAATTAATATGATTAATTCAGAGAAGAATAGATTTTTTTATGAACTCATGAATAGTGAAGAAACTATAACCCAGGAAATTCTCTCCAAAGTTACCAATGATCTCTTAGTAGACAAATGGCCTTTTCTCAATCTTCATTCTCCTTGACCTTTCTGCAAATTTTGACACTATTAATCCCCCTCTCCTGCTTTATGCTTTCCTCCTCATAGGTTTGTGGGACACCACAATCTTCTGGTTCTCCTCCTACCTGACTGTTCTTTTCCAATAGCCTTTTCTGTACCCTCTTCCAAATCACTTACTCTTACCATAGGTATCCCTCAGAGTTCTGTGCTGGGCCCTCTTCTCTTTTTTACCCTCTATACTACTTCATTTGGTGATGTCATCAGGTCCCATGGATTTAATTATCACATCTGTGCTGATTATTCTCAAATCTACCTATCCTGCAGCAAACTCCCTGCTGACTTCCAATCTCACATCTCCAAATACCTTTTAGTTATCTCAAAATAGATGTACAGCAGGCATCTTAAACTCAATATGTCCAAAACAGAACTCAGTATCTTTCCCCCTTAACCAATCCCACCTCCTACCTTTTCTATTTTCATCAAGGGCAACACTGGGCAACTCCCAGTCCCTGAGGTTCATAATATATGGCTCATCCTGGATTCCTCACTCTCTCTCACCCTCCATATTCAATCTATTGCCAAGGCCTGTTGATTTCACCTTTGCAGCATCTCTTGTATATTCCTCCTTCTCACCTCTAACACTTCCACCATTCTAAGGAAGGCCCTTATCACTTTACACCTGGACCATTGTAAAAGTGTGCTGACAGTTTTCCCTGCCTCAAATCTCTCCCCAGTCCAATCCAATCTCCATTCAGCCACCAAAGAGATTTTCCTAAAAGGCAGGTCTGATCATGTTACTCCTGTTCCCCTTATTCAGTGAAATCCAGTGGCTCCCTATTGCCTGCAGGATCAAATACAAAATGTTCTTTTTGACATTCAAAGCTCTCCATAACCTAACCCTCTCTTACCTTTCTAATCTTCTTACATCCTATTTCATGACACATAGTATTTATCCAGGGATGCCAGCCTTCTAGCACAAACAACACATTCCATTTCTTAGCTCTAGGCCTTTTCTCTGGCTATTCTGCATACTTAGTATACTTTTCCTCCTTTACTCTATCTACTTGTTTCCCTGGCTGCCTTTAAATTCCAACTAAAATCCCATCTTTTTCCTGAAAGCTTCCCCTAAGTCTTCTTAATTCTTGTACTTTCCCTCTATTAATTACTTCACATTTCTCCTGTATATAGCTTGTTTGGTATATATTTGTTCGCATGTGGTCTCACTCATTAGACTGTAAGGCCCTTGAAGGCAGGAGACGCCTTTTACCTCTTTTTTTATCCCCAGTGCTTAAAACGGTACCTGGTGCATAGTAGGCACTTAATGAATGTCTGATTGATTGGAATAGACAGAGAAATAGATGGATAGATATAAAAGTATGTATGTACAGATACATATATGGACATATGTAAAGATATGTATATATGCATAAGTATATGTATGTATGTCTATATCTTTAATATGTGACTGCAATAATGTAGGAGGGAACGGAAATGAGCATTTATGAATTGCTTATGTGCTAAGAACAGCGCTAAGTGTTTTACAAATATTATCTAACAAAGATAACATGAAAAGGTAGCCAACCCCTTGTTAAATACAATTACCAATATTAATTCCAGAGCACAACTTATACAATAATACCTTCTTCCTTTGTGTAGTGATGAAGCACTTCAGTCCTTTAGTACAGGAGGGATCTTAGAGATGGTTGAGTATCTAGAGCTCCAGACTTAGAATCAGGAAGACTTGATTCAAATCCTGTCTCAAACACTAAATTGTGTGATGCTGAACACTCAATCTCTCTAAGTCTCAGTTTCCTCACCTATGAAATGGAGATAATTCTCAGAGTGTCATAAAGATCAAATGAAATAATATATGTATAAAGATGCTTGCAAACCTTAAAATACTATGTATATTTTAACTTTCATTACTGTGGCATAAAAGGGAAAAGACATTAGTAACGCATTTTAAATAAGACAACAAATTCAAAGGGCAATGACAGGTTTGACCATAGATGTATATGAGCACAATGCTTTATAGAAAAACAAAATGGCTCACCAACTCAATATTTATTCATTCATACTTTTTCAATTAGCATCTGTTCTTGTGGCTTTTTTTTTCTCCCCAACGTGAACTGCTTCATAACTCCAGAAACACTGCAGGGAAGGAATGAAGTTTAGATGATTCTAAGAGAATAGTGGATGATATAAATTAGAACAGGAAGAATAAATGATACCAGTTTTAAAAATTTGCACAGAAGATGTATGACATTCAGTCCATCAGTGCACAGCAGTCTCCTTTGGTCCTTGTCTCCCATGAAGTTAATTGCAGCTAATAGGAAGTTATACCATTCTCCATGCTCATCACAAAAGGGAACACTGTGCTTTGGCCAGCTCAGTGGGGCAGAGACAAGAATAGCAATAAGCTGGGCCAGAATTTTAGGTGATTTTCTCCTCAGCCAAAGTGAAAATATAATAATTTATTGTTTTATTTATACACTGTTATATTATATTTACTATATTATACAAATGGTTTATAGAGTTGATTTGTGGCATTTTAATCAATTGAAAAAAAGGTAAAAAGGGGGCGTTAGAAAATGCCTCCACTAGCTATGGATATGTATCAGTTATTAAAATGAAGGTTTCAACCAGAAGACCAAAAAGTAAGCTCTGGCATTCACTGAGGTAAAGATCTGGGAATCTCCTATTTCTTAGATGGGATTAGTAGACTGAGCATCAGTCTGGAGGACACAGTACCACAATCCTAGGGGTATTTTTGTTTGTACAGTGTTTCTTGGCACAAAGTTGTTAGAGCCAGGATGGAGGGGAAAACATGTTCAAAAGTACGAAGACAGAAAATGCAATTCTGGTTTCAGAAAACAGTGTGGTTGGACCATAGAGTCTAGGATGGAGAGTCATATGAAATAAGTATGGCATGGTAGCTTAAAGCCAAATTGTGGATTATTTTAAAGGCCATATTGGGAAAACCATATTTCATCACAAAAGCAATAGAGAGTCACTGAAAATTATTGTGCATAAAAGTGCATGGTCAGACTTGTGTTGTAGGAAAATTATTTTGGCATGTATGTGAAAGATCAAATAGAGAAAGATCAAATATGGGAGCAGGAAGTTAGGTCACTATTACAATAATCCAAGTAAGAGGCAATGAAGAATTGAACTAATGTGGTATCAATATGAGTAAAGAAGAAAAAGATGTTGGGGCAATAGAATTTATAAAAAGTAACAACTGATTGGAGATGAGGAATGAGGAAAAATCAAGGATATATCTAAGATTGTCAACCTGGATGACTAAAAGAATGAAATTGAGGAGTTTGGAGGAGGGATAGTTTTAAGGGAAAAGGTGGTGGTTCCTATTTTTAAAAAGTTGAATTTCATATGCCATTGAGACACTCAGGTAGAGACATTCTGCTAACATTTAATGATTTAGAACTAGAAAGTAAGACAGATTAGGGCTGGATATAGAGACTGGATCACTATCTATATAGAGATGATCATTGACCATATGAGAGAGAATGGATTAAAATCGACGAAAGAGAGTGGAGAAGAGAGAAAGAAAGGAGATAAAAAGAAAAAAGACAACATAAAAGAAAAGAAAACAAGAGAAGCCAAGGCAAAACATTAAGGAATATTCATTATTTGAGGCAAGATAAATGATGATCCCATGATCCTATGGAGGAGCCAGACAGGTGAATCAGTAGAAAGCAGAATTATGCAAGTCAAGGAACAAGATAGTACCTAGGAGATGAGAGTGGTCAACAGTGCAAAAAGTTGCACAAAAATCCAGTTTCATGTGGACTGGCTAAAAATAACTGAATTTGTCAAATAAGAGATGTTGTTACAATGGTATGATAGGACCAGGGTTCACCCATTTCCTTGAAAACAAGTTTTCCCCTAAAGGCAATAAAACTGTCCCTGGGACCTGATTGGCTCTAGCCTCCACAGCTTTTTGGTCATCTAAGGACACAAAAAGTCCTATCCACATGGAGTCAGGGACCTCCAACTTGATGGATTTCTAAAGACCACTGAACTCACCATAGGCTGCCCGGTTTTTCATGTGGAGATGAAAAGCTGAGTGCCACTGAATCCTATTGCATATCTTTTCTGTGTAAAAACAAATTAAACCCACTTTTGATAACTGTCCAATGACTTGTGAGTACCTCCTTTCATCACTACATCAAACTTGAATCAATATGTTGGCTGGCCTTGAATCTAGACATAAGAAAAAGTTTTGGTTTTGTTTTTTTCTTTCTTTCCAATTGTGGGGTGAAGGAAGAAAAATAGAAAGTAAAATGTTAATTTGTATAATAAAAATGTCTTAAACTCTTAGAGCAATTTTAGTTGAGTGGAGCAATCAGAAACCAGATTGCTGGATTGATCTGGGTTGAGAAGAGATTTGAGAATAAGTAGAAATAACAAGTGTAAACAATTTCTTCTAGGGATTTGACAGTGATAAGTAGATATAGAATAAACTTAAGGGCAAATTGGTTTTAAGAGAAATGTTTGTAGTATGTTTGTTTTTAATGGAGTTTGAGGAATAAACATGGGCATGATTATATGGGGCCAGAAGATGAAAAGATATTGAAGAAGAGACAGAGAGAAAGACAGGCCCATACTTTTTTTTTTCTGTTGAGAGCATAAACATCATCGAAGTAACCCAGGTACAAGATTTCAGAGTCATAAAATTTTCTCTCTCCCTCACTTGTCATTTCCAGTTACCAAATCTTGTTAATTCTACCTTCACTCTTCTGGATTATTGCAAAAGCTTCACACTTGGGCCCATGGCTTCCATCTCCCTTCCCTAATCAAGCCTGAACACAGTTGCCAAAAAAATCTTCACAGAGCATAAATCTCACATGTCACCAACTTATTCAAGAATTTCATTGTATTACTTCTATATTAAAATAAAAATTCCTCAGCTTGACATGTAAAGCTTTCACCTGATCTCATTCTGAACTACTTTTCTGGGTGTACTGCAAATTACCCCATATCACATACTCCCTGCAAATGAAGCTACATGCTTATTCCCTGAATTTGTCATTCTATCTCCCACCTCCATGCCTGGCTATACTCCCTCCTTACCTTTGCCTTTTAGAATATCTAACTTTTTTCAAGGTTCAGTTCATGTGCTATCCTCCTACAGAAAGCCTTTCCTTATCTTCTAGCCTTAGTGCTTTCTCACTCTATGAATCATCGTGTATATACATATCAATTTAATTGTTATATCCTCCCAGTAAAATGTACATTCTTTAAGGGCAGAGACTATTTTTTTTATTTTGTCCTTGTATCACCAGTACCTAGTACAGTGACATGTTCGTAGTAGGCACTTAATAAATGTTTGTCTATATTTTAGTCCATTCTCTAACTCAGTACTTAGCACAGTACCTAGTATATAGTAAGTACTTAATAAATGTTTACTAGCTGACTGATCAATTGATTGATTCATATGGATACTTCATAACAAAAATTGCAATTCTTTCTTTCTCATCCTGAAAGATTTATGTCTGTGAGTTTTCTAGATGCTCCAGACAGGATCCATCTAATGCTCTGGAGGCTGTCTCTATCTCTAAACATGTTCATGGCATGTAAGAAATTATTAAGGAAAACTGCTCTAGTATCCTAGAACCAGTGGGTAAAATAGCAATTGAAATAGAAAAGAATCTACCGATCACCTCCTGAAAGAGATCCCAAAATAAAAACTCCAAGGAATATTATAGCCAAATTCCAGAGCTCCTGTGTCAAGAAAAAAATATTTTGAGCAGCCAGAAACAAACAACTAAAATGTCATGGAACCACAGTCAGGATCTTACACAGCTTCCACATTAAAGGAGTAGGGAGCTTGGAATAGGTATTTAAGAGGGCAAAGGATCTAGGACTAAACCCAAATTAACCTACCCAGTGAAATTGAGTATAATCCTCCAGGGGGAGAAATGATAAGTAGTCAAAGGATATAAACAGGCACTTTTCAAATGAAATAATCAAAGTTATCTATAGTTATATGAAAAAATGCTCTAAATCTCTATTGATTAGAGAAATGCACATTACAACAGCTCTGAGGTACCATCTCACATCTGTCAGATTGGCTAACATTACAAAAAGGGAAAACACCAAATGCATTGTTGGTGGAGTAGAGAACTGATTCACCCATTCTGGAGAGCAACTTGGAACTATACCCCAAACCTATAAGACAGTGCATACCCTTTGTCCCAGCAATCCCACTACTAGCTCTGTATCCCAAAGAGATATAAAGCAAAAAGGAAAAGGACCTATATGAACAAAAATATTTATAGCAGTTCTTTTTGTGGTGGCAAAGAAGTGGAGATTGAGCAGATATCCATCAATTGGGGAATGACTAAACAAGTTGTGGTAAGTGATTACAATGGAATACTATTGTGATATAAGAAATGATGAGCAGGACACTCTCAGAAAAATCTGGAAATGTTTATATGAAATGAGCAGAACCAGGAGAACATTGTACACAGAGACAGCACATTGCAAATGTAATGTTTTAAAATTTCAAGAGACATAATTTCTGGTTAATTAGTCATTTTATTAATACTGCTAACATTTTAATGAAAGAGGTCGGTGGTACTCTCTAATGCCAAAGACCCTCATGGCAGCAGGCTGAAGGCTTATATGTCCTTGGAAAAGTAGGTGTTCCAGAGGGTGGCAATCAACTCCAATTGGTTAATAAGTAATAAGAGAGAATGAAAATTACAATGATTACATTCTAATGAACTTTGGTTATGTCATTTACTTCTAAATTACTCCCAGTCTTTGGCGATCTAATCAAAGAATTTATCCCCACCCAAACCTGAGTAGAGCACGATGGGATTAAATTCCTTGTAAAGTTGGGTGGGGTCACAAAAATTAAGGAGGGTTAATTCAATCTCATTATCAGTAATGCCCTGCAAAGAGACTGAATGAGGACTATTGAAGAAGGGGAAACTCTGGACCTCCCCAAATCATTGGTTATTAATAATCATTCTCTCACAAGGATGATCAACTGTGAATGACTCAGCTACTGTAATCAAGACAATAGTCCAAGACAGTCCTAAAGGATTTATGATGAAAAATGTTATCTACCTTCAAAGAACTGATGGATTCTGAATGCAGATCAAAACAAACTTTTTAAAACTTTCTCAATTTTTCTTTTTCTTGGTCTATATTTTCTTTTACAGCATGACTAATATGGAAATATGTTTTATATCACTGCACATGTATAATCTATATTAAACTGCTTGCTTTCTCAATAAGGGGGAGGGCAGGGAGGAAAAAAATTTGATACTCAAACTTAAAAAAAATGTTAAAGATTACTTTTTTTAAGGCAATTGGGGTTAAGTGACTTGCCCAGGGTCACACAGCTAGTAAGTGTCAAGTGTTTGGTCTGAGGTTGGATTTGAACTCAAGTCCTCCTGACTTCAGGGCTGGTACTCTATCCACTGTGCCACCTAGATGCCCTTTAAATATTACTTTTAAATGTAATTAGGAAAAATAAAATGTTAAATAAAAATACATTCAGTGGCCATAAGAAAGAATAAAGAAGAAGGAGGAGGAGAATAGAAAGACAGGAAGGAAAGAAGGAAGGAAGGAAGGAAGGAAGGAAGGAAGGAAGGAAGGAAGGAAGGAAGGAAGGAAGGAAGGAAGGAAGAAACAAGACTGATGATGAAGCATGGCATCCAACTTTCGTTGACAGGAAGAGTGGAAGGAGACATGATTTTTTTAGACATACCCAACAATGATTTGTTTTGATTGACTATATTTATTGTTACAAAGTGTGGTTTGGGGAAGGGAGGGGAACTTGTCAGTAGCAATATCAATAGAAATAAAAAAGAAAAGAAAAAAGAAAAGAAAAAGATTCACCATAGAATTACTTTAAATAACAACACCCCTCCCCCCCATTCCCCAGCATATTGCAAATAGGACTTGATTTTTCAAAAATCAGTTACATGCAATTTTGTGAGGAAATTGCTATTGCTAAAATGTGATACAATTACCTATTCGCCCACAATACTATTAAATAGATAAACTGAAGATCAGCCTAATGGTCATTCCCAAAAGAAGAGCAAGGATTGTGATTCAATTTACCACTGGAATCATCGAAGGTCAGAATTGGAAGGGATATCTGAGGCCATCAAGTAAACTTATTCTCTAAAAAACATCCATGTTTATATCTTATGCGACAAGAGCATATCCAAACTCTGCTTCAAGATCTCCAGTGAAAAGGGAACTCATTGTCTCTCAAGAAAAGCTACCGCTTTGGTATACACACAAACATACACATATATACATGCATATATGTGTATTGTATAGATATATACATATTTTCATATATAGAATTGCTAGTATGATTTTTCCTAACATCAAGCCAGTAATTGCCCTTTTGCCATATCTAACCATTATTCCTAATTGACTTCTGGGACCAAGAAGTAGTAACCTGATGCTTCTTCCACCTTACCCTTCAATTACTTGAACTGAACTACAATTTTTTTCCTTGACCCTTCTCTTCTCTAGACTAAATATTTTCAGTTCCTAGAAATTATGTTTATGTAAAATAAAATCGAGGCACTTCACCATTCTGACATACCTCCCTAGATGCCTCTCAACGTTTCAAAGTACTTCCCAAAATAAGGTGTTGAAAATTAAACACCATAATGCCTAAGTGATTAAACCTGGGGCAGAGTACAGCAGGACTATCACTCCTCTATTCCTAAGAGTGATATCTCTCTTAAAATATACTAATGTTTCCTTCCTTATGAACTTTGAGATTACTTGATCATGTTTTCTTCCCACCTCCCTCTGCCTTACAACTCCAAACCTTGTTCTTTATCCTTGCCATGACATTTGATTCATTCATCCCTCAATTCTTTTCCAGGACATCACCTCTGCCCTGGATGTACTCTCTTCCTTTCCCTCTCTTGAACCTTTGGTGAACCACAGTGAATTATACCCTGACCTCTTCTCTCAAGTTTCTTAACCCTTTCACCGATCAAAGACCTTAGCCTACTAAACCCCAGCCTTGGATTATTACCACCAACTGCTATCTGTTCCAATTCATGGGCTGCTGAAACGAGATGGAGAAAATTGTAAAATCATTGTGACTGGGTCTAATTAAAAATTTATATTGCATAGTCTCAACTGAGCTCTCTCTGTAGCAAGGCCATAGTTTTATACCCCTTTCATCAATTCACTATCTGACTCAAATAGCTTTTTCAAATTATTTCATCCCTACTCAAATCTCCCATATTTCACACATGTGCACATATACACTTTGTCTCAAGTATAAACTTTACCTCATATTTCACTAAAAAAGAAAATGAGATCATTCACTAAGAGCACCCTCTTTACTCTATATGTCAAATCACTTGGATACCTTCTGTTACTATCTCCTCCTTCATTTCTCTCTCACATGAAGACGTGGGCCCCTTGTTGCCAACGTGAACTTCTCTACCTCTCCCATTCCATTCCATATTCCCCAACAGATTGCCTCCCTCAATTATCCCTACTACCTACACTGCCATATTTAAAAAAAAAAGCCAGATGGTCTGCCCATCACTACTATTCATTGTTTTGTATCTATCCTCCCTTTTGTGGCTAAACTTCTTGAGAAGGCAATCTACAATTTGTGCCTCTTCTTGCTTTCTTCTCACTCTTCTTAACTCTCTTCAGTCTGGCTTCTGGCCTTATCATTCAGCTGAAACTGCTTCCTCCAAGTTACTAATAATCTCTTAACTGCCAAATCTAAAGTCCCTTCTCAATTCTCATCCTTCTTGACTTCTCTGCAGCTTTGATACTGTCAATCACCACTTTCTCCTTGACACTCTAAGTGTAACACTTGCTCTCTCCTAGTTCTCCTACCTGTAAGATTACTCCTTCTTAGTTTCCTTTGCTATATCTTTATCCAGGTAACACCCACTGACTATGGGTAATCCTTAATCCTAGGCCCTGTTCTTTTCTCCATCTACACTATTTCACTTGCTTATCTCATCATCAGTTCCATGGATTCAACTATCATCTCTATGCCAATCACCCTCAGATCAATTGGTCCAGCCCTAACTTCTCTCTTGGCTTTCAGTCTTGTATTTTCAACTGCCTTGTATCTCAAACTGAATGACCCATAAGCATTTTAAACTCAAAATGTCCAAAACTCAGCCCATTGTTTTTCCTCACTCGTACTTTCTCCTTTTCTTAACTTCCCTGCTGTTTTCAAGGTGCCACCACACTCCCAGTCACTGAGGTTCACAACCTGTATGTTGTCCTTGACTTCTCACTCTGTTATTTCCCATATCCAATCACTTACTTAGTCCTGTCAATTACCTTGGTCACATCTGTTACATACACTCCCTTTTTTTCTCTAACCCTGTGTCACCACCCTGGTGAAGATTTTCATCATCTCACACCAAGACTATCACAAGAATTTTCTTGCCACAAGTCTCTTCCCACTCCAGTCCATCCTCCACTCAGCTGTCAAAACAGCTCTTCCTAAAGCATCATTCTGCCCATGTCACCCCCCCACCCCCATTCAATAAATTGTAATAGTCTCTATTGCTCCCAGGATAAAACAAAAAATTCTCTGACATTTAGAACCTGACATAACCTGGTCCTTCTTACCTTTCCAATCTTCTGATGCTTTACCTTCCCAGCCCACTCCTGCCATATACTCTGTGATTTAGTGATATTGGCTTCCTTTCTCTTCCTCACATGAGAAACCCCATCTTCTAACATCAAGTATTTTCAGTTGCTGTCCCCGATGCCTGAAACTCTCCCCTTTATCTCAATTCCTGGCTTCCTTGACTTTCCTCAATATTCAGCTAAAATGCCACCTTTTGCAAGAAACTTTTTTTCCAGTTCTTAGTCTTAGTACTTTCTTCTGATATTATCTCCATTTTTTTCTTGTATATATCTTGGTTGTACCTAGTTTTTGTATGTTGTCTCCCTCATTAGACTGTGAGCTTGTGATGTGACTTTTTTTTTTGTGCCTTTCTTTATATTCTTAATGCTTAGCAGAGTACCAAGCACAAAGTAGGTCCCTGAATGCTTGTGGACTAACTAATAACATATTAATTATGTCTAAAATATTTGACTATTTAAATAACATCTCTCATTTTTATGATGTTTTAAATCCTACAGAATGTTTTCCTCATCACAACTCTTTCAGGGTAGGAAGATAATGTACTATAATTCCAATTTTGTGGGTTAAGATATGGAGGCTAAGAGAAGCTGACTGACATTTCTGGAGTCAAACAACTCATAATTAGCTAAACTGAGATCAGAATCAGGTGTTTTGACTCCAAATCCAGAGTTCTCCCCCACTCCCAACACCATGATGTTAAATATGAGTTATCAATACATCAACTTTGACCACTACATAAATCTCCCCAACACATGAAAAGCTAATTACGTATTATCTATTTTCATGGAAAATAACAAGAAAAGAGATATTCCCAAGATGTAGATAACATAGATTTTGTGTTTAATTCTAGGATACATTTATTTTTATAATTATTGTTATTATAAATTATTGACTACATTCCCACAAAATACCTTATAAACAAATCTTTAGAAAATGTAGTGAATATTCAATACCTAAGACTGCCACTTATTAAGTATATTTATATTATTTCATCATTGAATATAAAATTTAGATAAGTAAAAAATTAAATCAACTTTCTGCTAAGTAATCTTATTTTCAATTGCTGAATTAGGAAGGATTCATGTTCTTCGATAAACAAACAAATTATTTCATCACTTCTGGTCATGTAAAGATGAGAGTGGTGATAAGAGGTAAAGATACTTGAATAGAGGTGCCAAATTTGGGGTTTCAAGTATAGGTAGAGCCAGATTAAAATGTAGATGAAGAATGTTGAAAGAAATAGAGAAAATACAACATAGATAATGTTAATTTGTGGTTTTCCAGGTGAGTATGCTGCTTTCAGAGTCCCGTCTTTATATTTCAGTTTCATACCCCTGCTTTAGAACACTTGAGTCATGGTGACAGGGCCTGGATTCTATCACCAACCCTACTACTAATTAACTAGGCAATTTAGGGGCAAGTCACTCAAATTTTTTGGGCCTCAGTTTCCTCATTTGTAAAATTTGTAAAATGAGAAATTTAAACTAAATGAACTCTTAAGTTCCTTCCAACTCAAATACTCTAAATTTCTAACAATTTCTTTCCTATTGAGAGATATATAATCAAAAGAGACCATAAGGTCTCTTTTTGAGGAGAACACAGAAAGGAATCTTACAGAATGAGAAAGCATTCTCTTCAATAATGGAAACAATGTCTGCATCCATGGAACACTAATCCATGGAAGTATTGGATTCACATAATTCAAGTGTTATTTCACTAAGCTACTTCATGGATATAATCTCAGTTATGCACAAAGTACTTTTGAACAAAAAGAATGCAAGTCTGGCTATAATACTAATAACAACTCACATTTATAAGCCATTTTCCTTTCATCCACCCACTGAGACCCTTTATACAGTACAACAAGGTTTCTGAGTGGAGTTCTTCCCTCATCTAAAACATATCCCAATTGTTTATAACATAGAGAGTTGACTAACTCTCAGAGTTTAAGTGACTTGTCCAAGGACATACAGCTTATAAAGTGTCGGAGGTAGCATCTGTACCCAAGACTTTTTACTCTGAGTCAGCACTGAATCCCCTATGCTATGCTGCCTCTAAAGTGTGTGTGTGTACATATATATATATATATATATACACACACACACACACTATGGCAGTATGCTATACTATAATGCACTGTACTCTACTTTAGTACTGTCTCCATTTTATAGAATAAGAAGCTGAGACTCAGAAAAGTTAAGTGATAACCATAATCATAAAATTGTCAGAAATGGACTAAGACCCAAGGTTTCTCACTCCCCATTGAATGCTCTAAAATAACTCTTTAATTGCAGCCCACATTCAAACCCAAGACTCTTGATTTTAATCCTATTGATCTTTCTATTTTGGCAGCCCCTACCTTGCCCCTATTCTATAGTGATGAGAGAGAGAGAGAGAGAGAGAGAGAGAGAGAGAGAGAGAGAGAGATTCAGGATCGCAGAGCAAAGGAAATCAGCTAAATGCCTTGGACTTCTTTTCCAATTAGTATTTCACAACATCTTATTGAGTGCTTTCCTACCTTTCATTTAAGATTGAAGACACTGAGGATATTTTGCACTATGGATTGCCTTTTTCAGAATACCTAAGTGCATTCTAAACCTGAACCAAATAAAATATTATATAACAGGTTTTTTTTTCCTTTGATCAGTTGGATACTAATAACTCTAACAAATGATTCAGTACATAAGGTGTTTTTATTCTTAAAGGTTAAATTAAAGGGAAGTTAATTGAAAAGGACTGAACAGAGACCTACTCCAATGCGTCACTGAACTATGTAGTTCATCCTGGGTTCTCAGAGGCAATGCCAGCAAAGCACTGGCTCTGGCAGGGTCTACCATGCTGGAAAGGCTTCAAGTACAGACTCAGCAACAGACTGTGTCTGCTTTCCAGCCTAGCTAAGTACAAAGAGGCTCATCACCAGAAGACTGGCCAGCTGGAAATGAATTTGGCCATGTAACTCATAAAACAAACAAAAAAAATACAAAATGGTTGTCAGTTCTATGTGACCCCCCCCCAACTTGGTTCTTCAGTAACACTGGTAGAGTGACAGAAAAGGATGCAGAGGGTGATAAGAATCAAACAATTTCATATTTCAATAGTAAATGTTAAACAATCCAATTATATTCTAAATGTGAGGTACTTATTTACTTGACTGAATAGATGTTCTGCTCTAGAAACCAAACTGCATCAATTTTTGATAAGAGAGGATAGATGATAGTTGGATGTGCAGTCAAACATGGTTAGATAGATGATAGATAGATATTAAGTGCTTACTATGTGCCAGATACCTTGCTAAGCACTTCACATATAAATACAAACAAGAAGGTCCTTATTCTTAAGAAGCTTACATTCTAATGTGAAAAGATAATACATAAAGGGGAACTGGAGAGGGGGAGAGAATACAAAGCTCCTGGAGAGAAGATGGAGAAGGTCCAGGGACTGAGTCATCTGGGAGTAATGTGAGTATGGCTGGGACTCTTCATAAAATATTGGTCCAGGTTACAGACCCCTCAATCATGAGAACTGGCCTAACGGTAGAGGTTTTTCCAGGATGGGAAGGCTCTTAATGAGGAGGTGAAGTCCAGAGAATGAGCAATTCTGGGTATTGTTCTCATAAGCAAAATAGGAAGATAAAAGGAATCTCTATAAAATGAAAGGATGGATCACAGGTGCTCCATAGAAGGACAAATCAAAGAGATAGTTTTATCATAGCTCCAAAGAAATTAAGAGATGTCATTACATGGGATATTTGCTTATCTCCTGTTCAGAATTCATGATAAGAATTTTTCAAAATGACCACTATAAAAATAATTGCAGATTATATACTTCCATCAGTTGCAAAGGTTGGAGGAGTTGGGGAATTCTACATTTAACTTGATAACATAACATTTAAATTAGCATACACTTAGATCCTTGGAAACTTCAGTGCAAAAGTGGGAGTCAAAAAGGATGGAAAATATATATGGGAAAGCATGGTTCAAGAGTAAAACATAAGAGGAAAAAAAGCTTGTGAACAACATGAAAGCTTCATGTCTATACATCAAGAACACTTTTTTTAAAGTATTGATAAGCATGAGATGCACTAGCTCCAAAGATCACCATAAAAATGAAGTTGATTATATTTTAATAACAGACCAAATGACTCATTACTGATATGGGAATAATATCCAAATCAGCTGTATGGATATAATCAGACTACTAAATTGTTCAAGGAAGAGCAGAATTATTATACTAGAAGAAGAAAAATAAGAAAAAAAGATACAGTGTGCTATTAAAACAATGCCAAGTTGACCTTTCTAATTAAGTTATTGATGCTGAAAAATGGGAAATAGATGTAGAAAAGAACATCAACAACGATCATAAGAGTTTCACACAGAAGTTTAATCAATGAAAATTACTGGCCTAAAGGGAACAACAAAGAAGTCTAGAAACAGCCTCAGCCAGCAAAAATACTTGATCTCCTTTCCAAGCAGAGAAATATGACAGCCAAGAGTATCACCAGTTTATGATAAAATAAAATAAAACCTCTGTCTAAAGTTATATAAAAAAGGATGGTGGAAGATTATTGGCAGTAATGTCTGATAAACCAGGAAGAAACATTTAGCATACTCCATAATGTGACAGTATTTTTTTTAGTAAATATTTGCATATTATTTGCTTGAAGTATTGACTCATTGTTGTACAAGTAAAAATCCAGTTAAGGAGTTTAAATTAGTTCAGAGAACAATGCTTAAGTTACACAACAGGTAATGTAATAGTTAAGTCAGCCCTGCCTCCCTGACATAGAGCATTCAAAGCCTAGGCCAGCCGTACAATTTAGATAAACCTGGAGTTTTTCCTGCCCTAAAACGTCCTCTTTTCTAATCATTTTTCCCTTGCTCCTGCATCCTAATCTAAGGTTAGGAGATGAAATATTGACCAAATTTCCTGCCTCAGGAAGTGGAAGGTTCCCACTTCTTGGAGGTCTTCATGACTAGTTGTAAGGTTTATTATACTGAGAATTCTATTCATGTATGAGTTGGATTAGATGGTTACTGAGGTTCTTTCCAGTTCTCAAGTTCTATGATTCTTTACATGTGCGGAAATATTAAGATAAAATTTTCTACATATATAATATATATATATATATATATATATACACACACACACACACACACACACACACACACACACACACACACACACATATATATATATACACCCATATATATGTATATATTTTAACTTGGCCCTCACATTATGAGGTAGCTTATTTTTTCAAGTCATTCCCTTACAAACTAATAGAAATAGTCACTCAGTATATACTCATATGGCTTTAAAATGCAAATGCAAATGTAAATCCTCCACTCTCTTCTTCCAGTCTTCCTCTGGTCTCAACTATAATGAATGTTGGGCCTATATTCATTCCCTGAGGCAACTAAAGGAAGTGAGATTCTACTGAGCTACAGAGGGAAAACTCAATTTAAAGGCAGCTTGTTGTGGGATCTAACTAAGCAAAGTTATTCCAAGGGCATTTAAGGATGAAATTGGAAGGAGAAAAATGAGGAGGCTAAAAATGGAAAAATTCCATTTAAAAAAAATATGACAAACTTGTTTCATCATCAGATGGTGGAGCTACCCCATTTTGACTCTAATATTACAGTACTGGATCTGCTACTTGAGGAAGTAGAAATGATGTTCAGGAAAACAGACTGAGGGAGGAAAATAAGTCACTCTACCAACTATATACGGAGGATGGGGCACCATGGAGTGAGTTTTGGGACTGTCAGGGAGACTCATCTCCCTTGTTTCAAATCTGGCTTCAGAAACTTATTAACTGTGTGACCAAGGATAAGTCACTTACTCCAGTTTCCCTCAGTTTCCTCAACTGTAAAATGAGGAAGACAAGGAAATGGCAAACCTCTTCAGTACTTTTGCTCCCTCTCCCAAAAAATGAGGTCACAAAGGGTCACATACAACTGAAATGACTGAACAATAACAACACAAAGGATATCTAAATTGGAGGTAATACAATTTTGAGGACATTCAAAGATGATTTGTTATATGAAAGAAGGGAGTACACCAAAGGCATGGAAAATTTTTCAGATGTTATTTTTACAAAAAAAAAGTTTAAAAGGTACCAAGGAAAGATTAAGAACTATTAGCCCATATGCTTACTTTCTCAGTTACACCAATATTTTTATGAGAATAATTTAGATACATACGAAGGACATCCTTAATGAGAGTATTGGGAGGAAATGAGTACACTTTTAAAAAGTGACATTCCAGAGGCGGAGCCAAGATGGTGGACTGAAAGCAGTGACTTGCTTGAGCTGTCCCCCAAACCCCTCCAAATACTCACAAAAAATGACTCTAAACAAATTCTAAAGCAGAAGAACCCACAAAAAGACAGAGTAAAACAAATTTCCAGCCCAAAACAAGCTGGATGATTGATCAGAAAAGTATATCATGCCAGACTGAGAGAGGAGCGCACCTCAGCATGGGCATGCAGGCCACAGCAAACCTGAAACAGGCCTCAGAGGACTGAATCCCAGGCAGCTGTGGTGGTTTCCAGACTCCTCAATCCACGAATGCCAAAGACAACTTAGAAGGTCGGTCAGAAAAGTCTGTTTCTGCAGTGCTGAGAGAAGAGCGTAGGGGCTCAGTTCCAGTTCCCCGAGAGTACAGCCTTGGGGGGGCAGCTGCCTCCTAAGCTTCCGGCCCATAGACTGAGGGGGAATCCAGTGGCTGATTACAGGGTGATTGCAGGGATCTCTTTGACAGTGCTGAGGCAGGAATCTCTTGCTTTGACCTGGGTAACAATTCTGGGCAGTGGTCCTGCGAGAAGGAGGAGCGCTGGCGTAGTGGAGCTTGTAGTGGCTGTGGGGAGAAAACAGAAAGAAGCACTTGTAGTCACAGGCCAGGAAAGGAGTAAACACCTCACCCCTCATCATACCACCTTGGAAGAACTGAAAATTTACAGGTCCCTACAGGTATCTCTGAAAACAGCTGTACAAACCCCCGAAGATTGGGACAGTACATTCTTCTCATTGGAAGCAGACTCTTACCTTAACAAAGAGTTTAAAACTCAAGTAATTGGCCGGATCATGAGCAAGCAGTGCAAAAAGAGTCAGACCATAGAATCTTACTTTGGTGAAAAAGATCAAAATATACAACCAGAAGAAGATAACAGTCAAAGCTCCTACATCCAAAGCCTCCAAGAAAAATATGAATCAGTCCCAGGCCTTGGAAGAGCTCAAAAGGGATTTTGAGAAGCAAAGTAAGGGAAGTAGAGGAAAAACTGGGAAGAGAAATGAGAGTGATTCAAGAAAATTATGAAAAACAAGTCAACAGCTTGCTAAAGGAGACCCAAAAAATACTGAAGAAATTAACACCTTAAAAAATAGCCTAACCCAAATGGCAAAAGAGGTCCAAAAAGCCAATGCGGAGAAAAATGCCCTAAAAAGAAAAATTGGCCCCAATGGAAAAGGAAGTCAAAAATCTTACTGAAGAAAATACTTCCTTGAAAATTAGAATAGAGCAATTGGAAGATAGTGACTTTATGAGAAATCACGACACAGTAGAACAAATCCAAAAGAATGAAAAATTAGAAAACAATGTGAAATATCTCATTGGAAAAACAACTGACCTGGAAAATAGATCCAGGAGAGAGAATTTAAAAATTATTGCACTATCTGAAAGCCATGATCAAAAAAAGAGCCTAGACATCATCTTTCAAGAAATGATCAAGGAAAACTGCCCTGATATAGTAGAACCAGAGGGCAAAATAGAAATTGAAAGAATCCACAGATCTCCTCCTGAAAGAGATCCCCAAAGGAAAACTCCTAGGAATATTATAGCCAAATTCCAGAGTTCCCAAGTCAAGGAGAAAATATTGCAAGCTGCCAGAAAGAAACAATTCAAGTACTGTGGAAACACAATCAGGATAACACAAGATTTAGCAGCTTCTACATTAAGGGACCACAGGGCATGGAATATAATATTCTGGAGGGCAAAGGAGATAGGATTACAACCAAGAATCACCTACCCAGCAAAACTGAGTATAATACTTCAGGGGAAAAAATGGTCATTCAGTGAAACAGAGGACTTTCAAGCATTCTTGATAAAAAGACCAGAGCTGAGTAGAAAATTTGACTTTCAAATACAAGACTCAAGTGGAACATGAAGAGGTAAACAGGAAAGAGAAATCAGAAGAGACTTAGTAAGACTGAACTGTTTACATTCCTGCATGGAAAGATGATATTTATAACTCTTCAGACTTTTGTTAGTATTGGGGTGGTTGGAAGAAAAAAAATATGTGTATGTATAGATAGACAGATAGATAGATAGATACATAGATACATAGAGGGCACAGGGTGAGTTGAAGATGAAGGGGTCATATCTGGAGAATAAAATGAAGGGATGAGAGAGGATTATACTCAGAGAAGAAGAAAGGGAGAGGTAGAATGGGGTAAATTACCTCACAAAAAAAAGCAGAGAAGAAAAGGCTTTACAATGAAGGAGAAATGGGGAAAAGTGAGAGGGAATGAGTGAATCTTATTCTCATAGGATTTGGCTAATGGAGGGAATAATACACATTCAGTTGAGTATGGAAATCTGTCTTACCCTACAGGAAAATAGGGAGAGAAGGGGACAAGAGAGCAGGGGATGATAGAGAGGAGGGAAGATTGGGAAAGGGGGCAATCAGAAGCAAATACCTCTGAGGAGGGACAGGGTCAAAAGACAGAATAGAATAAATGAGAGGGCAGGATAGGATTAAGGGAAATAGAGTTAGTTTTTCACAACATGTCTACTATGGAAGTGTTTTGCATAACTGCACATGTATAACCTATACTGACTTGCTTGCCTTTTCAATGAGGATGGGTGGGGAGGGAGGAAGGGAGAAAATTTGAAACCAAAACTTTGAAAACATATGTTTAAAAAAAAAGTTTTCACGTGCTACTGGGAAATAAGAAATACAGGAAACGGGGTACAGAAGTCTATCCTGCCCTACTGGAAAATAGAAGGGGAAGGGGATAAGAGAAGGGGGGGAGAGATAGAAGAGAGGACAGACTAGGGGGAAGGGATATTCAGAATGCATGCCATCTTGGGGTGGGGGAGAGGTGAGATGCGGTGAAAATTTGGAACTCAAAATCCTGTGGAAGTAAATATTGAAAACTAAAAGTAAATAAATTTATATTTTAAAAAAAGTGACATTCCACTTTAGACCACACTGTTTCAATCATCCAAGTAACTGATTTGCAAGTGTGGAGAACATAAGATCTTACCATGCTTTTTTTTAAACTATTTATAAAGCATTTGAATCCAACAGAGTTAAACACTAGTATAATGACTCCTCCAACACACATGTCAAAAACATACATGAGACTTTGAAAGATGCAACAAAAGATATTACTTTGATGATTCTCTGATTATAAATATCAAGCAAGATACAAAAAAGAGAATGATGTTCACTGAAAATGTTCATCACTGAATGGAAGAGATCCATCATACAGTACAAAAGGAAGAAAATTTCCTAGATAAAGTCCTCAAGATCAGAAGTGTCAAACATGCCACTCATAGGCAGAATTGCAGCCCACAATATTCCCAAGTGCTACTCAAACCAGATTAAAATGTGATTGGGAAATATTTAACAAAATACATAAAAATACAATATGACATAGACAATGTTGATATGTAGTTTTCAAAGTCAATATGCAGCCACAGGGATCCTTAAGTATAGTGTAGTTGCCCCCTTTTGTATATAAGTTTGAACTACCCCAGATGTTCCTGTTATTGATACCAATGTCATGATTCCATGAAATCTCCAACCACTGAAGACTCTACAAAATGAGATCATGATCACACAAAAGAGTTTGGCTTAAATATCCACATGGGAAAAATCAAGAAAATGAAGAATTTCTATTGTTGAAGCTATGACATAGAGTTGGATGGACTACCTATAGAGCTCAACTATCAGTACATATATCTTAGATAGACATTGCCTGTGGACAATGAGCAGGGCCCAGAATTGAAGACCAGAAAGAGAGTAAACTAGATTATCTTTGGGAAATTATACTTCCTTTAATAGTCTCAAGCTTCTTTCTGAAACAAAGACCAATATTTAGCATATATTAACATGTGTTACATACTTAAGAGAGATTATATGCCTCTGAGTCATAGAAACTACAGTTTCTGAAAAAATTAAAGTTGAAGATCATCCAAGATTCAATGTAGAGGAAGCACATAGAAGATGAGACACTCTACTAATGAATAAACATGAAGGGGAGAAATGGAATAAATGATATCAACAGAGAAATACATGATCGGAAAAAAATGAAAGGCTGTTTACATAGAGTAAGGAACAACTGATGGACATCCTACATTATCCGCTGGCATCCATGGAAAGTGAATAGAACACAAGGAAGGCCCCTAGAACATTGTATTGCTCTACTAAAGCAAATTTATAAGAGCATATGGATGAGAATCATACAGGATGAGTAGGCATGGATGTATTATAGTGTGCATTACTATATAGAATACTCACATTGATGACATCACAGACCCATTAAATTATAATTTTGTAGGATAGTTGGAATCCCAGGATTATGACAATTATTTGTTTGGAAATAGAAGATATGAAAGAAAGGGTAGTTAATCTTTCCATAATATAGTGAGTCATCATTATCATTTTCCTGATCTATATTCATGCATCTCCAGAATGTTCAGTGATTTTGGCAAGTATTATTTTCTTGTAAAATGGAAATCTGAAAGCAAGACAAACTTTGAAAATTTGAAACAAGAAGGACAAAATGCTTTTGGGAAATTCTGTTCAAATGTATAAGTAGCAACTCAAAGAACCTAAGCTTTGGGACCAGAGCTCTGGATGCTAGATCACCAAGAAAGCAACACTACCCATTTGAAATTAACTCTATGACCTATATTCAGTAAACTTTCCTGAAAGAAAAAACAAACACAAAGCCCGATATGAAATCCAAACATTGACTGACAAGTTAGTCTTATTAAAATGCTTACTGCTTAATAATCAAGTCTTCAAAAGCAGGTAATGGGGAATACATTTCAAAATAAAATAAGGGGCATGAAACCAACCAAAACAAGAGAATAAAATTGCCAACAATCTATTTAAAGAGTCCATTAAGTAAGGCTGATTTGCTCTGGATCTTGATAATGGAGATACATATGAGTTCCACGTGAATACTGAATGATTATGAGCAATGCTTTCAGACAATGGGTATTAGGCAAATTAAGCCTGTGGAAAATAGATAAGGAACCTTTTTGCAAAATCAAAACACAGGGATTGAATATACATATTGGGCATTCTATGAGAGGGAGGCTATAGCTGAATGAAGATTTGAAAAACAAAACAGTCCTATGAATAGGTACACCCATGCATAAAATCTTTGTCAAGAAAAACTGGCTGATCAATGCTGTTCAGAGATTGTGATAACACAAAAAGGGGTTTGTGGAGAAAATTCCCTAAGGCCTCCTGGAAAATAAACTGCGAATGAGCAAAGGTTATACTATCCCTCAAAAAACAATGATGCTCATGGCAATGCTTTGTACGTATATAGCACCTCTGGAAACTTGGAGCATTGTGAAAAGACTTATTCTTTCAGACCCAATAAACTGAGGTATGAGAAAAGGGATGAGTATTTAAAATTTGGTTGAGAGAAATTATCAGTTACTGTGAATTGCTGAGGAAAGTGAGACAAAAGGTATGTCATTTGGGGGCAGGATGGAACTTAAATATAAAAAGAGTTGGAGAAATTCTGGAACACAAAAAAGATGAAGGAAAGCAAGATCATGATAGAGTGGAAAAAGTCTCACTGTGTCTCAGGACTAACCTTGCTACCTGCTTTCCCTAACTGCTGCACCCATGACTACTCTACTAGCCCTTCACAAGTTAAAAAGGGCGTTTTGGATTCCAATACAGCTCAGCAATAAACAGCTCTCAGGGAAACAATGTGAGGTCATGCACGTCCTATGACAAAACTCTGAGCAATGAAACAGCTGCATTAGATCAAGTGCCTGTGTTGCCCCCACCACCCGGCCTGTGTGATTGGTGAAGACACTGAATCAATTAGCACTGGGGAGTTCTATCCTTAAAATTGCTATATTAGAACTATGATAGACTGAATATGTAAGAGAAGGCACAAGCCAATAGCTCTAGCTACAATTTTTTTCCTATTTTTTTTTCAAATCCTTTGCCTGAGTTAAAATAGTTAAACATGTCTATCTGCTTGGGTGGTAGATATCATCATGGCATCATCACATCACTAAAATTCAATGCAATAGAACTGATTTAGAGAGAAGATAGAGCTCTCCAATGGTATTGGGCTCAGAGCTATTCTGATTGGTTACATCCATTCTAATCACAAACCATAAATTAATGAGATAAGTGCAGCCCTCCAGACATAGGCAGAGTTGGGGGATAGAAGGGTGCATACTCTTTGAAAACCATAAATAGCTTGGCACATCCCAAGAGCTTTTTTGGTTCTTGATGGAGTATACAACCCCCAGGAAGAGCATGGTATTTTCCAGAATCTGCTTCTAATTGAGAATAAGTTCATATTTGTGGTTAGCAGTACAACTTGATGGTTAAATTGTAATTCCTAAATCTTTGTGGTTTTATCCAAGAGATTCATGGTGTCAGAGGAAGATTGGATTTATGGTCTAAAATGAAATGGGAAATATAAAATATGTTATGGATGGTTATTCATACTAGAACTATGTTCAACTGTTGAACATACTATGTTCCACATAGAAGTTGTTCTGAACAACTTCCCAAAGAAACTATAAAAATAATTTTGTGTGTGTGTGTGTGTGTGTGTATGTGTTTTGGGGTCCTATTGGTTTAACTCATCTAATATCTGTCCTAAAGCTCCTGGAGAGTATGATTGAAATAGCAACTATTTAGTAGAAGATTCAGTTCAATTCAATAAACACTGAAGCACCTACTATGCACAATATTTGGTTCAATTGATCTAAATCACATACATAAAGCTGTATGGACACAAAACGACCAGTGTATATCTCAGTTTTGTTTTTTTCCACATATGACAATATTAGCACAAGTGCTAACAAGCCAAGGAAGAAAGATGACAATGCAGTAATATGCTCTTGATGATTGTTGAGCCTCAGCAAATAGCTCTTTTCTGTTGAAAGTGACATTTGGGTCTCTGGCTATTCTAATTAGAATCTTCATGTTTAGTTTGCCTGAATCAAGTTGGAATCTGAAACAAAACATTCATTTCCAAAAGAAAGAACCTTAATGCATTTCCAAAGGAAGATTGCCCCAAATCCACTATCACTTTTAACTGATTGTTCTGAGAGTTTTCACAAAAGTGAAAAATGTCGGGGGCTTAACTGGTTAACTTGGGCTATACATTGCTCCTCCTATCCCTGCCCAGGCATACTACTGTGCATGAAATATTCTCATTCCTTTGATATTTTGCATTGTGTATCAAGCAGTTTCTGCTAAAATGAAAGAGATATATATATATATACACACACACACATATATATATACATATGTGTGTGTATATATATATATATATATATATATATATATATCAGCTGGGGAGTAATATTTTATTCCAATACGACTTGTTATCATCATACCAGCCCTAAAGCTTTTATCACTTTCCTAGTAGAGAGTGGTGTCCCAAGGAAATCAGAGAATATTAACTTTGAATGAAACCATGAAGATTGCCTTGACCAATTTATTCAGTTCACAGATGAAAAAACTGAAGCCTGGAGAGATGAAATAACTTGCTTGATTATTCATTTATGATCTGAGCTAGGATTCAAACCCAGGTCCTCAACTTCTATTCTAGTGGCCTTTCTATTTTGTTTCAACACTGGCTCTCAGATCATACTTCATTTTTTTAACATTTTAATTTATTATTTATCTTTAACATTCTTTTTTAAAAATTTTGAGTTTCAAATTCTCTCCCTCCCTTCCACACCCTCCCACACTCACTGAGAATGCAAGCAATATGATATCAATTATGTATGTGAAATCATGAAAAATATATCTTCACGTTAGCCACATTTCCAAAAAAAGCAAGAAAACTATACTTCAATTTTTACTCAGAGTTCATCATCATCTCTGGAGATCAACAGTATTCTTTCATCATGAGTCCTCTGGAATTGTCTTGGATCATTTTATTAATTTTATTGATTAGAGTAGCCAAGTCTTTCATAGTTGATCATCATTACAACATTGCGCAACATAACAACAACATTACAACATTGTGCAATAATCTTTTGGGTCTTCTCACCTCACTTAAATAAGTTCATGTAGGTTTTGCCATATTTTTCTGAAACCACCTCCCTCATTATTTCTTATAGCACAATAGTACTGCATCACAATCATATACCATAATTTGTTCATTCATTCCCCAATTGATGGGTATCCCTTTAATTTCCAAGTCTTTGCTACCACAAAAGGAGCTATGAATATTTTTGTACACAAAGGTCCTTTTCTTTTACTTTGATCTCTTTGGAATGCAGACCTAGTAATAATAGTACTGGATCAAAGGGCATGCACAGTTTTATACACTTGTAGGCCTAGTTCCAAATTGTTCTCCAGAATGATTGAACCAGTTCACTATTCCACCAGCAGTTCATTAGTATACTAATTTTTCCTCCATCCCCTCCATCATTTGTCACTTCTGGTATGTATGAGATGGTACCTCAGAGCTGTTTCAATTTGCATTTCTCTAATTAATAGTGATTTAGAGAGTTTTTCATATGACTATAGATAGCTTTGATCTCTTCTGAAAAGTGCCTCTTTGCATCCTTTGACCATATATCAATTGGGGAATGGGTCTTATTTTTATAAATTTGACTCATTTCTATGCTTGGTATATATTTGAAAAATGAGGCTTTTATCAAAGGAACTTAATGTAAAATTTTTGATATTACTTCATTGCTTATAATACCTTTTAGAATAATGTAATGTCCCTGATTATCTCTTAATTAGGTATATTTTTGCTTTTGTTTTATGTGAGATCATGATTGCCTGCCTTTTTTACTTCAGCTGAAACATATTAGATCCTGCTCTTTGTGTGTCTTTCTTTTTTGAGCGTGCCTGTTGTAAACAACATATTGTTGGATTCTGGTTTCTAATCCATTCTGCTATCTGCTTCCATTTTATGGATGAACTCATCCCATTCACATCTTAGGTTTTGATTACTATGTATTTCCCTCTATCTTATTTTCTTTTGTTTCTTCTCTCTCTTTTTATCCTGCCCCTCCTCAAAAGTTTATTTTGATTCTAACCACTGCCTCCCTTTTATCACCCCCTCCCCTTTCTTTTATCCCCTTTTTGTATTTCCCTTAGGTAAGTTACATTTCTATACACAATTGAGTGTGTAAATGTATTCTTTCGTCTTGGAACCAATCCTGATGAGAGTGAGGTTCCAAGTATTGCCCTCTACCCTCACCCCCTATTTTCCTCTCTATTATAAAGTCTCTTCCTTGCATGACTATTTTATATGAGAAAAATTTCCCCATTCTACCTCTCCCTTCTCCCTTCTCCCAGTGCATCCTTCTTTTTCACCCATTCATTTCTTTTGGAGATCATTCCAACATAATCAACTCACATCTATGCCCTCTGTCTATGTAAATTCCTTCTAATTTCCCTAATAATGATAAAGGTGTTAGGGTTATATGTATCAACTTCCCATATAGGAATGTACACAGTTTAATATTATTGAGTCCCTTATGATTATTCTTTCATGTTTATCTTTTTATGCTTCTCTTGATTGTTGTGTTTGAATGTCAAATTTTCTATTCAGTTCTGTTGGGTTTTTTTTTTCATCAGGAATGCTTGAAAGTCCCCAATGTCATTAAATACCCATTTTTACTGGAAGTATTACATGAAAGTTTGCCTGTTAAGTGATTCTTGTTTGGAATCCTAGCTCCTTTGTCCTCCAGAGTATCATATTCCAAGCCCTCTGCTCCCTTAACATGGAAACCACTAAATCTTGTATGATCCTAACTAAGGCTCCATGATATTTGAATGGTTTCTTTCTGGATGCTTGGAAAAATTTTTCTTTGACATGGGAACTCTGAAATTTGGCTATAGTATTCTTGGGAGCTTTTATTTTGGGGTCTCTTTCAGTCAGTGATCTGGCTATTCTTTCAATTTCTATTTACCTTCTGTATGTAAGATATCAGAGCAGTTTTCCTTGATGATTTCTTGAAAGATGATGTGTAGGCTATTTCTTTGATCATAGTTTTCAAGTAGTCCAATAATTATTGAATTTTCTCTCCTCAATCTATTTTCCAGGTCAGTTGTTTTTTTTTTCCCAATGAGATATTTCACATTTTCTATGATTTTTTTTTCATGCTTTTGACTTCATTTATTATTTCTTGATGTCTTAGAGAGTCATTAGCTAACTGGTATGTTGTAGGACAGGAACATTGCTATCAATTTCAGACAGAACTGTTAGGCAAAACTGTGAAGTATGAAAATGTCTTTAGGGCTGCCTCACTCTCACTTCACTGTTTTATCCTCTTTTCTCCCTTTTTGGTAATCTTGTTTTCTTCTCCCAAGTTCTCTCATACTTTCAAAAACTGATCAAGGACCTCTTTTCTGGGTGGCCTCAATGGCTTGTACCCCCTAAGCAACCCCACATTTCAAACCATTCTTCCTTTCATCTTTCAAAATGTACTTATCTTGCATTCAAACCATGAGGCAGCTGGGGCAGAGCTAAAATTGTTGGTTAAAATTCTCCCAATATTCCCCTCCAAACAACTTTAAATCAAATTTTGGAGTGGCAGAGACAACTAAAGGTCAGAGTGAGACAATTTTCTGGCCTAAGAAAACTTAAGAGGTCAGCAGGAGAAATCTATAACATCAGGACAGAGTCTTGTCCAGAGACTTTGTGGAGGGAACACCTGCTGCTGCTGCTGCTGCTTAGGAATTCTCAGCCCAGAGAGGATAAGGAGTTGGAATGAGGACAACTAGTCAGAAAGAGATTACAAGGAACCCTTTACTGACACTGGGTAAAGCTGGTGCTTATTGGCAATTCTATTGCTTACACACAGTTCTATGTTGAAGTTCCAGGGTAGAGAGGAGTGTTGATGATCAGTCACAGGGGAGCAGGGGCCCTGGACACAGTTCGAAAGCAAAGAGGAGAGCTGGTGCTTCTGGCTACAGGGAACCAGCTGCTCTTCCTAGGTAAAGATCAGAGCATAGACCGGGAGAGACCATACCCCTTCCTGAATCACACCACCTTGAAAGCTCCAAAAACTTACAGACCCTCTAGCTCTGAAAATAGCAACATGTAAAATCCTGAATCTTGGCACAGTACCTCCCCAGCCCAAGGTGAACGGAGACCAAATTTAACACTAAGTTCAAAGTCAAAATATGGGCTGAATAAAACCTCAATAACATAATGCTTTTGAAGGTGGGTATGGTGGAGGATAGATAAAAGGGAAAGTAAAAAGAAAGAAACAAAGGAAGGAAGGAAGGAAGGAAGGAAGGAAGGAAGGAAGGAAGGAAGGAAGGAAGGAAGGAAGGAAAGAAGGAAGGAGGAAGGAAGGAAGGAAGGAAGGAAGGAAGGAAGGAAGGAAGGAAGGAAGGAAGGAAGGAAGGAAGGAAGGAAGGAAGGAAGGAAGGAAGGAAGTTATATTCTTATTAGAACATCAGTTAAATTGCCTGAGCAAGACAGTGGATAATAGCCTATCTGGTCACCACCAGGTTATTTGGGTACCTTTCCACATAGTAAGCTCATAGGACCCTTTAATGATAATGGTAATGGTGGTGAAAACAAGAACAATAACAGATTGCTGGCATTTGTATAAAACTTGAAAGTTGGAAAAGTGCTTTACCCATTTTATCTTATTTGATCCTCACAAGCAGCCCTGTAAATGTTATTGTTATTCCAATTTTACAGAAAAGGAACCCAAGTCTCAGAGAAATTAAATGACTTGCCCAGAATATTGGGTTGCTAAATGTTTTAGGCAGGACTCCATTCCAGTTCTTCCTGACTCCAAATCCAGCATTGCCCATTATTTCACACTGCCTAGACTCATGAGTTAAGTGCCCAGATTTTACCAACTCATAAAAATGTTTGCCATTCAAGCCCCTCAATGAGATGCATGGGAAATAAAAAAAAGTATTCAGATTAATGTATTTGCTTGGCATGAGTCAGTAGTCAATTACAGCAGATGGACAAATAGCTATTTGAAATGTTTGGGTAGTTAGGTTTTGAGTATGAAAAAGGTGCAGCGACAGACAGATAATGAGGATAAACAGATTCACAGATCTGTGGAAGGCAGCATCTTCTCCTAGAATTCAAGTGTTCTTTCTACAACTGTTGCTTTTCCTAGGACCCCAGAAACATTTTCAGTCTTCACAATACTTACCTAACATAACATACATCTCCTAGCCCACCCACTCACATTCCCAATCTCCATGGAAAAAAAAAATCAAACCCTGAACTGAAATTAATAGGGAAAAGTGTTCCTTTTAACAGGTCAGCACTAAGGGGTAACATAAGTAAATTAGTTCACACTAGAAAGAGGTATCTCTCATTTATAAAGTGATCAACTCATGGATCAGCCATCACTTAGACCACACTAGAAGACCACTGTCTCTATAACACCAAGACATTCTATAGAAAAGTGGAAAAAGTCAGTCAAAACAATTCTTTAGTACAATATAGGTGGAAGTAGGAGGGTGAGGAATTTGGAAGCTAGGTGGCAAAGTGGATAGAGTGCCTGGCCTGGAGTCAGGAAGACTCATCTTCCTTAGTTTAAATCTGACACTAGTTGTATGACCCTAGGCAAGTCACTTAACCCTATTTGCCTCAATTTCCTCATCTGTAAAATGAGCTGGAGAAGGAAATGGCAAACCACTCTAATATCTTGGCCAAGAAAACCCCACAGGGATCACAAAGAGTCTAACATGACCAAATAGCAACAACAAAGGAGGGTGAAAAATTGGGGGTTAAATCCAGTAGGTTACTTTGACTGTCAAACTAATATATACATGTTTGTAAAATACAGTCTTTAGCATGCCAAATAAAATATTATGATAGTAAAACAGTGAAATTTAAACAACCAAAAAAAAAACTTGTCTGTATTTTTAATTCATCCTGAGACCTATGAGGCTTGTCTGTACTAAGCTATAGCAGATACGACCCTTACTTATATCTCACCAATCTCTCTTTCCCCTTAGAAGCTTCCTTGCTCCATGCTGGAAACATCTTTAAGCACTACGTGGCTGAGGCCTTGCCAGGTAGTCCTTACTATCTTCCAGCCTGAAATATCAGATGTGAAACCAATCAAATACAACTGACCAAGAACCTAAATCCTGTTCATGTTTTGTAAGTACGATATAGGTGCATGTTGCCTCCCCTCCTGAACGTAAGCTGCTTGAGGGCACACATTGTATTTCTGACTTTGTATCAAAGTGCTTAACAAGGTGCCTATCACATAGTTATACAGAAACAATTGTTAATTGATTGTTCACTGAAGTACCAGAAAATATTTGAATGGAATAAAACAGGATCATTCTGTGTACATGCATATGTGTTTTAAATAAACATCATCCTTTTTCATATTGTTTCCTCAGGAAATCTATTTTATCTCTCCGTATGTGTTTCCTTATTTCTAAAATAAATGAATTGAACAAAATAATCCCTAAGGTCCCTTACAGAAGGGTAGCATTCTCAATGCTACCTTTCACAAGAGAAAATAGTGCTGCTGAACCATGATCAGAAGTTACATACTTTAAGTTGTTTTTTCCATACTGAGGATGGATTTTTATAGATTTATCCATTGATCCTCCCTCTACCTTACCCCTAACACATCCTGTCTCTCTTTCTGTCTCCTGGTCCCTCTTGTGATCCATCAGTGAGCCCCATCTGCATGTCAGCTGGCTGGGGTTAAAAGGATAGCGTGTGACCAAGACGTAAATCAAATGCTGCCAGCACTTTCCCCCTGGAGGGGCACTGCCTTCTTCAAAGCTTCAGTTGGGAAGGCAGCCTTGGCAGTTCATTCTTGGGCTCAGAGTTCACTTTCTGATTGGGAACGTGAACTGACAGTTCTAATACTATTTCTTTCATGGCTCAAATCATCATCATCATAGCAGAAAAGCTGTTTTGATAAAAACTTATCACGCTCCATAGAGGGGCAGAATGTGCAATGCAATTGAAGATTCATATTGTGTCTGGTACCAGTGATGCATGTAAAGAACCTTACTACACAGGAAAGGCTTAGGAAGGGTTTATGGGTGCTTAAGCTGACATCCTGTGTGCGTGACTAAAGAAGAGGCCAGGATTTGTGGTACTTGTTCACGAAAATACCCCCAGTGGATATCCCTTTTCTCTTTAAAAGAAAGGAACACGCACTAGGCATTCTGTATTTGTTCTAAAAGGTTTAGATTTCCACGTGGAGCATTTGGACAAACTATCAAAAGGATTTGTGTGCCTTTTGATAAAAATAAGATTCGGCATTATCTACTTACCTACAGAAGATCCTGTCTTCGGATGTGTTATCTTTAGTCCTAAACATGTTTGAGCCCATGCTATCTCCTGCATGCTAAAGCTCAAGGTTAATATCCTTTAAAAAAAATTCACCTGGTCATAAAGCAGACCTTCTTACCCTACTACTTTTTGCTGTTGTTTACTCATTTTTCAGTCACGTCTGAGTCTTCATGACCCCTTTTGGGGTTTTCTTGGCAAAGATACTGGAGTAGTTTGCCATTTCCTTCTCCATCTCATATTACAGATGAGAAAACTGACTTGACCAGAGTCATACAGCTAGTGAGTATCTGAGGCCAAATTTGAAATCAGGAAAAGGAGTCTTCCTGACTCTAGGCCTTACCCAACTCATAGGACTGACCTATTAAAGTATACAGAAATTACTGTTTTGTATTCTAGAGTTGTTGGCTACAGTTCTCACTGAAATATAATAACCCCTTGCGAGCTAGGGTAATAATGTACCACACCAATGATGCTCAAAAGGAGAGAATTTTCTTAAGATTATGGCAACAAATAGGTAATTCTAGATCATAACTAATTCTTTCTTACATATATCAAAACAATGGCCAAACTCCTCACATTGACATCAAGCTCTAACTGGTTTTCATGCAAGGAGCTTAGAACCTCCTAGGATAAACAGCATGAGACATACCTTCAAATCAATTTAAGACAAATTCAATGGTGGGAGAAGAGATCCTTGGACATAAGGCACAAGGGGTGGGGAGAAGAGGGCAGAGACTCCCAGATCCACTAGTACCTGTGAATAGAAAAGGTCACTGTTTGGGGGGGTAAGGGCAGCAGGGAAGGAACTGGCCAAGAAAGAACTCATATGGAGATAAAGCCATAGGAACGGGAAAATGGTAGTTCCTATTTTAACTTATTATTCTTGCTAACTAGATGCAGAGGTCAGTTGTTTTTACTCAGTTGAAATACAAGTGCCATCTGTACACCTAAGTTTTGTCATCCAAGGTCAAGATCACGTTGCTCTACTTACAATTCTGCATTGTACATTACAAGTCTGCTGAAGATCGTTCATAGTTATAACTTCAACCCGCTTTTCCACTACTGCTCTTTACTAATCCTCTTTAATAGACAAACTGAACGATTTATTGCTCCTTGAGAATGACCTGCCCTTTCCTACCTATGTGTCTTTCCACATGTGCACAATGCTCTCTCCCATCCTTCACTTTACTTGGAGTCAAAAGGCCTGATTTCAAACACTGACTATCATTTGTCAGTTAGAAGCAGCTAAGCAGTACAATAGATAAGAAACAGACACATACTCGAGAAGACTCAAGTGCAAATGTTGTTTCAAACATAGCTGGGAAAGTCTTTTCATTTCTGTTTGCCTTGATTTCCTCATCTGTAAAATGGGGATGATAATAGTAGCTACCTCCCAGGGTTATCATGAGGTTCAAATGAGGTGATATGTGTAAGACACTTTGCAAACCTTAAACACTACATAAATGCTACCTATTATTATCTGTGCGGCCTACCTTCTCTGAGTGTTCTTGTTCATAAAATAAAAATAATATTAATACTCTCATCTTCACAAGCTTGTTTTGAAGATCAAATGAGTTCATGCACCTAAAGAACTTTGTTGGTGTAAAGCGCTTGTGAATGGATATTATATTATCATGTTCTTTTGAAAAAAAATCCTATTCTTTCAATACTCAACTCAAATGCCACTTCTGCCATGAAGCCTTGCCTGATCACCCCTGCCGTAAGTTATTTCTGCCCTTTAAACTCTCACAGTATTTTGCTTATAATAGTAGCTCAAATGTAGGTACTGCTTTGCAGTTTTAAAAGCTCATTCTTAAGGTAGTTAACGTAAGTATTATTTTCCCCATTTTGCAACTGAGAGGGATTGTGATCTGTTAAAGACCCACATAATTCAATTCAATTCCATTCAACAATCAATCAATAAGCATATATTAAGCTCTAACTATATGACAGGTACTGGACTTAAGCTCTCAGGACACCAAAAAAAATGGTAAAAAGATTTCTTGCCCTCAAGTAGCTTACTTAATGGAGGAAGGAACACATATATACAAAGGTGCATAGACAATTTAGGTGGATCAGATTGAAGGCAATCTCAAAGGGCATGTTAGGTGTTAGTGGCCCTGTTGCTTAGCTAGATAATGAAGGAAACCAGGGTTTCTGACACGTAAAGGTGAGAAAAGAAAGCATTCAAGGGATGGCGAACAGTCAGTGCAAAGCTATGGAGATGAGAGGTGTCGTGAAATGAAAGCTGTTTGTGAGGAATATGTATTCATGCAGAAAGAAGGCCACTATAGCTAGACTATGCATGGCAGAAAGTTGTGTAAAAAGACTAGAAAGGAAGGAAAGTGTCAGGCTGTAAAGAACCTGAATGCCAAAGTTTTTATTAAGCACCTATTATATGACAGAAACTGAGTAAGTTACTGGATATACAAAGACTATCTATCTATCTATCTGTCTATCTGTCTATCTATCTATCTATCTATCTATCTATCTATCTATCTATCTACCTATCTGTCTGTCTGTCTGTCTGTCTGTCTGTCTGTCTGTCTGTCTATCTCTCTGTTTGTCTGTCTGTCTTTTCCCTGGAGCAGCTTTCATTCTATTAGCATAACTGTCTGCAATTATCTGATGATCTGTCATATAGAACAAAGATTAAACTTGATCTCGTTGGCTAAGAAGGTAAAACAGGCTGAGAAGGAATAAAATCTGGAAGCTACAAAGAGGCAGATAGCTTACTATGAGGAAAAGCTTCCTAATAATTAGAGTATGGAATAGTCTGCCTTAGGATGTAGTAATTATTCAATGATCAGAAATCTTCAAGTAGAGGCTGAGTGATGACTTATTAGTGATGTTGTAGAAGAGATATCTGTGCAGGTACAGGTTGGCTAAGATGATTTTTGTTACCTTTCAACTCAGAATTTCTATGGATTCATTATCCCTCCTCTATTGTACCTATGGTGAGGGATACACTCCCGACATATAGCATGAGAATATCTTTGTGTGGCTCAAAGGGAGGCAGAGTAGATATTTTTGGCTTCTTCTCTTACCACCTTCTCCAAGGGAGAATTTCATTCCTGCCAGGAGCAGAAGCTGGCAGTTGGGACCAGAAGCCTGACCACTCTGCTTTCTTCAGAGAAAAGTAGTGCCTACACCACCAGGTGCCTATTAGACATTCAAACTGGCTCTTTTATAAAAGTCTCCAACTCAACACATGTGAAATAAAACTCACTGTTTCACCCTCAAACCTTCACCTTGTTCTAACTTCTTTATTTCTGTTAAGGGCACCATCATGCTTCCAGGCATCTTGTACTCTCTGTCTTCTCCCTCACCCCTCACATTCAGTCAGTGCATGGTTGCTAAGTTGCTAAGTTTTGTTGATTTTATCTCCATAACATCCCTCTTACCCATCGCTTTCTGTTCACTCACATAGCCACCATTCTAGCTCAGACCCTCATCACCCCACCTGTTGTTGTTGAGTAATTTTTTAGTTGGGTCTGACCCTACATATCCCCTTTTGGAGTTTTCTTGTCAAAGATATAGGAATGGTTAGCATTTCCTTCTCCAACTCATTTTACAGATGAGGAAGTGAGGCAAGGAGGGTTAAGTGACTTGCCCAGGGTCACATAGCTAGTGAATATCTGAGGACAGATTTGAATTAACAAAGATGAATCATCCTGACTTCAGGCCTGGCACTTTATCCACCGCACTGCCTAGCTGCCCTTCACCCTTACCTAGACTATTAAAATATCTCTGAATAGATTTCTCTGCCTGAGGTCTGGTCTGGCCTTCTGCAATACATCTTTATACAGCTTCTGAAGTGATATTCCTAAAGCTCAGGTGTGACTGGTACCTCCTTGCTGAAGAAATGCTGGTGGTTCCCTCTTGCCTCAAGGATAAAGTATAGATTTCTTTTCTCCAGTATAACTTTTCAGGCTAATTGCACATTATTCTCCTTCAATATCTCTATTTTTCAGCCAAAGTGGCCTATTTGTTGTTTCCTGTACATTGTGTTTTCCAAACCTCCCACCCTCTCTCTCCGTCCCCACCTCTAATGCATAGAATCCCTCACTTCCTTCAGAGCTCAGTCCAAGTGCCCCTTCCTACAGGAAGTCTATCCTGATCCTCCCAGTCACTAGTGCCCTACTCCTCCGAAATTTCCTTTACATACATTTTAAAGTTAATTTTCTATGTACTGTACATAGTATAGAATGTAATCTTAAGAACAGTTAGTCAACAAGCATGTATTAAGCACCTACTATGTACTGTGTTTAGTGCAAAGAATCCAAAGAAAGATAAAACTAGTGCCTACCCTCAAGGAGCCCACAGTCTAATGGGAGAGATAACTTGCACACAGTCACAAACAAAGTATTCACATATATACATGGGATAAATTAGAGATAATGAATAGGGAAGACAGCAGAAATAGCTTCAGTTTTATCTTTGTATCCCCAGGACCTACCATAGTTCACACAGATGGTGATAAATGTTTGTTGAGTTGAATTAAGTGATTCTGAAATAGCAATAATGTTTGACATCTAGTAGAGTTATTTGTAATTCTATTGAAGCACTTTAAATTATATTATTTCATTTGGTCTTCACAACAAACTGTGAGATAAAGGCTATCATTGCTTCCATTTTACTGATGAAAGAAACAATCTCAGACAGGTTAAGTTACTTGCCCAGGGTGTTACACATGTTATACATGCAGGGTGACATTGAGGCATGACTCCAACTCAGGTCTTTCTGACTCCAAGTATGGCACACAGCCTCCTGAAATGCTTGACCACGAATAATAAACTACATTGAACCTCAGGGTACAGAAAGCCTACTCCTAAAATATTGAGCCATCTTGGCTTTTATATTTGTTCCACTGAGCCTTTGCTTTAGCTTAGGGATTCTTCTATTTCCTTCACTTGGAATCAATACCACTCTTCTAAACCCTAGAAGGCTTCTGTTTGTGGTTGAACAGATTTTGGATTTTTTCACCATTCTAATTAGAGCAGCCGTGGTGCATCCATGAAGAGTTTTTATTTTTAGAAAACAGACATGTCCCTACTAGTGGTTTAATGAAAGGGGAAAAAAACACGAAGGAGATGAACATGTGATATTCACTTTATCAAATAGCCAATACTACTTAAACATTTTCACAAACCTTTATACCTCTTAGCTAATTTCATCTTAACAATCTAAGACACAGAGATGTTTTTTTCTTGGTCTATGTTACACAGCCAGCTCACGGAAGAACCAAGAACTAGAACCTGGTACTTTTGTTATGTGGTCCCAGATTCATTCTACTATATTGTTAAAAAGTAAAACTGCTATTATTTCTATAGTGTTTTTTTTCCTAACCCAACTATGAAGTTCATTTAAAAGGAGTAGAGAAAGGCAGTGTGGTCTAATGGTTAGAAAACTGGCCTAAGCAAAGAAAATACTTGGCTTCCAGCACCATCTCCAAATCTCTGATACATACTAGCTGTGTGACCCTGGGCATGTTATTTAACCTCTCATTGGCCCCAAGAAACTTTTTAAGACTGAAAGATACAGAGCAAGGACCAATTTGCATCACCAAAGGAAATTTAATACCTATACTAGTGGAATCATAGGTATAGAAATGTGTGTGTGTGTGTGTGTGTGTGTGTGTGTTTGTGGACATGTGTGTACAGGGGGATACAAAGAGAGAGAGAGAGAGAGAGAGAGAGAGAGAGAGAGAGAGAGAGAGAGAGAATAGGAAGCAGGATCTCAATGTCCAAGAGGCAAAGCATATAGGAAAAATATTTAGGTGACAATATTGTATAGTAAATACAGAATCAGACTTGATGGAATTGGAGTCAGAAAGACAAAAACTTGAATCCTGCCTTAGGTACTCAAGAACCATGTGACCAGGGCAAGTCACTTAGCCTCCTTCAGCCTCGGTTTCTTCATCTGTAAATCTGGGGGTTGGACTCGATGAGTTCTAAGTTCTACCTCTAAATCCAGGATCCTATGATCTTATGTTCCTCTTTGAGCTCCCATACTCTGTGTATCTGTTTCACCATGCTAGAGAATCAGAGCTGTACATTGCTATATATGCTATTAGACTATAAAGTAGGAAATTTTGCATTTAAAGAAAGAATCATGAAATCATGACTGACCTCTTTGTCCTTTCAGTGAACTCCATCTGTTCTCCATCACCATCAGTCAGCTTCCATAGTTAAACATATGACTGAAGATTTCACATTAGGCTCTTTCAAAGCTTACATTCCAATGGCTGCCTGCCTTCTAAGTCCCATTCCCAAGTCATTGTTAGCAGGTGCATATTTCCCATGTTCTGTGAAGTAGAGGGTGAAGAGTAGAGAATCATATTGATGGGGGAAAGGGGGAGCTCTACCACGATACCGATGTTTGCTGTTCCTCATATATGACTGTTCTCTCATTTTCATTCCATTGGCTAATCCCCAAACCTGGAATTCATTCTGCAATGTGTGAATGTTTCTATGTCTCCAATAATTCTTGGGCCTTCATCAGGCTTATTATCTCTTTGTTTGAAGGGGGAAAATACATTTTCCCCAGTCTTTAGTAGTTTCTTGCTATTCTAGCATAGGTTGCTTGGTGTGATGGGGTTCCAAGCCAACCCATCTGAGCTCCAGCTGTGCAAGTGGCTAGGATACATCCCAATGCCTTCCAGATCTCTAAGTCCCATCCAAAAATTCTGGTTGTTGACAGGTGCATTTCCATGTTCTGTGAAGTGGAGGGTGAGGAGTGGAGAATCATATTGACTATATCAGGGGGAGAGTCCCACCTCAGCACCAGTCTATGCTGTTCCTCTTATTTCCATTCCTTGGCACTATCTCTCATCCCTAGAATTCATAACTTCCTCACCTCTAACTCTTGTAATCTCTAATTTCCTTCAACACTTAACTTAAATGTCACTTTTCACGAAGGTTTTCCTGGTCTCCTCAGTTCCTATGGCTCCCCACTTCTAGAATACCTTGTATCTGTTTTGTATAATATGTATTATGACACATAGAATACATATGATTTTCTCAGTGCCTGGCACATCATATTTTATAAATATTTTTGATTGATTGATTTCTGTACTCTCCACCGAATTTATGTCCACATCAAATATCACAATCCACTATCCCCTGCTGGCTTAATCTGAATCCCATCCCTAACCATTTCTTGCTTCCTCCATGCTGTTGCTCTGTAAAATCATGTGCTAATATTTCCTTAGGTACAGACTTGAGGATCAAGCCCAGGGTTGGCAGCCAACATTGGCTTTTCTTGGCCTGGACTTCTCTAAGGCAGATTGCACATTTTTACCCTGGGAATATTCTTAGTGTTATGGCAAGCTGAAATGTTTAACAGGCTTAGGACCCACCTGGCATATTGAGAGTCAGTTATGCCTATATGTACTATAGTAATAGGAGAAAACAAATATGACACTATCTTTCAATGCACACATATGTGAGCAGGTGCACATGTGCATGCATACACACACACACACACACATGCACATATACCCCTCCAAAGCTGAGCTATAATGTAATGTATAGCTCCTATTGCAGCTACAATGCAAAGTGTGGTTTAAATAAAAAATGTATGCAAAACTGTTTTAGAAACTGCCCTGCCAATCACAAAAGTGGCTGAAAAATGAAACGTGCAACTAAACAAAAAGATGAAATCCTCTGTCTTTGTACACTGCTCATTCTTGACCAAATAAAGACATATGAACATTATTATGATTGGGCCTGATAACTCATTGTCTTTAGCACTTAGCCTATTTGAAATACAAAGTGCTATAAATGAAGAGAAGCATAATAAGATTGTCTGTGCCCTTTTGCTATATGGCTTATTAATGCTTGAAATAAGAAATCCAAGAGCTCTGCAGTATTTTATACTAACAACAAAATCTATTTGGTGCCCTGGGTAACATAGTCGACATAAATCAACAACGTGGGCTGCAGAAGCATACTATTGGGATTCTTATTTCTGGTGAAAATATACAAAATTTACTACTCTGCATGTTTTATATATACAGCATTAGACCTTACCTTGCAATTGCTTTGGCAAGTGCCTCTAATAGGATTTTGAAGATGAAAAGCACCTTCTCAGGAGGGATTTATAGCTGTTTACTAAGACAGTGGCTATATGACCGTGGTAGGGAATGTTCAGGTTTTTCTGTCTAAATAACCATATTGCATTGTCACATGCTCTCAGTTAACATTAATATTCACATAGTTTTAATGGATATTATTCAAAAAACATTCAATTCAACAAAACAATTATTGAGTGCTTACGCTGTGCAAAGCACCACGCTAGGCACTGGAGGATACAAAGACAAAAATAAAACAGTCTCTGTCTTCAAGGAGCTGTCACTCTTGCTGGGTGGGGTGGGGATATGTAAGCAGTATATGAGTAGTGCAACCAAACTCTCAACCAAGCTGGGTATAGGAGCTGAGTTCAATGCCATTGGCTGATTTCTGACTGCAAAGTGCCATTCTGGACTGGTGAAAAGAATGATGACTCAGTGATGCATGCCTAGGTGGTGGTAGGGTTGGCACAAGAGCTTGGGAGAAGAAACGCTTTCTTCTTGCTTCAAGATAAGACCAGACCCTCTTTGGGGAAAGGGATGGTAGGGAAAGAGAAAGTTAGACAGAGACAGAGATGGAGAGAGAGACGAAGAGGGAGAGGGAGAGGAAAGACATTGAGAATGGTGGACACGTAGAAAAGCTAGCTTTTTTAATACATGCCAGATGTCTAGCTTACTTCAGGGAATTTTTCCTTCGGTAAAATTAAAGATCTCTCCCTTGGCTGAGCTGAGATATCTTGCTCCCAATAGGAGAGATCATTCACTCTTTGTAATGTCTGGTATACGCTAATCTATATAACTTCTCTGATTTCTTATTTGTTTGAATTGCTATTGTTTTAATTGCTATTCACTATTTGTCATGGTCTTTTGTGTAACTAGAATTTGTTGAGAAGGAACTAGCCTTCAGATATAAGGTTGGGGGCTCTTCCTTTAAGGGATAGGAAAGCAGTTTGAACCTAAAATTTATTTTCCCTACTAGCGATATTTAGATATAATTGTGGGTACTCCTTCTCCTACTCTCCAGGAAAGTCTCCCTCAGAGAGAGAAGTGCAAGATTCCTGAGATATTCATTAAACCTTCCTCAAGCCATATTCAGATAAACTCATGGATCACATACACTCTACATACAAAGAAAGAAAGAAAGAGATGTGATAAGAAAAGAAATGGAGATCAGGAAAGGACTCATGTAGGGTACGGCAGCTATTGAACCATCCTTTAAAGTATCAGCCCCTTCCTTCTCACTCTTGGGGTTGGAGAAGGGGAGTGAAGGAAAGAATAACTTTCTACAAACATTTGTTAACTAGGCAACAATTAGTTATATTGAGGAAAGGAAGGGTATAATGTCTACATGCACACACAAATACATCAGTGCTATGGCTCTGGAATTGGCCCCAAAATATGTATACGAGCTAGAATATACAGCCCCAAACCAAACATGAGATATAGTATATTGTATGATCAGGATAAGGTAACTCAAAGTGTGGTACTTTCTCTTCAGTTGCACCTTTCAAAAAAGGACAGGTGAAAACTCAATGGCCGTTGCAGAGAGACAGGAACTTGATTTACAGACACTGACCAAGTCATTCTCTGTTTTATCTGGTTACAAATTAAGAAGAAAGAGAAAATGTTAAAGGGAAAATAAAAGACATTCTGCTCCATGGAAGAAACATGTGTGCTCAAGAAAATAGAAGGTGCAATTGAGCTAACTGGGTTGATCTTTACTAAGAATAGCACCTGTATGGAGCAGTGATAATTTGTTTGTGGATCTTTCCTACTATCACCACCATATTATAGAATCACAAATTTTCAGAGCTAAAAGGGACCCCAAAAGTCATCATCTGGTCCAAATAATACCTAAAAAAGAATGTGTTCTACAATGTAGAAGTAGCATGGAATAGTGAAAAGAAATCTAAATTTCTAAATTCAGAGAAGTTAGATTTGATACCCAAATCTGCTACTTTATTCCTGTGTGACCTTGAGCAAGTTAATTTACTTCCTTCAGCCTCAGTTTCCTTGTTGTTAAAATAGCAGTAGGGGAGAGATGGACTATAAGACTTTTTATGTCTCTTTCAGATCAAATCTATGATATTCCACAAATACTCATCCATCCTTTATTTGAAGACCTTGTTTTGGGCCAGGTACATGTTGGCCCCAAGTACAAGTTCAGGATTTGGTAAAATTGAGTCAATGAGGCAATTTTTTTTTGTTTTTACTTTTTGGGTAGGCAATGGGGTTAAGTGACTTGCCCAGGATCACACAGCTAGTAAGTGTTATGTGTCTGAGGCCGCATTTGAACTTAGGTCCTTCTGAATCCAGGGCCGGTGCTCTATCCACTGTGCTACCTAGCTGCCCCAGCAATTATTTAAAAAATAAATAAATAAACCTCTTTTACTCACCAACAACAAGTGTGCAAACTCTTAGCAAGGAAACAAGGATATGCTTTGACAGGTGTAGCTCTCCAGATACTCAGCTGGACAGATCCAAAATAGACAGCTGGCATGCAGACTCTCTAAAGCAGAGTTATGCCACTTCTGAAGCAACAGAAAGCATCAATGATCTCTTAGGCAGCAACAGACAAAGGAGGTATACAAGCATGTGGCTTGTACAAAGAAATGTGGGGCATGGAAAATTAAAGAGATTTCTTTCCTCCACACTTTTCCAGAGACAAAAAGGAAAATTGACAGTCTCACACTAGTCACCTAGCAGGTGTAGGAGAGTTTTCCACTGTTATTTGAATTACTTTACCAGTTGTGCTCAGTTACATTATTTATATTAATGTCTTAAGGTCTGAAAAGCGCTTTACAAACATCATCTCATTTTATCTTCACAACAACACCAGGGAAGTAAGCTAGACATTTGGCATGTATTGAAGAGCTAACTTTTCTACATGTCCACCACTTTCAATGTCTTTCCTCTCCCTCTCCTTCTCCCTCTCCCTCTTCATCTCTCACTATCTCTGTTTCCCTCTCCCTTTCTCTTTCCTCATCCCCGCTCTTTCCCCAAAGAGGTAACTGCTACTATTAGCTTTATTTTATGGATGAGGAAACTGAGGCAAAAAGAAATTAAATGATATGTCCAAGGTCACACTACTAGTAAGTATTTGAGGATAGATTTGAACTCAGGTCTATCTTCACTTCATGTTCAGTGCTCTATCCACTTTGTGTCACTTTGCTGCGTCTTAGAGGAGAGATGATGCTTTTTATTATATCATTCACATTCTCTATCTCATCCCACTGTGTAACATATCATAAAGTGCATAATAGCATTGGTTTTAAGACTTTTGGAATTCACTACAATTCTGGGCTGACAGTCAAATTGGCATGCTTTCTTAATGATTGGCAGAAATACTAATCTAGACCCACTGCTTGAGACAACACACAAAGATGGGCCTCCAAGAACCGATGGGTAATAAGTTTATTATGAAGGCAAGATAGCTGAGTCAATGTATGTAGTACTGTGCTAATTAAGACACATCATTGCCAGGACAACCTCAGGCAAGTTTAATTTGTGCAGGCAGAGTGACTAATAATACATTGATATTCAGGGCCTATTAATATTGCAAAAAACCTATCAGCTATTTTTTTGTGGGTCTTACAAACTGTTCTTATCATTTTCATAGATAATAATATGAATTATATTAAATGCAATGAATTGAGTTTCCAATAAATTAGGAGTCATTTACATTAAACTAATTTTACAATATAATCTTTCATAATGAGTTCTAATTAGTGGGGAAGGTCAATCTGAGTAGCTGAAAATTTGGCCTTAGAATATGATTAGAGAAACATTATTTTCAAATGGATAGAGTCACAGATTTAGAGATGAAAAGATAATAGTGGATATCTGGTTCATTTTATAGGTTAAAAGTCTGAGCCTTGTAGAGGTCATATGACTTTGTACAATGTCACACAAGTAAATGGTTCGTGAAAAGATGAGATTTCAATGCAAAGCCTCTGCCTCTGAATTCAGTGTGCTTTCCACTGTCTAATAGTATGTAGACTGGACTGATGATACTGTTTTTAGGAACAGAGGGAGAGGTGGCAACAGTGTGATTCATAGAGAATCTTGCAGGCTTCTGTGAAAAGGTAAGACTGATAGATAGATAGATAGATAGATAGATAGATAGATAGATAGCACATTTTATATTTGAATTCATACTACTATAATTACAAAGAATTTTTTGACCATCACTCCTTTTTTTTTTTGGTTTAGGCGGTGGGATTAAGTGACTTGCCCAGGGTCACACAGCTAGTAAGTGTTATGTCTGTGAGGCCGGATTTGAACTCAGGTCCTCCTGAATCCAGGACTGGTGCTCTATCCACTGCACCACCTAGTTGCCCCCATCCATCATTCTTAAGTAAGCTAAAGATTCCTTTTCTTTTTACTATTCAGTAGCTCTACCAGCCCCTTTCATCTTTTGTGCATTGATTCCAAATTTACAAGCTCTGAACTGATCAAGCTCAGATCAATGAGAGCTTACTACGTCAAAATGTTCAGGCTTAAAAATACCCTTATCATTTATGTTACAGAAAATCATTCACTAACATTAGTCTTCTCATCCAACCCAGGTTACTTTATTCAGAGCCATGTGGGATCAGTTTTCTCTGTGAGATCAATTAACTACTAGGAGATATGAGTTTCCAAGCATAAAGAGAAAAGGTACTTTTTCCTCTTTCATTCTGAGTATCTGCCTTAAGCCAATAAGTTTATGTTGGGCTCCAAAGAGAAGAATATTTTTTAGTTTAGCCTTGTTCTGAATTTCACCATCATTTACAGGGTTTGCTTCGGTAATGTAAGTAACCAAGGGAGATACTAAGGAATTGATTTTGATATTAGTCCTAGAATGACTTTTGTTAGATTTGGAGTCAAAGGCCTTCAATTCAAATCCTGGTTCACTCACTTATGACCTGTTGGATATTGGTCATCACTCACCCTTTCTGGGCTCAAGTTTCCTCAACTGTAAATTGTGGAGAATGGACTGGAAAACCTTCAAGGTACACATTCATTTTAGCTCTAAATCTATGATGCTTTTTGTTAAGGGGTAGATGTTTTAAAAGGGGGGTAGTAGCTGCCTACGAAGGATCATACTCCTATGGGCCTTGCTGACTATGTCTGTTTCCAGGGGATTCAGTAACTTCTCTGAACTGTTCCAGGAAATCCTTGCTCTTGTTGATCTGGAAAGACAACTGAAGGCATTGAGTTGACAGATCTTGATCTCTTAGTTGACTTCTTTCCCTGTGTAAAAAAAAAAAATCTGCTACAACTGCATTGGTTTCTGCTACCATAGACTGGTGACTGGATTTAGCACTCATTCTCTATTTTCCTTCTCATCCATGATACTACAGACCTTCTTCTGGTGATTATCTACATGGGACAAGAAGGGTAAACCATGGAGAAATGTCAAGAATGAGGTTGAGAATAATTGAGAGTAGATACAAGAGTAAACTATAGACAGGACAGTGCCTAAATTTACTGTTCTCTGTCCACTGTCTAGCTCCAGACCTTCAGGACCACTCTACTCATTGGATTCCTTAGTGATATTTCCCAACAGAACATATGCATGGTTATTTCAAATTCTTCCATTTGGGTACTCTATCTTGAGTTCATTGGTCCTCTCTATCATTTCAGGCTCATTCTAGCCCAGGGGTGGGAAACTTGCATCCTCAAGGCTACATACGGTTCCCTAGGTCCTCAAGTGCAGCCTTTGATTGAATTTTTTAAAAAAATCCTTATTCCATGAAGTTTGGATTCAGTCAAAGGGCCGCACTTGAGGACCTAGAGGGCCACATGTAACCTCTAGGCTGCAGGTTCCCCACCCCTGTTCTAGCCAATCAGGAAAGTTTCCTGTTGGGGCCTAGGCTTTTCTGCTGTATGTTAAACATGAATTAATCAGTGAGCTAACAATAACAATCACATCAACAAGAACATCAGACCTTTGTCCCGTGAATCGCATGCAAATAAGGAACCACAAATATGACTCAATGGATACCATTAGATAAATATATTATTAAGAAGAAGAAGAAAAGAAGGAGGAGCAGGAGGAGGAGGAGGAAGAAATTGGCTAGTTACCAGATAATTACAAGCACAACTGATGGACAGCCTGTATATTCCACTGATATTTTCAAAAAATGTCATATAATATTTGTTTCAAGAAATTTGTTTTTTCTTTCTTTTTTTTCCCAATGAGGTGAAGGGTGGGAGAAAGAGAAAATGACTTCTCTTCTTTTAAAAAAAATAGAGAAACAAAATGATGTTACTTTTGTGAAATGTTGCATGCACTCTCAAATGAAGTCATTATATTATTAGTTTTACTTTACCATTTTACTTTGTTACAAGAGGCGTCTCATGAAGCAGGAGAAATCTGCAATGTTTGTAACTTAATAACAAGACACAGAAGTAAAAAAAAAAGAAAAGAAAAAAGTGATGAAAATCCATCAAATATTGGACAAGCTACCTTTGGAGAATTTATGGAAAGACTTAATTGACTAGAATCACATAAGATGAATAGGCACCAATGGAATGGGATTTGCCTTATTGGAGGAACCATACACACAAGATAGTCACAGGTCTACTGAGTGTATAAACATCAGTTACTTAAATATTTTTGAACATTTAGGTAATTAACTTTTGCAAAATGGTATGAGGTTTCCAGGGTGCTTTTTATATATTATTCATTTGAGCCCCACCACAATCACATGAGGAAAATACTACAGGTTCTAATAAACCTATTTTACTGTTGAGGGAATTGAAGCTCAGAGAGGTTAAGTGATGTTTCTAGAGTCACATAGTGAGAGATGTAGGATTTAGAACAGGACCTACTGATGTTACATTTAAGTGTTTGCATTTCCTTTTCCAGTACAGATTTCAAGTCATTCACATCTTCCCATTCTGTGCAAGTCTTCCATTTATAAAGGTAAAAGTATTCACATCTCTTATAGACTATAATGCAATAACATAGTAATAAGTCAAAGAAATAGGAACAAAAACAGATCTAAATGGAAACTGAAAAATAACATTCTAAATAATAAATAAGTCAAAGAACAAATATTAGATATCACATAGTTATATTGTTGTGTATTACAGTGATTTAAAATATCAAAAAGCAAAGAAAATAGCAACAATAGGTGAATATATACCTGAAAATATTAACAAAATACAGATAGAGCACTAAAGAATTGTGCATTCATTTTTTTAAACTTAGAAAAGTAACTAATAATTTCAGTAATCTCAAAACAAGAACAGAGAAATTTTGATAACTAAAGATGATAAAACATAATTTAAAATAAAAAAATTATAATTTTCTTCATTTCCATTCTATTTTTTGTGAATTTTCCCTTCTCTCTTTTTTTTTTATCAAATAAGTTAAATGGGTCAATATTATTGACTTTTTTCAAAAGAGAAAAGGAAAATGAAATCATAAAAATCAAAAAGGAGAAAGGAAAGTTCATAGCAAATAGAGTGGAAATAAAAGTGTCGGAAACTATAACATCTAGTTAAAAGCTAACAAATATGAAAACAGGAAATAAACAACTTAAACCACCAAATCTTAGAAAGAGAAATTCAACAAATCATAAGTTCCACAAAAATCTTGTCACCCTTGCCTTTTAGAATCCCCAACCTCCTTCAAAGCTCAGCTCAAGTGCTGCTTCCTACATGGGGCAATTACCTGATCTCTCTAACTGATAATGTCACATATCTGAAATTAACTTGTATTTGATTTGTATGCATTTTCTGTCTATGCATATGTGTAAATATTTTCCCCCAATAATGTGTAAGTTCCTTAAATGTTTCATTTTTGTTCTTATATCCCCAGAGCCTTGAATATTGCTTGGCCTATACTAGATGCTTGATAAATGCAAGTTGTCTGATTTTTCTATTTGCAAATGAATTCTGCCAAAAATTTAAATAATAAATAATTCCCAAGTTACATAAAATATTTTAAAAAACAGAGAAAGAATGTATTCTACCAAATCCTTATATTAGACAAATATGTTCCTGACACTCAAGAGAAAGATTAAACAGGGAATAAAAACTATGGACTAATTTCATTGATTAATATTGTGGCAAAGTTTTTGAATACAATACAAGCAAATATACTTCAACAAAATATTTTTAAATTATGACTAAAATAGGATTTAATTAAAATGAAAGCATAGTTCAACATTAACAAAATAATTATTGTAATATAGTCATACACACATTTTAAAATATTATGTCAATAGATATAAAGACTTAAATAATTAATCAATGTTAAAACTCAAAAGAAAAGAACTGAAATAATCTTTATTTAATATGATTTTTAAAATCTATCTAAAATCAAGAACTAGCATTAAATATAACTGAACCACTGGAAGCTTTCCCAATAAGATCAGGGATGGATCAAGAACACCAACCATCACTATTGTTTCTTCACATGGCACTAAAACTGCTAGCTACATAAACAAAACAAGAAAAGGAAATTGAGAAATCAAACTTTGATATAGCTGAGGCAAATTTCTGTTTGTGACCAAAATGATGTCTTATTTATAAAACGTAAGAGCTAACAAAAATAACCAAGAGAATAGCTCCAGAAAGATCATTAGCATTTTGCATGTAACTAACACAGTACAAGAAAAGATAGAAAAGTTCGATTTAAAATGACAAGATTCATTAAATACCTGGGAGTTAATCTAGCAAGATACACAAAGGACTAATATAAATAAAAAAAATAAAATGGTTTTAAAAACCCAACAATAATAGATGATGAAAAAACATATTTACATAGTATTTCAAAGTTTGTAGAGCACTTTGCTCATATTATCTCATTTAATCTTCACAAAAATCCTACAGTATAGATGCTATTACAAATCCTGATTTGTTCTGTGAAGTTTGAATTCAGTCAAAGGGCCACACTTGAGGACCTAGAGGGCTACATATGGCCTTGAGACCGAAGGTTCCCCACCCCTGGATAAAAGCAGGAAGGTAGGAGAAAAGATGTCATATACAGAGAACAAATACATAGATGGCAGGAGGTCAAGGAATATGTAATCAGCCTAGAAAGACATTACTGGAGCTATATCATGAAGGGCTTCAAATGCCAAACAAGGGGCTCAATATTTTATCTTAGAGGCTGAGGAGTGATATGGCCTGATGTGCTTTGGGAATATCTTGTCACCATGTGGAGGGAAGAAGCTGGACATAAGATCAATTAGGAGGCTATTAAAATGCTCCAGGCAATAAGTGATGAGGAGAGCCTGAACTAGAGTGGTATCCATGTAAGTAGAGAAAAGTGAACATCTGTGAGAGATGTTGAAAGACTATAATATATAAATAGCATTTATATCACATTTTTAAGCTTTGCAAAGCACTCAAGATGACAATTGGTTGGATATGGGGTCAGTTAGTTAACAAAAATTCATTTAAGTGTCTACTATATGTCAGCACTATGCTAAGTACTGGGGATACCAAAAAAAAGGCAAAAAACAGTCCTTGCCCTCAAGGAGATAACAATCTGATGGGGAAGATAACAAGGTCAAAAAAGTATACAAACAAGCTATATACAAGATATATACAAAATAATTAACAAAAGGAAGTCACTAGAATGAAGAGGGAAAGGCTTCCTCTAGAAGACTGGATTTTAGCTGGGACTTGAAGGAAGCCAGGGAAGAGGTCAAGATGAAGGACAACATTCCAGTTATAAGGGACAGCCAGAGAAAATGTATAAGGTAAGAAATGGAGTATCTTGTTCATGAAACAGCAAGGAGGCCAGTGTCACTGAATTGAAGAGAGTGGGGGTTAAGAAGTCTGGAAAGGTAGGAGGAAATTTTGTAGGAGGAAGAAAGATGGGGAAGGATGAGGGAGTATTAAGAGTTAAAGATGAGTTTGAGGTTGCAAACCTGGCTAATTAGAAGAATGGTGGTATCCTTCCTTGATAGAAATAAAGAAGTTAGGAGGAACAGTGGATTTAGGATGTAATACAAGTTCAATTTTTGGGCCTGAGTGTGGGATGTCTTTAGAATATTTACACATCAAACCAATTATTGAAAATGAAGAGCTGAAGCTAAAGAAAGAGATGAGGCATAGCTATCTAGATCTAGGAGTTAATATATTAATTATAAATAATAAGATTTGGGAGTTCATATACTATACAGAGATAATACACTGAATATTAACAAACTTTACATGAAGGAATAAAAAGGTAAAATATCAAGGAAAATAAAAAAACAGGAGAGAAGGGAGAATGGCATTATCAGTTCTCAAATTTCATTAAAGAGCAATAATTGTTTAAACGGATATTGTATGACTACGTTACTAACACTGATTTAAAAGGACACAGTTTTCTAGCCAATGTTGGAAGAGCTGTAGAAATATGGGGGAAGTAATAAATTGTTGAGTATGGTGTGATTTAGGTGCAACCATTCTGGAAATCAATTTGGAATTATGCAGAGTGGTGAAAATGTCCATACAATTTGACCTAGAAACTTCATTTCTAAGAATATATCCCAAGGAGGTCATTGATAAAATTAAAGACCTCATATTCACCAAAATATTTATAGCAGCATTGTGTGTGTGTGAGTGGCAGCAAAGAAATGTACAAAAAGAAAGATGCCCATTGATTGGGGAATGGCTAAACAAACTATCACACCTGAATGTAATAGAATATTACTGAGCTATAAGAAATGATGAGAAGTGAAGGAATAAGAGCCAAGAAACAATATGCAAAATGTACATGAAAAGAACAACAACAGAACCATAAAAAATGAACTTTACAAAATTTGGCTCAAAAGAAGAGATACAAGAAACCACCTTGTCCAACCCCTTTGCACAGGTAGAGGGAGGAAGATGCATGGGTGTGAAAAATGACATATAAAATCAGATTTGTTTTCTATATATCAATCAGTTTTGCTGATTTTTTTCTCTTCTTCCTCTTATAGGAGAATATTCATTTTAAGGGATGACTCAGGAGTCAAAGAGAGATACAGAGGGAAATCCAGGGGATAAAAAAAAAGAATATAAAATTATTTTTAAAAAGGATATGATTCCTAAAGTTAAAAAAGCTCTTCACTCATATAAAATTTACTCCCTTCCACTTCAGCATTTGCTTTCTATGTGAGGCCTTTTGTGAAGCCCCTAGCTTATACTGTCTTCCCCACTAAAATTATCTTGTATTTATGCCTTTATTTTGGACATGTATGTGACCCCTAGATGGCATAACAGAGCACTAGGCCTGCAGTCAGGAAGACATCTTCCTGAGTTCAAATATGACCTCAGATACCTATCTGTGTGACCCTGGGCAACTCTCCTAATCCTGTTTGCCTCAGGTCCTTATCTGTAAAATGAGCAGGAGAAGGAAATAGTAAACCACTCCAGTATCTTTGCCAAGAACACCCGGAATGAGGTCATGAAGAGTCAGACAGGACTGAAAAACAGCAGAACAAAACTGAATTTATGTATGTAAATGTTGTCCCTTCTAAAAGTATAAGTTCCTTGAGTGAAGGGTCTATTTGTTTTTTTGTATTTGTCTCTTCAGTGCATAACACAATGTCTAGCACACAGTAGGTGCAAATGAATACTTGTTTGATTGAGGGCATTGTAGATGACTGACTTTTTGACCTATTTTCGCAGCAAGCTAAAAAAACAGATTTTTTTTTAAAGAAATCAGGGATTTTCAGTTCTTCCAAGGTGGTATGATAAGGGGCAAGGTGTTTACTCCTTTCCTGGCCTATGACCACAAGTATTCCTTTCTGTCCTGTAACTCTGAGGAAGGGTTCCTTTCCACAGCCACTTCAAGCTCCACCATGCCAGCATTCCTCCTCACCCCAGCACTGCTGCCCAGAACTGTGACCCAGATCTACACACAGGCAAAGCAACAGATTCCTGCCTCAGCACTGACAAAGAGATCCCTGCAGTCCTTCTCTGATCAGCCACTGGATTCCCCCTCAGTCTGTGGGCCGGAAGCTTAGGAGGCAGCTGCCCCCCCAGGGCCACACTCTTGGGGAATGGAGCTGAAACCCTGCCTTCCTGTCTCAGCACTGACAGAAACAGACTTTTCCCACTGACCTTCTAAGATGTCTTTGGCATTTCTGGATTGAGGAGTCTGGAAACCTCCACAGTTGCCTGAGATTCAGTCCTCTGAGACCCACTCCAGTTTCGCTGTGGCCTGCACACCCATGCCACGCTGCGCTGCACTCCCAGCCTGGTGTGATACACCTTTCTGATTAGTCAACCAGGTTGTATTGGGCTGGAAATTTGTTTCACTCTGTCTTTTTTGTGGGTTCTGCTGCTTCAGAATTTGTTTAGAGCCATTTTTTATGAGTGTTTGGAGGGGTTTGGAGGAGAGCTCAAGAAAGTCACTGATTTCACTCCACCATCTTGGCTCCGACCCTCTCCACTTTCTGCAATTATGAAGCTGTCTCTGAAGAATACATTTTTCTGGTTGCTACAGACAAAAACAATTAGCAAATTGCTAAAATTTTGTATATGTTTGAACTTATTATAAACATCTGGTTCTAAGCAAATAATGAGATAGCTGTCTTCTGGAAGTCTCACTTTTCCAGACCACTTCTCATTTGAGGAGAGTAGCCTGGAGCTGACCCCAGCTATCCATAATACAGTGCTGCCATCTACTATCCAAAATACAGTGTCCTCATATACTACTCAGAGTGCAGTGCCTATATTCGTGATGGGACAGAGAAGGCCATCCTGCCCTAGCTATGCCACATCCTTTGTTACTCTTTTTGTTAATATAGCAAGAAATTGATCCATGAGCCTCTCTCAACTCCAATTATACCCTGTTTCAAGGCTGTTTCACATATAAGGGGAGAGAGTTGAGTTTGTGAAAGGCAAATCAGTAATGATTATAGACTTGTTGAGTACTAGTCAGCTTGTCATAAAGCTTGTTTGGCACTCCAATAAGAATTTTTTCTCTTTCCTCATTAATTAATACCCTATTAAAATGTCAAAAAAATTCACTTGTCTTCTGATATGTGTTGTAAAGCATTTACATTTTACTTCTTACAAATACTGATCAAAACACCACTGGCGAATAGCTGTACTGGAGGGTGCTTTACAAACACATTCAAGTTACCTCTCATTGTTCACTTAATTTTTTTTCCAATTTTGAAGTCATTAGTGACATTAATTAAAAATCAAGGTATTCAGAAGCTCAGGAAACCTCTGAAAAACAAATAAAGCATCTGTAGTTTGGAGACAATTTTCTCTGAACAATTTCAGTTTGATTCAATTCAATAAACATTTCCTAAGCACCAAGCATAGTGATCATAACTGGGGGGAGGGGATGGAAGAGTGTGGAATACAAAGACAAAATTAAACAACTCTGCCCTCAAAGAGCTTTCCTTCTATTGAAGGTGCTCACATTCATTCTACCCAAAGCTTCAAATGTGTCTAATTTCTGATAAAGTAGGAGTAAAACTCCTGTCATTTTAATACAAAAGGGGGGGGGGTTGGTATTAGACCTGTGATTTCACCAGTATATGATTCCAGGAGAAATAGCTTCCTGTACTAATTCAAGTCCACACTTGATCTAGAATTTCATGTCTTGGAAAGTTGGTTGGGGCACAGAGTTGGTTAAATGGCTTGTCCCAAAGAATAAGAACTTGTATATGTTAGAGTCAGGTTGGTTCTCTATCTTCTACTTCCCACTACATTTCAGATTAGAATCTAAAACAATTCAGGCATTGGCTTTGATGATAATCATTCATACTTACATGTCACTTTAAAGAAGGAAAAAGGAACAAGCATTTGTTAAGTACCTACTATGTGTCAGGCATGATGCTAAGCATTTTCTAAATATTATCTCATCTGATCCTCACAACACCTCTGAGAGGTGGATGCTATTATTATACTCAATTTATAGTTGAGGAAACTGAGACAGACAGTGGTTTAATGAATTGCTCAAGGTCACGCAAGCTAGGAAATATCAGAGGCCAGATTTTAACTTGAGTTCTTCCTGTTTTTAAGGCTTATCACAAAATAATTTCTTTTCAACAATACACTATTGTGCAAATTATTTGATTTCCATTTTGCATGTGAGGAATAACCAGAAAATAAATACTAGTTGACTAACTGACTGTGATAAAAATACCAAAATGTATCCCCCCCAAACCTACTATTTTTTAAATACGGAAAGTGACATTGAGCTTGATCATAACCCAGGTTGAGAAGAATTTGAGCACTGGGATGATAAAGATGATGAGGAAAATTGGTCAGGAATATTTATCTTCCAGAATTAACAGATAAATGGGAGAATTATAGGAATATACTGAATGTATGGAACAACTCATGTGCATTTCTATCTGTAAGTGTTCTTTTAACAATACTCCCTTTCAGTATGAAAAGGCTAGCATCCGAAAACAACCTAACATTGGACAATCTTGCAGCAATTGCAGAAATTGTCATGGCGGATGATAGGATTTAGAGCCAGAAAGAGAATTTTTAAATCATCAAATTCATCCTCCTTATTTAATCATTTTTAGTACAATCTCTTATTTTTTCAATTAACAACTTCTAGTTACACTTTGTAAAACATCAGAATCTCTCTCTAATGCACTTTACTTTTGAACTCTCCTTTATATCAAAGGAAAATTTCATCAAAAACCAATCAACAAACTGACAGCTTCTAATATACCAGCAGTACTGTACCTAAAAGTTAGTTTTCCACCTCTCTAACAGGAAAGAAATATAGTTCTTTTTCTTTTCTTTTGGACAAAGATTTGCCATTCCAATTAATCTTAGTGTGCCAGCATTTTCATGTTATTTTTGTTTGCATTGTTGTAGTCACTGTATATATTGCTTCCTTAGTTCTATTATTTGTATCCTACATCAGTTCATACAGAGTTGTGAACTTGAGTCATTAGGGAAATGTTGGCGCCCTCAAAAGAAATAAGGTTATTTGGAGGAGTGGTAGGGTTAGGTATAAAACGAGAAAGATCTATTTTAGCACTGCTTTACTCTGCATTTCCATAGAATATGTGTATTCACCATATATAATTTCTTTAATCAGATTGCTAGTGCAAGGATATGGACCATTTCTTCTAACTTAAGTTTTTCCAACTTGTCTAATTTAGAGATGTGTCTTTATTAGATAATCACCAAATATTGACTGACTCTAATGACTCAGTGAGAGGTCTAGAATCTAGGAATCAGGAAGACCTGAATTCAAATCCAGACTCAGACGCTTACTAACTGTATGACCCTGGGCAATTCACTTAACATCAGTCAGTTTCTTCAGCTGTACAATGGGTTGTTATTACGATCAAATGTGATAACATGTACAAGGGCTTTGCAAACCTTACAGAGCTATATAAATGCTAGTTATTATTAGCTATTCACTTTCCTTACATACAAATTGGGGATAACAATAGCACCTGCCTCAAGTCAAATGAGATAATGTCCATAGAGTGCTTTGAAAACCTTAAAGTACTAAATAAATGTTACTTCTTACTCCTGTTAGCAACTTAAAGAAAACTGCTCTGAAGATTTCTGACTCTGAGTATGAAGTATGCTTGCCTAGCTGTCATTGATTGCCTGTACTGAGTTTTTGAGTTGAGTCTGAAAAATGGCCCTGGCTGTAGCTGACTAACCTTGCTTTGAATATTTGTGGACAAATAAATGCTACATGTGAGCCAAGGTATTTCTTATGAACAAATGACCTGACTGGATCTGGTGACAATGGAGAACAGGAAGGGACTAAACTTTCCATTCAGAAGGAAGCCAAGTCAACAAACATTTACTAAATGTTTACTATTGTACTAAGTGTTCAGGATATAAAGAAAGGCAAAATCCAAAATAAAACAGCCCCCTGCTCTCAGGGTGTTCAACAATCTAATGGGGAAGACAACATTCATCTAACTATGTACAAAGAAAAATCTACAGATAATCTTTAGCAGCTGGTTAGCACAGTGGATAGAGCACTAGGCTTGGAATCAGGAAGACTTATCTTCATGAGTTCAGATCCAGCCTCAGACATTTACTAGATGAGTGACCATGGCAAGTCAGTTAACTTTGTTTGCTTCCGTTCCTCATCTATAAAATCAGCTGGAGAACGAAATGGCAAACCATTTCAGAATCTTTGCCAAGAAAACCCTCAAAAGGGGTCATGAAGAGTTAGACATGACTGAAATGACTCAACAACAGATAATCTCAGAGGGAAGGTACAAAGATTAAGGAGGACTAGAAAAAGGCTTCTTTCAGAAGGTGGGATTTTTATCTGAGAAATGAAGAAATCAAAGAAAGTCAGAAGGTGCAAATGAAGAGGGAGAGAATTTCAGGTACAGGAGACAGTCAGTGAAAATGCAGTCAAGAAACAGAGGCTCTTGTGCAAGGAAGAACAAGGACAGTGTCACTGGATTATAGAATATGCAGAGCAGAGTGAGGGAGAAGAAGAATGGAGGTAGGAACGAATCAAGTTATGAAGAGATTTTAAAGCCAAGCAGAAGATTTTATGTTTGATGCTAGAAATGATAAGGGACCACTAGAATTTTCTGAATGGGTGTCAAGGATTCTCTTTTTTTTAAACATAATTTTATTTATTTTTCGTTACATCTTAAGTTCCAAACTGTCTCCCTCATTCCCTCCTCACCCTACACTTAGAGAAGGCCACCATTTGACATACATAGACATAAAAAAATACTACATATACTTCTATTTATCAGTTCTCTGGAGGTGAATAGTACTTTTCTTCACAAGTCCTTTGTAGTTGATTCGAATATTTATAATACTCATAATAACTTAGTCATTCATAATTATTCTTTGAACAATATTGCTATTATGGTATACAACATTCTCTTAGTTCTGCTTATATCATTATTTCATGCAAGTCTTTCCATGCTTTTTTTTTTCTAAAATCAACCTGCTGGTTATTTCTTACAGCACAATAATACCAAGATTTTCTCTTTATGATCAATTTAACAGTTGAGTAAAGGATGACTAGAGTGAGGAAAGACTCAAGGCAGGGAAACCAACCAAAAAGCTATTGCAATAGTCCAAGCCTTTACCAGGGTTGTGACCTCTTAGAGGAGAGAAGGGGACACATATGAAAGGTGTTATGGAGGTAGAGTTGACAGGACTTGGCAAGTGTTTGGATATGGGAGGAGGTGAAAGAGAGCAAAGCATCAAAGGTAACACCCAGGTTGCAAGAGAGGGTGACTTGAAGTATGTTAGTCCAGTCAAAAGTAACAGAGAAGTTAGGAAGAGGTGAGAGTTTAGGAAAGGGCTGTTGACCCAGTTCTAGTGAGACTTCCTCTGTGTTTATAGTCAATTAGGCATTTCTGAAACCACAAAAGGGACAAAAAAAGCACGTGGCTGTTCATTAAGCCAGAATCAGAGAAAAAGACTTTATGGATTGTTTCATTCAAAGCATACAAATGGATATGATTTGTTTTGTTTTGTTTCTTCTCAAAACCCTAGAGTAATGAGAGAGGAGCTAAAGACCAGATCAGAATAATGTGAAAGAAGACCAATCTCAGTTATGGCTCAAGAAACTACAGGCCTTGACCAAAGTGAAGAAAAAAAGAGTCTGGCACACTCATCTTTAAAGGCAGTCTTGCAAAGGCATATAGCATTTATTTCTCCATAAATATTCAAAGCAAGGTTAGTCAACCACAGGCAGGGCCATTTTTCACACTCAACTCAAAAACTCAAGGACATGTAAATGAGGCCAATTTAAAAGATGAGATTTTTTTTGGCCAGGTCATCCTACCAAATCAGCAGTGGACTGAATAAAAAATGTTCAGCCCCCAGATACAATCAAAACTGTTATTTGAGCAATTGCTCAAGGCCAATGCCCTTATACTGGCTTCAGAGAAAGACTGATCTGACCTCATGAAGACTCCAAGAAATTTTCCATTTCTACCTCCACAAACAATGCCCTCTGTAAATAAGCAGCATTCAGGTTCCAACTTAAAAAAGAAATACCCAAAGGAACATCCTGATACCAGCATGGAACCTTGGTTATTTGGGTCCTTTTGCTCCACAGGAAATCAAAGGGAAGCTTAAACCTAATCTCAAAGTGGCATAAAACATGTTTCCATTTGGAGTGTTGATTAAATCCAACTCCTCCAACACAATCTCAAACCACCCCCCACACCAGTCTCTCCATGCTCTTATCTCCAAAGCAATTGCTGAAATCTTGTATAAACAACTGAGACAGACTCTCCACAGCCCCTAAATTTTTTCTCTGGCAAGAGTTCTGAACTTATGCCCATGAACTTTTTTGGTCTATTTTAATAACTGTATTTATAATATAATTGGTTTTTGTAATTGTCTATTTTATTTTATGTATTTAGAAACATTTTTCTGACAAGGGGTCTATAGACTGCCAAAGAGATCCATGGCACAAAGAGGTTAAGAAATGCTGTTCTCTGGGAATAGATTAAGTGTTTAAGGAGATGAATTCGCTCTCTCAAACAATAAGATCTTTTTTTAATATGACTTTTACCATAATTCTTCCTTGATAAGAGGCAAAGAATTAGACATTAAAATCAAGTCATTAAGCATTTAAGAGCCTACTTTGTCCCAAGCTCTGTACTAAGCACCAAAAATACAAAGAAAGAGGGGGAAGCATAATCTCAAGGAATTCACTGACTAATGGGGGGCACAATGTGTAAATAACTGTGTACAAACAAGATACAGACAGGATAAATTGGAGATAATCTCAGAGGGAGGGCACTAAGATTAAAGAGGATTAATAAAGGCTCCTTTCAGAAGGTGGGACTTGAAGGAACCAGGGAAGCTAGGAAGCTAGTGAGGAGGGAGAACATTCCAGGCATAGCAAACAGCCAATAAAAACATACAATCAAAAAAGGCAGTGTCTTGTGTAAGAAAAAGCAAGGAGGACAGAGTCATTGGATCACAGAGTATACAGAGAGGAAAAGGTATAAGGAGGCTGGAAATGGAGAAAGAGGCCAGGTTATGAAGGGAATTAAAAGCCAAACAGGGGATCCTCTAAGTGACATGGTGTGACTGGAGTTTATTGAGTGTGATGTGATTAGGCCTGCACTTTAAGAAAATCAATTTGATAGCTGAATAGAGAATAGATTTAAGGCAGAGAGTGGGGAGTGGGAAGAGACCTGAGGCAGGGAGACTGACAATAAGGCTATTGCAATAGTCCAGGTGTGAGGTGATGAGGGCCTACACCTGGGTGGTGGCAGTGTCAGAAGAGAGGAAAGGACATATACAAGATATATTGTGAAGCTACAATTGGAAAGATATGGCAACTGACTGGAGAGGGCAAGAGAGTCAAGAGAGAGTCAGGAGTTGTGAATAATACCTGGTTTGTAAGTCTGGATGACTGGGAGGATGGTAATATCCTCAATAAGAATAGAGTAGTTGGGAAGAGGGGAGGGTTTGGGGGAAAAGATAATGAGTTCAATTTTGGACATGATGAATTAAAAATGTTTATAGGACATTTAATTCAATAAATCTAATAGACAGTTGGAAATACAAGACTAGAGGTCAGGAAATAGGCTGAAGCTAGACAAATAGGTCTGAGGGTCATCTGCATAGAAATGATCATTGAATCCCTGGGAGTTGATGAAATCACCAAGTAGAATAATATAGAGGAAGAAAAGAAGTGGGTCCAGAATAGAACTTTTGAGGACCACCACTAGGACCACCATCACAGAGGTAGCAGTGGTGACCTGGATGAAGATCCATCAAAGGAGATTGAGGAGTGGTCAGAGAAGCAGGAGGAGAACCAGGAAAGAGCAGTATCACAAGAACCTGGAGATAGGAGAGTATCAAGGAGAAAAGAGTGATTGACAGTGCCAAAGGCTGCAAAGAGGTCAAGAAAGGTAAAGACTGGCATTTGGCAACTAAGAGATCATTGGTAGCTTTGGGGAGAGCAGTTTCAGTTGAATGATGACAGCAAACACTTTGAGATTGATCCCATTCAACAATAGAAAAAAATGTTTCATTTAGCAACAAAACCAGGTGATTTTATGTTAAGTGATGTGGTGAAGTATATGGCATCTTCTTTGGCACAGAAAGAAAACTTGCCTTGGAGTCAGAAAACCTGGCTTCAATTCTGCTCTTTGAAAACTATGTGACCTTGGACAAGTCATGTAACTTCTCTGAGCCTTAAATTCCCCATCTGTAAACTGGGAATGATAATTATTTTTCATTTGTATCACAGGATTGTTGGAAGGATGTTTGTGTAAAGGTGTCGTAATCATAAAATGGTGTGAAAATGCTAACAATGATTATACTATAAATATCTGTTTCACTGAAGTGGTAATAACGAACATTTCCATAGCATTTTAATGTTTTCAAAGAGCTTTATATACATTATTTCATGTGATCCTAACAACTATCTTGTGAATTAGGTGCTAGTATTATCCCCATTTAATAGATGAAAAACTTAGATTCAGAGATCTTAGGATCATAGATTAAGAGCAGGACGGGACCTTAGAAGCCCTCCATTCCATCCCCCTCATTTTATAGATAAGGAAACTGTAGCCCATAGTGCTTAGGAGACTAGGTGACATAGCTAGAGTGATAAATCTAGTCAAAAAGTCCTGAGTTCAAATTCTGCTCCAGACATTTACTAGCTGAGTACCCCTGAGCAAGTCACATAACTTCTGTTTGTCTCAGTTTTCTCATCTACAAAATGGTGATTAATAATAGCATTTATCTCCCAGGGTTGTTGTGAGGGTAAAAATGAGATAATACTATATTTTTAAAAGTGCTCGGTCTAGGTGGCACAGTTGATAGAGCACCCGCCCTGAATCCAGGAGAACTTGAGTTCAGATCTGGCCTCAGACCAAACACTTGACACTTACTAGCTGTGTGACCCTGGGCAAGTCACTTAACCCAATTGCCTAAAAACAAAAAGTGCTCTCCAAACTTTAAAGCACTTTATAAATGTTCATTATCATCATCACCATCATCATCATCACTCATTACTACTGGGTGACTTGTCCAAGATCATCAAAATGATAAATGAGTAAGGTGGTGTTAGAACCTATGTTTTCTGACTTCAGATCCAGGGCTCTTTTCAGAGGTGAAGTGACTTGTCACATAACTAATAATTATCTCTAGTTCCTAAAGCTTCCTCTTCTTTATACCAGTTCATTACCTCCAAGTGGTAGGGGATAGAAATTATCAGGATTGTGGCCTGACTTGAACATGGTAAGTATAACAACAGCAATGAATGAATTATTGAAAAAAAAAACATTTATTTAGTTCTGACTCTGTGCCAAGCACTCTGTGCTTAGTGGTAGAGAAACAAAAACATAAAAGTGGGATATTTCCTGCCCTCAGAGAACTTAAATTCTAATGGGAAGACAACAAAGATTTGGGAGTAATATCCAGGGAAGGTCATGCCTAGGTAATCACGGCAATGGTGTGGTGATCCATAAGGCAGTAAATTGCATTGCCCCTTTCCAGGAACAATGTCATATGGTTGTATGGATTTGATTCCTGAGCTCAAAACATAAAATGAAGAGAGGGGGAGGGGAGAATAAGGAATGGGTTCTTAAGGCAGAGGATAAGATGGAGAAAGTGGACAGCTTGATGGAATGTGAAGCATTTCCTAACCTGGTAGTCTGGGGCCACCTAGATATGGTGGAATAGTTGAGTTTGCACTTAATCAGCTTGATAAATGGCAAAAGTTCCAAGAATGAGATGATTAACTCCCCCAGGGATTAGGGGTCTTTTTTTCTGGAAGTCCAGTAAGGGGAAGTCTGGGCAGGAGGCATCCCCTCCATAGGGAGAAGCAAGGTAGTGGCAGAACAGTTGGCTGGATGGGATGTGAAGCATGGTCTTTTGAAAGGGTTAGAGAAGGGAGAAATAGAATTAACTTCCTTGATTATCCAAATTTCTTCCCACTGTCTCCCCCACCTCCACTCCAAATGACATATAGCATATGACTATAACATTTATTTGCTTGTAATGTTTTTTTTAAAGGGGGGGGAGCAGGGTGAGATGGCATCCCCAGAGATGTTCTATTTTCCTAGTGAAAAGTTTTCCTTGCTTATGGGCCGATTTCTGCCCCACATCTTAGGGCTGTTTATTTACATTAATGTCACTGTTTCATATTCACAGGGGGCACTTTAGATGGTAAAAGTCTTCCATAATGTCTAAGCAGACTATTAAGAAAAGCTCAGAATGTGTCTTTTTCTCAAAAATTATGGCATTTTACAAGATTATTTGCATAATAAGACATTAATGACTGCAGAGTTCCCTAAGGAAGGCAACATTCTCACTAATAGATAAATCTTGGCATGTCTTTGCCCTAAAAAAGGTTTGCCAAAAGGGACCATCAGGCTTCTATGAATTTCCCTCATTGGCCTTCAGTTTTAACAGATAGGACAGCATTTTAATCAGTTCCAAATACCAACCACATTTCCCACTAGCCTGATAACATTTGCTACAAATGTCAACTTCCTCTTACTTTCAGTCTTGTGAAGAGTACCCTAATGTTTTGACCTTTGGTTTCCTATGGTTTTAAATGGAAATCAGTAAATCAAATAACCATTTCTTAAGTGCATATTATATGTCAGGCACCATGCTGGGTGTTTGTGTTGGAAACACAAAAATGAATTAATTCCTACCCTCAAGGAGCTTATAATCTATCACCAAGAAAAAAAAATCTCTCCTTAAATAAAATATAGTAGATATTCCAAAGGTTAAAAAAGAAGAGTTGTACTTTGGATTATGAAAAGTCACAATCCCCAAAGAATCAAAATTGAGAATGTTTAACAAGCAATGATAAATTTATGAGGACATGGGCAAGAGCTACCCAATTTAAAAAAGTTTGGATGGCTCTGATGTACTTTTGGAGGAAAAACCCACATTGACAACATCTTAGGTCCACTGACATATTCAAGTATAACAAGTCAGAGAAATATCCCTTTTTCTCACCTCCAAGACTCCCACAGTTTTTAATAATGAAGTTAACTGACACTTTACCTTAAATTAAGACTTTTGCATAACTGAGGTACAAATTGTTGGAAAATCTTAATTTCTTTTAAATAAATTATATGCTTTCCTTTTGTGGGGTTGGTACCTGTCTTAAAGGTCTCAAGATAAAAAGGAAGCATTTACATATTTGCCTACTCCTAACACTTTGAAGTTAATTAATGTAAAGTTCACATTGTCCAAAAATAAATAAATCCCTTCAAAGTTAATAAGCTTTGCATAGTGGAATGTCTCTCTCAGATTATACAAATATCACAATGATTCTTACCATAGTCGATAGTTACACTGCTTTATTTCATCGTATCTTGACCAAAAGAGATAATGTAGTTATAGAATTGCTCATAATTGAACTTACCAATGATATGGTGTGGAGAGAGAACACTGGTGGTAGATTTTGAAAAATACATAAGCGTTTCTGTCAGGTATTCATATGTTAATACACAAGTGATCTGTGATGCCATTAGTATAGACATTTCTTCCACCAGGAGGAATCCAGTGGTCTGTGACTTCAAAGATGAGTCTTGAAGCATTTCCAGACACTCAGAGAGATGAATCGTTTTGCCCAGTTACACAACTACCTTCCTACTACTACACAGCATTCTGTCTTCCACCTCTTGGCCTTTGCACAGGCTATTTCTATTCCTTGAAAGCTCTCTGTCTTTATCTCTGCCTCTTGTGACCCTCAGATCCATTCAAGGCTTAGGGCAAGTGTCAGTTCCTCCAGGCAACTTCTCATTTCTCTCTCCCAGCTCTTACATTGTTCCATATTTCTTTCACCTATCTCTTTGCCCCACCCCCTCTTCTAGCTCCTTGAGGACAGGACCTATTTAATTTAAATTTTGTTTTTGTAACCCCAGAACCTAGCATACTATCTGGTCATAGTAGGTGCTTAATGAATGCTTGTTGAACTGAATTGAATTGAGGCAGGAGGTTAACCCAGGTCTTCCTGACTGCAAGTCCAGCAGCTTACTACACCACAGAGTAACTTTTGTCTTCAAACGTAGAATAAAATATCTTCTGTATCTAAGAGAACTAGGCTGATCATAAATCTGCCATTAATTATGGATAATCTAAGGACAGAAAGGGTCCTACTAATGATGCATACTTGCTATAATGTAATAATGCAAACTGCTGTTGTAATTATTTATCTCCATCATTTATCCTACTCCCCTGTGGCTAATTCATGGATTTCTGCATACATTTAGCAGATGTGAGGAAATAATTGTTATTAGGTCACACTGCCTATTGAATATGAATTGAATGACTTTAAGATGTGATTTAACTGTTACCCACCCTGAGTGCAGACCCTGAGGCCTGTTAGCCTTCTCTTCTTCAAGATTTCTTAAATTATATAGGTATTAATCAGGTTCTTTTTTTCTACTCTCACTCCTATAACATTCTCATGTTTGAATGTCTTCCTCTCTTCCTTGGATTCTACACCTCCCTTCATCTATATAGCTAAGCATATAATTAACCCTAGAAAATCTGTATAGATGCTAACTGATATTATAATGGTACTGATCAATCAGATATCCCTCATTCTTATCACTGGCTCAGGGAGTATTAAAAACTATGGCAGAATAGAAAAAAAGGTAAATGAATTGGAGAAGAATCAGGTATGTATTCACAGCCATCCATAGTTAGAAAGTGTTTGTAGAGCCTCCCCTATTCACTGGTGTATGAAATTCCTTGAACAAGTGACAAAGTTGGGAGGGCAGAGCCAAGATGGTGGAGTAAAAGCAGTGACTTGCTTGAGCTCACCCCCAAATCCCTCCAAATACCTGTAAAAAATGGCTTTAAACAAATTCTAAAGCAGCAGAAGCCACAAAAAGACAGAGTGAAACAAATTTCCAGCCCAAGATAACTTGGATGATTGATCAGAATGGTATATTGCTCCAGGCTGGGAGAGGAACACAGTTTGGTATAGATGTGCAGGCCTCAGGAAACCTGGAGCAGGCTTCAGAGGACTGAATCTTGGACAGCTGTGGCAGTTTCCAGACTTCTCAACACATAAATGCCAAAGACAACTTAGAAGGTCAGTAGGAAAAGTCTGTGTCTGCAGTGAGAGAGAAGCTCTTGGTCCCAGCCCCAGTCCTGGAGCATGGCCCAAGGGTGGCTTCCAGCCCACAGACTGAGGGGAAACCAAGTGGCTGATCAGAGGAGGATTGCAGGGATCTCTCTGCAGGTGCAGGATTCTCTTGCTTTGCCCATGCTTGGATGTGGGTCACAATTCTGGATGGCAGTCCTGGGGCGAGTAAGAGTGCTGGCCTGGTGGAGCTTATAGTGGCTATAGAAATAGAATCCTCCTCATAGTTCCAAGATAGAAAAGAGTACTTGTAGTCACTCATAGATCAGAGCACAAGCCAGGAAAGGAGTAAACACCTCACACTTGATCACAGCACCTTGGAAGAACTGAAAATTTACAGGCCCCCTAGAAGTACCTCTGAAAACAGCTACACAAAACCCCAGAAGCATGGGACAGTACATTCTCCACAATGGAAGCAGACAGCTACCTTAACAAAGAGTTTATAACTCAAGTAATTGGCTGGGATCATAAGCAAGCAGCACAAAAAGAGTCAGACCATAGAATCTTACTTTGGTGACAAATAAGATCAAAACATACAACAAGAAGAAGACAACAAAGTCAAAGCTCCTACATCCAAAGCCTCCAAGAAAAATATGAATTGGTCTTAGGCCTTGGAAGAGCTCAGAAATGAGTTTGAGAAGCAAGTAAGAGAAGTAGAGGAAAACTGAGAGTGATACAAGAAAATCAAGAAAAACAAGTCAACAGCTTGCTAAATGAGACCCCAAAAAAAATGCTGAAGAAAATAATACCTTAAAAAATAGCCTAACCCAAATGGCAAAAGAGGTCCAAAAAGCCAATGAGGAGAAGAATGCCCTAAAAAGCAAAATTGGCCAAATGGAAAAGAACTTACTGAAGAAAAGCTTACTGAAGAAAATACTTCCTTAAAAATTAGTTGGGGTAGGTGGTACAATGGATAGAGAACTGGTCCTAAAGTCAGGAGGACCTGAGTTCAAATCTGGCCTCAGACCAAACACTTGACATGTACTAGCTGTGTGACCCTGGGCAAGTCACTTAATGCCAATAGCCTAGCAAAAAAAAAAAAGAATTAGAATGGAACAATTGGAAGCTAGTGTCTTCATGAGAAATCAAGACACTGTAAAACAAATCCAAAAGAATGAAAAAAAAAATAGAAGACAATGTGAAATATCTCATTGGAAAAACAATTGACCTGGAAAGTAGAACCAGGAGAAAGAATTTAAAATTATTGGACTACCTGAAAGCCATGATCAAAACAAGAGCTTAGACATCATCTTTCAAGAAATTATCAAGAAAAACTGCCCTGATGTTTTAGAACCAGAGGGCAAAATAGAAACTGAAACAATCCACCAATCACCTCCTGAAAGAGATTCCCAAAGGAAAACTCCTAGGAATATTGTAGTCAAATTCCAGAGTTCCCAGGTCAAGGAGAAAATATTGCAAGCAGCCAGAAAGAAATAATTCAAGTATTGTGGAAACACAATCAGGATAACACAAGATTTAGCAGCTTCTACATTAAGGGACTGGAGGGCTTGGAATAAGATATTCCAGAGGGCAAAGGAGATAGGATTACAATCAAGAATTACCTACCCAGCAAAACTGAGCATAATCCTTCAAGGGGAAAAAAATGGACATTCAGTGAAATGGAGCACTTTCAAGCATTCTTGATGAAAAAAAACCAGAGTTGAATAGAAAATTTGACTTTCAAATACAAGACCTAAGAGAAACATGAAGAAGTGAACAGGAAAGAGAAATCATAAGAGACTTATTAAGGTTGAACTGTTTACATTCTGCATGGAAAGATGATATTTGCAACTCATGAGTGCTTTGTCAGTATTAGAGTAGTTGGAGGGGAAAATTGTATGTATGGATAGATAGGTAGATAGATAGATAGATAGATAGATAGATAGATAGATAGATAGACAGACAGACAGACAGACAGAGGGCACAGGGTGAGTTGAAGATGAAGGGGTGATATCTGGAGAATAAAATTAAGGGGTGAGAGAGGATTATATGGGGAGAACGAGAAAGGGAGAGGTAGAGTGGGGTAAATTATCTCACATAAAACAGACAAGAAAAGGCTTTTACAGTGGAAGGGAAATGGGGGAAGGTGAGAGGGAATGAGTGGAACTTATTCTCATTGAATTTGGATTAAGGAGGGAATAACATACACACTCAATTGGTTATGGAAATCTATCTTATCCTACAGGAAAATAGGGGAGGAAGGGGACAAGAGAGCAGGAGGATGATAGAGGGGAGGGCAGATTGGGGAAGGGGGTAATCAGAAGGAAACACTTCTAAGGAGGGACAGGGTCAAAAGAGAGAATAGAATAAATGGGGGGCAGGATAGGATTAAGGGAAATATACTTAGTTTTTCACAACATGACTACTATGGAAGTGTTTTGCATGACTACACATGTATAACCTGTAGCGAGTTGCTTGCCTTTTCAATGAGGTTGGGTGGGGAGGGAGGAAGGGAGAAAATTTGTAACCCAAAGTTTTAAAAACATATGTTAAAAAAGTATTGTTTTCACATGCAACTGGAAAATAAGATATACAGGAAATGGGGTATAGAAATCTATCCTGCCCTACAGGAAAATTGAAGGGGAAGGGGATAAGAGAATTGGAGAGAGATATAAAGGAGGGCAGATTAAGAGAACGGGTATTCAGAATGCATGCCATCTTGGGGTCCAGGGAGGGATGAGATGGGGAGAAAATTTGGAATGCAAAATCTTGTGGAAGTGAATGTTGAAAACTAAAAATATATTAATTTTAAAAAAAAAAGAAATAAAAGAAGGTACTAGGTGATATTTCACTTGAGCATATGCAAATAAAAATTACAAACTAAAAAAAAAAGCAACAAAGTTTTTCCTGTCACCATTAATAACAATTTACATTTATACAGTGGTATTATGGTTTCAAAAACATTTTCCTTAAAAGAACTCTCTAAGGTAGTTAGAACAAGTATTATTATCCCTAAAGCAACAAGGCAACCTGAATCAAAAATAGAAGGTGTTTCAATATTAGAAACAGATATAGATTTATCAGTGGAAATGACATTAAAGAAGATGTATTTGGTTTAAGGTTTAAGGAACACAGGTATTTTCCATATGACTTGCAGCTGAAACTTCTTATATGTGTCATCTGTCTGCATTAGCATGTGAGCTCCTTAAAAGCAGGGATTGTCTCTGCTTTTCTATTTGTATCTCCAGGGCTTAGCCAATTGCTTTGCACATAAGAGCTTAATAAATGCTTTATCATTCATTTGCATGAATGAAATTTGGACAACATGATATTTGATAAGAAATGCTTTTTTATTTCATTTGTGTGAATGACATTTAGATACCCTGTGTGGACATACATACCTCATATATTCATTCCTGTAAAAGTGAAAGAAATCTACACATTGTGTATTTTTTTCTTAAAAAAAAAAAACCAAGACTCAGATAAAAAGAATTCTAATGGAACAATGATGAAGTTATTGTCCTGATTCTTTTTTGGGTTTAGGAGGACAACAGTTGTACACCAAAACAAAACTATTCTGGCTTTTTTCTCTGTCTTGAAAATCCATCTAGGTCATTACCTGATTTGGCTGATCAGAAGGGGAAAAATCTTGAGACATACACTCTGTGATGATGAAGAGGACAATCTGGTGCTGAAAAATAGATGGAAGCCACTTTAACGTTATATCAATACAGTGACAAACATCAGGAGCTTATGTAAAAACAACAACAACAACAACAACAACAAAACTACCCAGATGATTGCATTTTTCATATGTCATTCAGATGTTCTGGCATTGTGTTAACAAAGACTAAAAACCAAGGAAAATCATTGAAACTTATGAAGTCTCTTAAGAAGTTCCCAAGCTAATTTTTGTAGGTTTGTCCCTTCAGAAGGAAGCTTAGGAATCAAAGATAAACTATAGACCAAAATCATTCCAAATGGAATAGCTCTCTGCTTTTTATGGATGGGGTGGGGGTACAGGGGAAAAACTATCCTAGAAGATTAAGTTCTAATTAGAAGGACCTCTGGGGATATCATGCTTAAGCCATGTTTGTCTTAATTTTATTTGCTCTCACTTCTCTTTCCTAAGTTTACTGCACAGAGACAGTATCTTGTTCCCCTTTTATTATTTTTCAAAAGAGACATCATTTGAGATCCAAGGTCTTCAATGTTTCTTGTAGAAACTGTTAGTTTTTTGATCTTAGCAACAATTCACAATATTCATGCCATAATTGTACTTGGCACTGACATTATCAAGCTTGGAGGTTATTGTCAGTAGTTGAAACCTCCTGGAAAATGATACGGTGTTACCAGAAAGTCAAGGGTTCGCAGAGGACAATGTAATCATGTTCTGAGCCAATCCATAAAAGCAAAGCTTAAAAACATGAAGGAAGCAAGTCAAATTTCCAACTTTCCTCACAATTCAAATTAGGCAACCGATAACTAAGTGTGAGCGATCACAGGTAAAAGAATTTGGTAATTGCCGTAAATCTGAGAATTGACAAATGACAGCAAATTCAGAAAAATGAAGGAGGAAATCAGTTCTTAGATGGTTAATATTACACAAATACTCAGGGGAGTTTTTCTGAAGGCCTAATGGCTCTTATTTTCAACATTATACTCCTTTGTTTCTACTCTTAACCCAGGACAACAACTTTTAGAACAGAAAATCAGCCTGCCACAAAAGATGCTTTTGACTCATTCTGGTATTAACCTCACACAAAGACAGAAAAGAGACATTATTTTTATTCACACAGTTTTATTAGTGAAAAGTGCTGGCTCAGATTTTCAAAGGGATCAACAACGAAGAGAAGGAAATCAATAGAAAGGACAGATTAATGGCTGACTACTGCAAAGCTCTGTATGAACAGTATACAGCTGGCAGGAAGGGAGAGGAGAGGAGAAAAAATGCCTACCATAAGCTGAGGCATAATGACAGAAAGGTAGGTAAGATTTTAAAAGAGAAAATGAAAAACAATTAGGAAGTGACCATTCAAATACTTTTCTGCACTTACCTTCCATTCAACAATTTCTTTTGATTCAGTCAGTGAAAATGGAATGGCAGATACATTCTGAAATTCCCTCCAGGTTAAAAAAAAAAACATGAGGCCTTCCTTCCCTTTCCTTTTTCTTTCATTCTATCATTGCTTCTTTTCTTTCCTTTTTTTCTTTCTTCTTACTTCCCTTTCTTTCTTTCCTTATTACTCTTTTCCTTCTTTCTTTCTTCATTTCTTCCTCCTTCCTTCCCTCCTTTCTTTCTTCCCTCCTTCCTTCCTTCCTTCTTTTTCTTTCTTTCTTTCTCTCTTTCTTTCTTTCTTTCTTTCTTTCTTTCTTTCTTTCTTTCTTTCTTTCTAATCACATCTCCCCTTAAAGATTGAGGAGAGTAGGAAAATGTACTTCTGTCCCTTGTGGAGGACAGACAGGCACGTAAATGATAAACCTTCATTAAGTACTTATTTCATGCCAGGCAGTGTGCTAAGTTCTAAGCGTGACAGACTGCGGTCTAGGTGCTTCTTCTTATCTTAGATTCTTCTCCATCTTGGTTTTGGGTTGAATTTGGGCCTACATATACACAGCAAAACCTTCTCTGTACTCAGCAAGATAAACTTGATAAATAAGCAAGCAAAATAGGTCACATTTATGTGCAGACAAGCTGTAAAGAGCATGGCTCTGGAGAATCTCAGTGCAAAACTCACCTCTCACGTGCATTATTTGTGTGAACTTGTTTAACCTTCCCGGGTCTCAGTTTCTTCATAAGTAAATGAGAAGGTGGGAGAAAATGATCCCTGAGGTCTCTTTTCCTTCAAAGTCTAACATCCTATCTAGCACTTTAAGTTTTACAAAATCATTAGACTGAACATTGTGCCCCCTTCCATTCTCCCTTACCTCAAACTGCACCTACTCCCATAAGCCAAAGGCAGTGACTTTCCTTTCTGCATTTGTATCCCCAGAGCTTATGTTGGGGCTTTGTATAGAGTAGGTACATAATAAATACTTATTGATTAATTTACATTCCCAAATGACCGAGGTAATTCCAGAATCTGTATTTCTCAAAAGTTTCTCTGACCCAGTGACTGATAAGAAGAAACAAGGGAGATATAAAAAATAAAAGTATCAATAGAAACATTAGATTTAAGCCAGAGGACCTAAGTTCAAATTCCAGTGCTGCTATTTACTACTTGTGGGACTTCAGGCAAATCGTTTCACTGTTTTAGTCTTCAATTTCATCCTATAATTCTAAAATAAATCAAAACAGCAATCATATTTCTATTTCTATTTACAGAACAGCTCTGAAAGATTTTTTTCCCCCACTTTTCAAACCTTCAGGTTCGAAGTAGGCTAAACACCCAAGAAAGTTACCTCTCTCAGGGAATCCATTACTCATACCAGCAGCAGCCCCTACCCCAACCTCATACCTGACATATTTGTCAATAGGAAGTTGCTATTTATTTACCCAAAGCCCAGAGGTTATGTCAATCCTACAGAAGTTAATTTACGTATTCAGTGTCATACCAATTAAACCACCAAGAATTATTTTATAGAGCTAGAAAAAAAATTACAACAAAATTCATCTGGAAGAACAAAAGGTCAAGAATATCAAGGAAATTAATGGGAAAAATGTTAAAGAAATCAGTATAGCAGTTTCAGATATCAGATTATATTACAATGTAGTAATAATCAAAAAATTTTGTACTGACTAAGAAACAGAGTGATGAATAGTGGAATATATTATATGCACAATACATAGTAATAAATGACCGCAGTAATTTAATGTTTGGTAAACTCAAAGATCCAAGCTTTTGGGGTAAGAACTTAACATTTGACAAATATTTTAACTGTCCTAACAATGATGAAGTTTTAGAAAATACACGTATCCTCTTCTCATATAGGAAGGTAAATGGTTTAACCTTATTAAGTTTCTTATGATTTCTCTTTCATGTTTACCTTTTTGTGCTTGCCTTTCTTGAGTCTTGTATTTAAATGTCAATTTTTCTATTCAGCTCTGGTTTTTTCATCAGGAATTTTCGAAAGTCCTCTATTTCAGTGAATACCCATTTTTTCCCTTGAAGGATATTTAGTGTAACTGGATAGATTATTCCTAATTGTAATCCCAGTTCTTTGCTTTCTGAATATTATATTCCAAGCCCTATACTCCTTTTACATGAAAGCTGCTAAATCTTGTGTGATCCTCACTGTGGCTCCATTGTATTTGAATGGTTTCTTTCTGGCTTCTTGAAGTATTTTCTCTTTGACCTGGGAACTCTGGAATTAGGCTATAATATTCCTGGGAGTTTTCATTTTGGAATCTCTTATAGAAAGTGACCAGTAGATTCTTTAATTTTCTAATTTATCCTCTGGTTCTAGGGATAGCGGCCAGTTTTCCTTGATAATTTCTTGAAATATGATGTCTAGGCTTTTTATTTGGTCATGGCTTTTGGGTAATTCAATAATCCTTTAATTATCTCCCTTCAATTTGTTTTCCAGGTCAATTGTTCTTCAGATGAGAGATTTTACATTTTCTTCTAATTTTTTTTTCATTCTTTTGGCTTTATTTTACTGTTTCTTGATGCCTCGTGGTATCATTAGCTTATACTTGCCCAATTCTAATTTTTAAGGAATTATTTTCTTCAGTGAATTTTTATACCTTTTTAAGGAGTTATTTTCTGCTTTTTTCACAATAGCGATTTTATTAAATTAGTTGCTTTATAAAACATTGCAGAGGTCATAATTGTTAAAATAACAATTTACCCAAACTGTAGTAACTGTTGCAGTTTGCTAAGCATGTTTGCAAAGTTTAAAGTGCCAAAACCCTGTGAAAGTTGTTGTTTCAGCCTAGGAGAACAAAGTAAGTTTTGTTTGCCAGACATTTTGAATTAGGCAAATAAAACAGGTTAAGAATTTTCCCGCTCTTTTTTTTTGGGGGGGGTTAAGTGACTTGCCCAGGGTCACACAGCTAGTAAGTGTTATATGTCTGAGGCTGGATTTGAACTCAGGTCTTCCTGAATGCAAGGCCGGTGCTCTATCCACTGCGCCACCTAACTGCCCCCAGAGTTTCCCCCTGAGTTTCCCCCTGAGTTTCCCCCTGAGTTTCCCCCCAAAGTTTCCCCCCTCTTAAGAGCTGCAATAGTAGAAATATCCTGGTAAATATGAATTAGACTGTTTATACACTTGAAATACCACAAGCTGGATTTTGTCAAATGCAATAATGGAGACATTACCTCTGTGGCTTCAAGGTTGGTAGGTTTTGGTCATTTTTTTTTAAATGTCAAACTACTAGCCATATAAAACACAGTATCCTTACTCTGAAATAAGCAGTCTTCTTTGCAATGTATTTTTTAAAATCCTCACACTCTACCTTAAGATAAAGCCATTTTAATACTAGGTGCACACCTACACACCCTTGTTGCAAACTGCTTTTGTTGACAAGCTATGAAGTACTTCAAGGAAGTATGGTTAAGGCTGTATTATTGAAAGGTGCTGATTAATACTGCATTTTTTTTGTTACATTGCAACTATTGTTTCCAATTTAGTAACTGCTGTCCTGGAACCAAATATCAACAGTGACAATATTATTAGGATTTATTTTACTGTGATTTAGTAGCAACCAAGTTTCCTGATTTTAACCCCTTGGCAACAAGAACCAAGTTCCCCACTGCGTTAGCACCTAAGTGTCAAAGGGTTAAGTAATCAGCACAAAGATGCTGCACTTTTGATTATAGCATTTGGCAGAACTGAAAGGAAAGGAAGTTGCGCCACATGTTGAAGAGACTGGGGCAACAGAAGAAGACAATGGGGAGAAGATGAAATGTCACATGAAGTCTTCAAAGTCTTGCACATATCCTCCATCACAGCCACCAGAGTCTACAAGATCATCTTTCATTGTAGCCTTTAATCCCCCTCCAGGAACCACACCTGTCTTCTATTTGGCTTTGATTTGCTTTTTGTTTGTTTGTTTGTTTCTGTTTTTCACTGCATTGTACTGTCAATGAATTGGTAATCTTTTTCAAGTCATCAATTTCCAATGAAATACACACATCTTGAACTAATACTTCTAAGAAACTGGCATAAGAGATTTTTCATAATGCATAATTTCATCTTTTAGTAACTCTCCAAACTCTGTGAAGTCATCTCTTGAAGAGGGGTTCATGGCATCTATACCACAGATTGTGTTAATATTTCTTTAGCCAGTTTACCTGCTAATTATATAAGCTCTTTAGATTCTTCAACTGTTCCTGCCTTTCCTTAATTTCTTCTTGTCTTTTCCCCTGTTTCTGTTCTTTCTCTTTGATTTTCTCTGGTATTTTTTTCTTTTCTGAAACTTTTCTTTCTCTGACTACTCTTTTTTCATCATCATCATCATCATCATCATCATCATCATCATCATCATCATCACCCTCCCAGTGGTCCCCACCAGCTGCACCCCCCACCAAGAATGTGTATTCATTCCAAGAGTCCTAGTCCCCCTTGCTGCCACTGCCATCTCAGGCAAGGTGCATGTGAGTGCGAGAGAGAGAGAGAGAGAGAGAGAGAGAGAGAGAGAGAGAGAGAGAGAGAGAGAGAGAGAGAAGAGAGAGAGAGAGAGAGAGAGAAGGGGGAAGGAGAGCCCTGTTTTCTTCTTTTTTAAAGAGTTATTTTCATCAGTGAATTTTTGTACCTCTTTTGCCACTTGGACAATTCTATTTTTAAGGTATTATTTTCATCAGCATTTTTGTTCCTCTTTTACCAAAGTGTTAATTGTCATGATGTCATAATTTTCTTCCCTTATTTTCATTTCTTTACCTAATTTTTCTTCTTTCACTCTTATTTGATTTTGGAAACAATTTGTTAATATCTTCCTGGAATTTTTTTTCTTTTTTAAAAATTTATTTATTTATTTTTAGTTTTCAACATGCACTTCCATAAGCTTTTGAGTTTTAAATTTTCTCTCCTTCCTTCCCTCTTCCCTCCCCAAGATGGCATACAATCTGATATAAACTCTACATACACATTCATATTAGATATATTTTCACATTAAGTCATATTATAAAGAAGAATTAGAACCAATGGGGGGAGCCATGAGAAAGAAGAAACAAAATAAAACAACAACAACAACAACAAAGAGTAAATAGTATGCTTTGATTTGCATTCAGATTCCATAGTTCTTTCTCTGGATGTGGAAATCATTTTCCATCATGAATCTTTTGGAGTTGTCTCAGATCCTTGCATTACTGAGAAGAGCCAAGTCTATGAAAGTTAGTCATCACACAATGTGGTTTTACTGTGTATAGTGTTCTCCTGGTTCTGTTCACTTCACTCAGCATCAGTCCACACAAGCCTTTCCAGGTTTTTCTGAAATCCACCTGCTCATCATTTCTTATAGCACAATAGTATTCCATTACATTCATATACCACAGTTTCTTCAGCTATTCCCCAAGTGATGGGCATCCCATCAATTTCCAATCCTTTATCACCACAAAAGAAGCTGCTGTAAGTATTTTTGTACATGTGGATCCTTTTCCAATTCTTCCTGGAATTCTTGTTGGGCTTATACGTAGTTGACATTTTTTTTTCCTTTGAGGCTTTGTTTGTCACTGTTTTGACTTCAATGTCTTCTTCTGAGCTTGTTTCTTGATCTTCCCTGTTACCACAGTAGCTTTTTATGGTGGTCTTCTCCTCCTCCTCTTTCTTCTTCTTCTTCTCCTTCTCCTCCTCCTCCTCCTCCTCCTCTTCTTCTTCTTCTCCTTCTCTCCTCCTCCTCCTCCTCCTCCTCCTCTTCCTCCTCCTCCTCTTTGTCATCTTCCTCTTCCTCCTCCTCCTTCTTCTTCTTCTCCTTCTCCTCCTCCTCCTCCTCCTTCTCTTCCTCCTCCTCCTTCTTCTTCTTCTCCTTCTCCTCCTCCTCCTCCTCCTCTCTCCTCCTCCTCCTTCTTCTCCTTCTCCTCCTCCTCTTCCTCCTCCTCCTCCTTCTTCTTCTCTCCTCCTCCTCCTCCTCCTCTTCCTCTTCCTCCTCCTTCTTCTTCTTCTTCTCCTTCTTCTCCTCCTCCTCCTCTTCCTCCTCCTCCTCCTCCTTCTTCTTCTTCTTCTCCTTCTTCTCCTCTCCTCCTCCTCCTCCTCCTCCTCTTCCTTCTTCTTCTTCTTCTCCTTCTTCTCCTCCTCCTCCTCCTTCTCTCATTTTTCCACCCTATTATTTGATTTGGAACTTTATGTTAATGTTGGGCCCTATTTCCAGAATGGGGCAGGGAGGGACACTGTCTCAAACTCCAGGCTTTTACACACTGCTGTTTTCAGAGCTAGTTCTGGAGATTGGGTACTTCCAACATGGTGTGATCTGGCAAGAAATGTGGTCACTGCTTTCTTGATCTGCAGTCTGATCCTTACTCAGGAATGGACCCTGATCCCTCAGGACCAGAAATGATACTGTCCCTCAGTGTCCCTGATTCCTTGGAGTTGAAAGTGACACTGCTCCTCAGGGCTTCCACTCCCTCTTGACTGAAAGTGCCCCTCTCCACCCTTGAACTATGACCCAAAAGTGGATATAGGTGATAAAATTGCCCAACAGCATCTTGTCCTACATTCAGGACTAGTTCAGGGGTCCCCTGTAATCTCTTTCTGACCAGTTTCCAGGCCCTTTTACAACTCTGGCTTGAGAGTACCTGAAGCTGCTGCTGATTCTTTAGCCGCCACCTAGTCCCACTACTGGTGTTTCATCCACATGGCTTCCAGACCAGCCTCCTTCCCCATGTCACAGATCTCTCCTTTTATGTTATCTTGGGCTAGAAGAATGTCTCACCTTGACCTTTATTTGTCTGTGGGCTCTGCAACTCCAGAATTTGATCTGAGGTGTTATTTTAAAGTTGTTTGGAGGGGAATGTTGGAAGAGCTCAGCTGAGTGCTTTCTCTATTCTGCCATCTTGGCTCCAGCCCTGGAAATCTCATGAGATAATATTTATAAAGTGTTTAGCAACAATAGCTAGCACGTAATAGGTATTACAGAAATATTAGCTATTATAAGGTATTAAGGCTTTGAAAGCTAATATTTTGAGTCATATATTAATTACTATCTAGTCAACAGTCAGCAAGCATTTATTAACTATGCACCAGAAACTTCAATAAGTACTGGGAATACAAATAGAAGCAGAAAGAGTGTCCCTGTCTTCAAGGAGCTAAAGAAGGAAGAAAAACCCATAAAGAAACTAAAGGCAAGAGAGGGATGGAGAGTCTGGAGTGAAGCCTGGAGAAAAATGAAGACATAAGTAGCCTGAACACTTTCCTTGAAATGGAGGTTCTGGGAGGAAATAGGCAATCAGAAAAAAGGATTACAGAGTTATAGTGACCTTCCAGGATGAGAAGGCTGCTATAGCATGGGGGAGAGAGTCCAGATTCAGAAGTAAAACTGAAAGAGGAAGAAACACATAACAGACACTTAATAAATGATTGTTGATTGATTGTTAGATCCAGAACCTTGTGTACTACCTTGCATAAACTACTCAGAGCATGTGACTTTATCAGTGTGGTAATATCTTCCATCCACACAGGTCACAGATCCTTTACAATTCGGTAAAAAGTCATTAATAGGTGTTGTGACCAAAACATTCATCACTTTATAGCCAATCTGGAGATGATTCTCTCTCAGTTTAGCATAATCCCCCAGCCCCACCCCACCGCCCTTTGAGCTTATAGAACTTGTTCAATATTATGCTCCTGTGGCACAGTTTTCAAAAACCCAAGGTCACATTTAGGCTATGATGAGATATCAGAGGACCACTTCAATGAAAATTGATGTTTACTAAATATTTATTGAATAAATGAGTAAATATCATTCCTCCCCTCCATTAGTGCGAGTTAGCAAGAGTTATCTACATGAATAGACTAGGAAAGCCCTTTCTGAGGATTCCTGATCTCTGTTACAAATGCTAGGGTTCTTTCAGATAAAAATGTGTTCTGTATTTTGTTTTGTTTTGTTTTGTTTTGTTTTGTTTTTGCTTTAAGAGTAGCCTATACACAATTGGGTTGTTATTCTTTTAAATTTTGTTTTTGTTGTATCCTTTGAAAAAAGCTCTATCAGAACCTGAAGTTTCTACTTCAGGAATAATGAATGCCTGCACAAAGTCTGTGTGGGGATAAAATTTTCCCTTGACTCGAAATGACATTGGTTGAGAGAAGGTATATTACTAATTTTATTTGACCTATGGATATGTGCAAACAAAATAAGAAGGTTGATATAAAAAATGAAAAAAAGCATGCTATCACTACACAACTTACCTCACAGAGCTATGGAGAAGAAATAGATTTGTAAACTATTAAGCAAGGTCTGAAAGTGACCTATTGTCAGCATTGTTATTGGTATTATGATTTAGCAATAAACCTGCCAAGTACTTATTTATTCTCAACTATCAAAACCAGAATATAACAAATTGTAATAGGGACAGATACAACCCATCTCAGTCAGAAATAGTCACAGTATTTGTTAAATAACAAACTTTAAAGAAATAGTTTGGCGTATGTGATTATTTTTCCTAGAAATTATGATAATTTACTACAAATTATTAATCCATTATCAGTTAGAGTCACAGGATTAGAGTTGAAAGTGACCTTAAAGAGTCTAAATGCCACCACAATTAACAAAAAAAGAAATTGAGGCTCAAAGGGGTTAAATGACTTATCCAGGGCCACAGAGCAAGTAAATATCAGAGATGAGATTTGAATACAGATTTTCTTGACTTTAAGTTGAACACTCTACCTACCACACCATGCTGCCTCTTCCAAGATCTTTGTACCAAGAAGAGGTCAAAGGGATTTGATGCTTCTATAAGATTTCCTTGCCTAAATAAACTTTAATAGCTTTAAACTGCACTAAGACTTTTGGGACACTCTGTACTCTGAGAGAGAAATTGTTTTTCCCTTAATCCCATTAGTATGGTAGGCCAAATTATCCCTCCAGTAATCAGTATTCTATGGTTAAAATGTTAAAAACTAACTACAGATGTTCCTTGTGTTCATCAGTGCAAGGTGGCTGAAATTTGAGTCTTAATGTCTATTACAATCTGGCCTGGGGGACTCAGGAATTGACTTGGCCTGATTTCCTGAAAAGCACTATCACATTCAAAAATGCTCAGTCCTCTGCACTGCTTTGGCTTCCCCCCCCAAAAAAAAAAAAGAATAATTTAGAAAAACTCATTGTATGTCTGAGGCTGGACACCAAGCATAGGTCACCTTAGAACTAGGTACATACAGGTCATTGCAGAGGGCTGATATTCCAATATACATTTGAATACAGCAGAACTTTCACTGAAACTATAACAATCTGGTGTCCACCCTCAGAAGACATCCTACTCTGCATTATTTTCTTGCTGAAAATAATTTAATCTAGGATGTTAAAAGATAAAGGTGCCTGACTGAGGTTGGATATTCATCATGTCTGTGTCCTTTATCTCCATGACTCAAAGGAGGTCTTCAGAGGTCTGCAGTACCTCTAAATTCAAAGTTTAGATCAGAGGAGTCTTAAAGCATCTGAATCCACCAGAAAGGGTTTTTAATTTCTGAGCCAAGTCATCCCCAGAGATGAGCAGGATTCCCCATGAGTCAATTCCAAAGTGAGGGAACTAAAAGTTCTTCTCGCCTATGGAACTTGATTTAGTCCCAACCAAACTGCCCCCACCTTCATGTTTTACTCTGTCAAGTAGTAACACAGAACCCCTGGAGACATCTAAGAATAACTCAGTTATCCAAGATCTGTCTTCACCCAGACCTGAAGACAATGACTTCCTCACAACAGCAGCAGCTATAGATTTACCAAAAAAATGCTCCCATTTACACAGAAACTAGTTGTGCCAAGATCTGTAGGAGCCAGCCCATGGTCCTAGGGTTGACTTTGTGGTCTTATTTCGTAGCAAGCATTCAGATTCTCCTATGGGAACAGCTCCACTTTCCTCCAGAGGATTTTTCTGATTTTCACTGTTGGCAGTGCCTCCCTCAAAATCATTATTTATTTGGGATATACATATGTGTGTGTGTGTGTGTGTGTGTGTGTATTACATGTATGTGTGTGTATATATATATATATATACATGTAACTATTGTATGTACTTCTTTGAACATGCTATATCCCTCATTTGCATGTTAGAGCATTTAGAGCAAGGATGCTCTCACTGTTGTATTGTTATCTCTCCCATAGTGCCTGGGACATAATTAGCAACTAGTAAGCGGATCATAGGGCAGCTAAGTGGTTCAGTGAATAGAGCACTGGGCTTGGAATCAAAAAGACATCTTCCTGAGTTCAAATCCTGCCTTAGATACTTGCAAGCTGTGTGACCCTGGGCAAATCACTTAATCCTGTCTGCCTAAATTCCTCATTTGTAAAATGAGGGAGAGAAGGAAATGGTAAACCACTTCAGTATTTTTGTGAAGAAAACCCCAAATGGGGTCCCAAAGAGCCAGATATGACTGAAACAACTGAACAAGTTGATCATATAGAGTAATAATAATAATAATCTCTATATAATAATCCAACTATAATAATCTATAATAATATAACTATAATAATCCAACTCTCATTTTATACTTGAGGAAACAGAGACTGGGGGTTTAAGTGACTTGCCCAAGGCAATTTGAGTAATATATGCCAGTGGTGGGTTTGGAATGCAGGTCCTCTTAATCCAGAGAAAATGGTTATTCACTATATACTTTGCCTCTTGATCTGAGCACTTTCCTGGATTCAATGAAGGCTTTTAGATTCCCACAAGGCAACACTCAATCATCAAGTCAAAAATTTTAAATTTTTTAAAAGACCCTTTTCCCTCTTCCCAAATCCTAACCACACATTTAAGAAAAACATTTATAAAAGCCAAGCAGAAAGATCCTCAATCACCACCCTCGGGTGGGTTCTAATGGAAATGACAAGACACACAGAAATGAAAGACACACAGCCTAGTTTTTTTTTCATTTCCCCAAATCCATCATAGGGTTGTGTAACTTTGTGTTTCTGACACGTTGGTCGTGCATTTCAAGTTTTCCAGGAACAAAGAAGTCTGAATGGCAATGATGGATGGCAGAGCATCTGATAATGCAGGTATTCCTCATCCCAACACAGTTTGGATGTCATTAAAGTTTCTTTTCAATATCCTTTTCCTCCCTCTTTCTTATGCTCACCAATTTCTATTTCCCCAAGTATGACTACTTTTCCAAGTATACAATGGTCACTATTCATCAAAAATGACACTTTCAGTTAAACATAGTTGAAAGTGGCAGAAATGTGTGTCAAATAGCTCACATTCTAACTTAGGCTTGTGTTGCTCACTCTGACTAAGGGGTCAGGGAAATAATACTAGAGCAGCTTTCTCTAGTCAGGCCATCTATTCCTGTTGACATATGGCTCCGATTTCTACTTTGCCCCCCAAAATTCATATTATTGAATTACCCCAAAGAAAAACCAGAGGGGTGTAAGATGGCACCAATTCACATTCCCTGACAGGACTTTTCATGATGCTTCTGCCAAAACCAGAGATTCAGGCTGGTGTGGTGAACAGAAAACTGGACATAGAGTAAATAAGACCTAGAGGCAGATATGTGTTGGCAGACAGAGTTTCTTCACCAGGAATTCTCTAAGCACAGGTCCAGCTCAAAAAATAAATGCTGGATATGATTATTCTATTGAGCCCAATAAAAATGCAATTCAGGATCCTTGTTCATCACCAGGAATATGACTTTAATGAAAAATTCCTTGGATTGAGTATTCAGTTGCATTGAACAAACATTTAAGCACCTACTTTGTGTTAGACCATGAGAGGCAGTGTGATATAGAGGCCAGGCTTTGAAGTCAGGAAGACCTGACTTCTGTTCCTTCCTCTGACAAGTACTGCTCATGTGACTTTGAGTGAATTCACAAGTTCAGTGCTCTGAGCAACTCTCTAAGACTCTAAGTCATTATCTAGATGCTTATTTACCTCAGTGGACAGAATTTTCACAGTTAGAGTTCCTTAAAATCAAAAAGAGGGAAAGGGAAGGGGAGTAGGTAGAAATGGTGAAGAATTGTCAAGTTAAAAGCAGAGCTAGAAGGATAAAAAGGATGGTTGGCCTGGGTTGTTCTCCAAAATAGAGGGAGTACCTCACCAATGGGATAAAGGAGGAAGAGGGGTAGAGAAATATTCTAGAGTGAGAAGGCCCTGAAAGAGAGACTATATTTGTTCTATCTGGCCCCAGAAGAAGGAACCAGGAGAAATGGGTGGAAGTTACAAATAGGCAGATTTGGGGGGACCTGAAAATCTTCCTAATAATTAGAGCAATATGAAAGCACTAGCAGTCTTGAAAGGTAATCAGGTTATTTGCTCACCCCACCATTGGTGGTCTTCAAGTAAAGAATAGATGGCTGTATTGGGCAGGATGTAATGAGAATTATTTATTGACTATGGATTGGAATACATGGCTGCTACATTCCGGTGATTCTGTGCTCTTAATTTTCCATCATCCTTCTCTAAAAGATTCTACAAATGAACTTATGTTATAATCTGATATTCACTTTGGTTGCTCTAAAATGGATGTTTATTACAGCCTTATATCTATACTTGAGAAATGAATTACTGCTCTCTGCTAATGCCCTGCCTCTCAAACTACCTTGTATTTAACTGCTTTGTGCATATTTCTCATTATTCACTAATATTTGTTCTGCATATTTGCTTCCCTCATTAGAAGGTGAGGTCCTTGCAAGTAGGTACTTATTCACTCTTTTTATCTCCAGCACTTAGCACAGTGTCTTGCCAGCATTATAGCAACTAGGTATCACAAGGTTTGGAGTCAAGAAGCCTTGAGTTTGAATCTTGCCTCAGATACTAATTGTATGAGCCTGGGCAAGTCATTTAACTTGTGATTTAGTTTTGTCATTTGTAAAATGGAGGAAACAATAGCGCCAAATTAATGAGGTGATTGTGAGGATTAAATGAGTTAACATAAACAAAGCACTTTGCAAATCTCAAAAAATATATAAATGCTAGCTACTACTAGCACTTAGTAAATATTTGTTTTGCAGTGATTGCCTGAGGTAAGTTTTAGAATATTGTTATCTCCTTATTATGGGGACTGATTTATCTGTTAGAATTATTTTAGAAATTGTTATAATTTGTCTCTGTGTCCAGTCATTTATCCATTTCCCATTCTTTATACTAACAACTCATTACTATTGAGACAGCAACAATGATAATACTAATGCTTCAAGGACCTATGATTTCAAATGTATGGGCTCTTTCCTGACCAACAGCCCAGGGCATCACAGTGTCATTTAAGCATCATAGCATAGAACTGGTGCTAATAGGGAGTGGAGTCACAAACACACACTCCAAAAAAAGGAAAGATACTAAATGTAAACTTCACAATCATATCTAGAGTTTATGCTAATCATCAGTGTAATATCTAGACTTTTGGTGGCCCTGGACAAACTCTAAATAGTGTTGGGTTTCCGTTGTTTAGTTATTTTTCAGTAATGTCCAACAGTTTGTGATCTTTTGGGGGGTTTTCTGGGCAAAGATACTGGAGTGCTTTGCCATTTCTTTCCCCAACTCATTTTACAGATGAGGAAACTGAGGCAAACAGGGTTAAGTGACTGGAAAGTGAGGAGTGCAGCCTGAGGAGAAATATAACATAAATATAGATTGTCTTGGAAAGTTTGATAGAATTCTCTTGCAAATCCATCTGGATCAGGAGCCTTTCCTTTGCTAATTCTCTTACAGCAGGTCTATTTAGCATTCTGTTCATTGGGATATTTCACATTTTTTTCTTACATTTGAGGGGAATAGATGGGAATATGTATTTATATACTATTTTCTATGTGCCAGGCACTATGCTAAGAGCTTTCCAAAAATTTTCTCTTTTGATCCCTACAACAACCCAGAAAGGCAGGTACTATAATTATTTCAATTTTACAGTTGAAGAAATTGAGTCAAATAGAGGTTAAGTGACTTGCCCAGGGTCATACAACTAGTAATTGTCTGAGGCCCAGCAATCTATAAACTGAGCCAAATAGCTGGTTGCGTACCTACATTTGTAGATAATCCTATATTTCTTTTTAATATCCAGTTTTGTTGGTATATAACTGTGAATTATCAATAATTGTTCTGATAAATTCCATTTATTTTGGGATTGTTGTGATTTTGCCCAGTTCATTTTTTAATTTTGTTCATTGGATTTTCTATCTTCCTTTTTATTTAGATTAGTTAAAAATTTATCAGTTTTATAAGTTTATTTCAAATTATCAGATTTTTGTTTCATTTATTATATTTTGGTTCCCAATTTATCTTTCTTCCTTTTTGAGATTTGCTCATTTGTATTTATTTTGACATTATGTATTGACTTTCTACTTTTCTTAAATGTCTATTTGGTTCATTAGTCCTCTTTTTCTATTTTGCTAATATAACTTTTAAGGCAATATTCATTCCTCTATATCTTGCTTTAACTGTATCCCAGAAAATTTGTTATATTATTATTACTATCATTTTTATATAGCTACTAATTTTTTCTATCATTTGTTCTTTGACTCACCTATTATTTAGGATTTCAATATTCTCACCATTTATATTTGTCTTTTGCATATGTTCTTTAAATTCATTTATAGTTTTATTATATTACATCCCATAAAATACGTTTTAGCATTTCTATATTTTATATTTATTTAACACTTTTCTTTGCCATAATAAATTGACTTATTTTTATAAAAAGTGTATAAAGTACTGAGAAAATGCGTATTCTTTAGTGGTCACATTCAGATGTCATAAACCTTTTAGCTCTAAATTCTCTAACACTTTATTTAGTTTTAGATGATCTCCTTTGCTTATCTTTCTATTTGCCCAGTTTTGATCAAGGAACTATTGTTCCTTTTCTATTATTATCACATTATTTCCTTTGTCCCCATAATTAACTTTATTTAAACTATTTGACATAACCCTATTCCCACTTACATCCCATTTCATCACTTCTGCTTGCACAGACTTTATACTCTCTTATAAAAAAGATGTGGTTAGTTTGATTTAACCAATCAAGTTGGCTTTGAATCCCCATAATACTGAAAAAATCCCATTTGATGATTATCTTATCTGTTTACATTGTGTTAGTTGTGTGTTTGTGTGTATCTCTACTAACTTCACTACTTACTTGTCTCGACTTACTTCACTCTGCATCATGTAGATTTTCCATGCTTCTCTGTATTCAGCAAATTTGTCAATTCCTACAGCCCAGTAATATTCCATTACATTCACGTACAATAAGTTGTTTGGTCATATAGCATTTGATGGGCATCTACTTTGTTTCCAATCCTTTATTTTCACAGAAAGTGATGCTATAAATATTTTGGTGTATATATAGGAATTTTCTTCTTATGGATGGCCTCCTTGGACCTAGCAATGGAATCTCTGGGACAAAGACATTTTAAATAATTTAGTTTCGTTTGCATGACTCCAAATTGCTTTCCAAAAAGGTCCTGCTCATTCAAGGCTATGCCAACAATGTGCCTATCTACCCACAACACCTCCAAAATTGACTATTCCCATCTTTTGTGATCTTTGTTGATTGGCAGAATGTGAGGTGTAACCTTGGGGTGTTTTTATTTGAATTTCTCTTATTATTAGTGATTTGCATCATTCTCTCATTTTTTGTCATAGCTTTTAATTCTTTTGAGAACTGTTCATAGCCTTTGACCAGTTATCTTTTGTGGAATGGCTTTCGCATACGTATTCATTCATGCATGTACGTTTGTATATGTCTGCATATATATATATATATATATATACACACACATATATATGCGCACAATGCAATATATACTGTGTATGTATTTGTATATGTTCATATACATACATGCATATTTATATACATGTTTATATATTTATATACACATGTTCATACACATGCATGCATATGTATATATATGAGTGTTAAACACATACACATATATGCCTATATGTACATCTACATACATATATTTACATATATACATATGTCTTAGATTCCAAACCCTTATGAGAGAAATTTGGTAAAAGGTTTTTTCCCCATTCAGTTTTTTCCCCATTCTCATTCAAAGTACATTGATTCTGTTTCTGAGAAAGGCTTTCTTGTTTGTTTGTTTCATGTAGTCAAAATTCCCTTTGTTATCATTTGTCTCTATCTTTTGTTTAGTTAAGAATACATTCCTGCACATAGCTATGAAAAGTATATATGTATCTCTATTTTTTTAATAATAGGATTTTTAATATTAAGATCTTATGTCCATTCAAAACGTATTATGAAATAAGGTACAATGTGTTGGCCTAAGCCTAATTTCTACTACAAGGATTTATAGATTTCCCCAAAATTTTTATCACATATGAGTTCTTTCTCAAGTAATATATGTTTTTCTCTTCATCAAAAACCAGGTTACTGTACTGTTGCTGATTCTCACTTGCCTAATCTGTCCCATTGATTTTCTGTCTCTTTTTTTTAATCCAATACCAAATAATTTGGATGACTGCTAATGTATAATACAATTTGATTTCCAGAAGTGTTATTCCCTCCTTGTCCCTATTTTTCCTATTATTTTCCTTGATATTCTATTTTTTTAATTTTTCCAAATGTATTATTACTATTGTTTTATTGAAATCTATATAGTACCCCTTTGATAATTTGATTAGTATGGTATTCAACCTATAATTTAACATTGTCAGTATTGTCGCTTTTATTGTATTGGTATGACCTAGTCATATCTCACGATCACTGAGTACTTCTTGAGCTATTTAAATTGTTCTTTACTTAAGGACCATTTTTTAACTGAATCTCTACAAGTCTTTTCTGTGATTTGTTAGATTGACCCCCAGATATTTCATGCATTTTACAATTATTTGCAGTGGGATTTCCTTTTCAATGACAATTTCTTGGATTTTCTTATCATTATATAGAAGTGCAATTGATTTTTGAGAGGTTGTTTTGTGGCCTATAATTTTGCTAAAGCTATTCAATATCTCAACTAGAACATTTATTAATTCTCTAAGATTTTCTAAGTAAACCATCATGTTATCAGCAAATAGAGATTTTTTAATTCCTATTTACCTATCTTTAAGCCTTTAATTCTTTTATTTTGTCATATTGCTATTGCTAAAATTTTCCAAAAGATATATGAAATATTAGTGGGAAAAGTGGACATCCTTGCTTCATTCTTGTATTCACTGAGAAAGCTTCTTGGGTATTTTCATTGACTTTGATAGTTGGTTTTGGTTTTAGATAGAGAATTCTTTTTTATATTTAAAAAGTGTTCCTATGCCTGTATTTCATAGGATTGGGTTTTTAAAGTATAAATTAGAGCTAAATTTTAGCTAAGGCATTTTTAAACATCTATTGTGATAATCATGTGGGTTAGCAATTTTTATTTTCTATATTATTAATCATGTTGATTGTTTTCCTAATATTGAACCATTCTTGCATCTCTGATAAAATCCAACTTTGTCATCATGAATGATGTGTTAGATGAATTGTTATGATTTCCTCAACAAAGTTTAATTTAATTTTTTAAAATCAATATTCACTAACAATTTAAAACAAGATTCACTAATGATGTTATAGTCTCCTATGCTTTATCCTTCCATAATTTATCAGGATTAAATTTATATCATAAAATGAATCTTTTAAGGTGCTTTCTAAATTTTTAATTTTTTTATTTTATGAATACTAAATGTTTTTAAAAGTTTAATATAATTATGTTAATCCATTAGGGATTTGATTTTATTTCTTTGACATTTTCTTTATAGATTATTCTATTTACTTTTTAGGTATTAGATTATTTAACCTTTCTATTTGGTCCCCTATTGGTTTGTGCACATTATATTTTTTACAGTATTCTCTAGTTCATTTGTGTCCTCAGCTTTATTAGCATTGAATCTGCATAGTAAGTCTGATAATTCTTTTAATTTCTCCTAAATTTTTGTGATTGCATTTTGTTTTTTGATTTTTTTAGCCCTCTTTTTTAAATCAAAGTAACTAGAGGCTTATCTAATTCATTAGTCTTTTCAAATAATTAGGTTTTAGTTACATTTATCATTTCTATGTGGTTTAAGTAGCTTTCAATTCATCTATTTTGCCTCTAATTTTTGATATCTTCCCTTTTGTGCTTATTTTAGGTTTATTTATTTGTTGGCTTTCAAATTTTTCAATGCATATTCAGTCCATTAATACTTTCTTTTTCTACTTTGTTAAAGTATGTGTTTAAAGATAAAATTTTCTCCCTGAGAACTATTTTCGTGGCATCCCAGAAATTTTGGTACATTATTTTATCGTTGTAATTTTTTTCACTTAATTTTTAATTATTTCTGTGATTTATCCTTTGACTCAATAATTATTTAGGATTACATTGTTACATCTTCACTTGGGTTTGTGTCTTCTGTTTGTGTGCCCTAAACTGACAATTAGTTTTACTGAATTATGGTCTTAAAGGGTATATTTCTATTCTACCTTTTTACTTTTGTTTGCAGTATCTGTGCCTTAATATTTAGTCAGTTTTTATATAAAGTTTTGTGTGATACTGAAGGATATGTATATTCTCTTGAAGTCCCACTTAGAAGATGTTATAAGATTTTTATCTCCAATTTCTCCAGCAATTTTATCTTTCTGCTAAATTTATCCAAAACTGAGGAGATACTAAAATATTATGTGACTATGGTTTTATTGTCTATGCCTTCTTATAATTTAGTTGATTATTTCTTTTTGAATTTAAATACTAAGGCATTTGAAGCATATAAGTTAAAATATAATATTAGTTTGTTGTCTGTGGTTCCTTTCAGGGTAATGTAGTTTGCTTATTCATCACTATTTCATATTGTGAATGTTTGTTTTTCTTTTGTCTTATGTCATAATTGCAGCTCCTACTCTTTTAAATTTACCTGTTGCATAGTAAATTGTTTTTAAGCCCCTATGTGTGTGTATTCTATATACATACATATATACATTTATATGTATATATGTATATATACACATACACATTTGTTTTATAGATGTGTTTCTTATAAACAATATATTCTGGGGCTTTATTTTCTTATCAAATTTGCCACTTTTTATTAGATGGCATAATCTATTCATATTCAAAGTTACAAAAGTAAGGTTTATATTTTTCCATTTTTGTCAATTTTTTTTATTTCAAAATTAGGATTTTCCCCTCTTCCTTTATAAACACAGTAATTTGTCTCCAGTTATTTTAGCTTAATCTACTTTAAGACAGCCAAATTTCCACCAGCTGTCTTCATCTCATCCTTAAGCCCTTATTCTATTGTGCTTGTTACTCCTTTCCATAGTTTTGGCATTTTGCTTATTAATTACATTTTTCCTTCTATCTAGTTTTAAGTATTTTAATACTTAATATTTTAACTAAATTGAATCTAAATTTCTTTTTTTTCTCTCAGTTAAGTAGTCAAGTAAATTTCCCATTCATCTGCTACCCTTCAACTTGTTCTATTTTCTACTTTTAAATTTTCATTTTCTGTGCCTTTCTCTAAAAACTTTTCCCTCATTCTCTACATTCTTTCTCTTCCCTTTCTGTCTTTATGGGCTTTAATCCTTCAGTTCAGGGTCCTTATTTATTTCCTCTTTAGTCACTGCATTCTTCATGAAGTTAAAGTTTCTAAGGTAACCATTCTGAGTTCGCCTCTCTAAGCAGCTTGATGTTATTAACTTGTAGTTCTTGCCTCTTGCCCCCTTTTTTTCCTGTTCTGTCTCACTCAGAAATACCAACAATTCCTAGAAATGATAGAGAGAATAGAAATATTATCCCAAGTAGGGATTTCCCTATGCCTCTGATTTTGCAATTCATTACTATGCTTTGCCCTCCTTTTAGTCCTTTTTCCCCATTTACCATAAAATGTCCTCTCTGGTTCCATGTCTTAGCACACTTCTGAGCGTCATTTGCTCTCAGAAGGTCTGATTTTCCTCCTGTGGAGGAATGAATGGTCTCTCTAAGCACCAAATCCCTGGGGTTTATACCCGTTTCAAGGTCCTCATCTTCATCTGCAGAACATCTCTTCCCCCAAAGGAGTGCTCTACAGGAGTTCCATTAATGAAATGAAACTTGCCTTTTTCTTCACCCCTGTTTCAGTTCCTCCCTTTGCCTCTAGGAGTTATTTTCCCTCCATGGGTGACGTTTGATTTGATTGGGGTAGATCATGTTCTCCTCTTTGTTCTTCCTCCATTCTCCTCTCTTATGTACTCGCCAATGCTGCAATTTAGTCCCACCAAAAAAAAAAATTATTCAATCATAGGCCAGGTGTTCTGAGGTTGAGACTGATATTTCACACCTGTTTCATCACCATCACTTTCATTTAAGGCAACTCCTATTTTCTTGTCTACTTTGAAAAAGACGTTTCTTAATAACTTCTCCATTGTTACTCTGATGCTTTGCAGAGGCTTTGCTGTCATTGTTAACCCCATAGGTTTCGTTCTTTTGGTAGGTTTTCTTTTTTTGCCTTTTTTTCTGGAGTAATTTATTTTGTTATCTGTGCCTTCCTCAGTTGCTATATTTGTTTATCTTTCTGTATTTCTGTTATCTGGAGTATCTCCAAAGCAAGCAATTTGTTCAGGTCTGGTTTTCTTAATAGGGATGCATTGAAAGCTTCTTTTTTATTGAATGTCCTTTTTTCCAACAATAGTTAGACTCAGGCAGGGTATGTCACCTTCAGTTGCATCTTGAGCAACTTCCCTTTTAGGAAATTATTATTATATTCCTTCTATGGCTTCTGGTACACAGAAAAGTCTTTTTATTCCCAATTTCTTTTCCTTTATATTTAAATGTCTTTCCCCTGGTTGCTTGCAAAATTTGCTGTTTATCACTTAAACCAGGTATAGGGAAACTTTTCATGTCAGAAGGCCACATTAATATTTAGCTGTAATCAAAGCCACATTCAAGAAACTTCAATTAGATATACTTTAAAAATGTACATTATTTTGTAAAAAATTAGCCACTATGTACTTAATAATTTTAAAAAATGAAAACTGTTCATTTTAAAGTTAAATATCATTTTAATGACTTTGTTGTGTTTGCTTTTTGTTGGAAAGCATTTGAATATTTGCTTGCAGCATGGAGGTCTGCAGTTTCAGTTGATCCTCTAGAGGGATATCAGTCATTTGTGACCTTAAGGGCATCTTGATTTGGGTTATGTAGGAGAATATAGATTCAGAGCAATAAGTGATGGAAAGCAAGAAAGCATTTTTTAGGCAAATTGCCGAAGGTGTGAGTATTCTACTTCATTTTTCCATATTTCACTTGGACGTTTCTTACCATCAAACAATGACTTTAAAATGCCATCTACCGAGAGCCCAATCAATTCTATCTGTAGTTCTTTAGGTACCTTGATGATATCAACTAGGTGAGGCTGAAATGCTAATTTGAGTGTGATGTTGTGATTCTTAAAGTCAGAAAATCTTTCACTGAATTCTCCAATTAATAGGTCTATAACAGCTGCATACTCTTCAAATGATACACATACATCATCCTGCTCATCAATGACCTTTGTTAACTGGGGAAAATGTGCATCTGAAATGTCCTTTTGAAGTAGTGTTTTGGGAAAAAAATAGAATTTCTCAAAATGCTTGGATTTTTTGCCATATACCATATGTAGACTTAGTTTTACCTTGCAAAGAAATATTCAAGTCATTTTTATTTGACATGATATTCCACAGAAATTCAGCATTCCTATAAAAATCTTCTTTCAATAATTCACGTCGCTGATTCTGTTCTTCATAAAATTTAACTATCTGTTTTCGCAGAGATAAAATTTTGGCTAACACCTGTCCCTACAATAGCCAATTGTAGGGACTTTAGAATGATATGGTAAATCCACACTGAATGCCTCATTTTTCAAGTTTAGCACGTTACAAGCTGATGATGCTGTGTTGCATTCGCACGAATATAGTTAACAGCACTTATAATTTGTTGCAAAGTGTCACTTAAAATAGAAGCTTTAGCACGTAGATTTTGCTGATGCAAGATACAATGAAAAGAAATGAAAGCGTTTAGATCTGTTAATACTTTTTTTTTATCTGTGCAATAAACCCTTCATGTTTTCCTGTCATGGAAGGTGCACCATCTGTGCATCTACTCAATAAATTTGCCAAATTCAGTCCAACTTCGTCATTTTATCTTGAAAGTTGTTGAAGATATCTATTCCCCATGTTCTGTTCACAAGAGTGCCCAAAGCAAATAATTCTTCATAGCAAAGAAAATCTTCTGTTATGATCTGAAGGAAGTATAAAACCTGCGCTAAGTCAGTAGTATCAGTTGATTCATTCAAAGCAATTAAATAATACGTATTTTCCTTTTGAAGCATTACGTGAAGTTGTTCTGTTAAGTTGAAGGCTAATTCATACTGCTATGGTTCTCTTTGAAAGAGACAGTTATTTTTACTTTGAAATGTCATTGGAGTCTAACCATCCGACAACTTCAACAATTCATTCTTGCACAATTTCTATATTGCTGAGTAGCTTCCTTTTTTCCCGTTGCTTCAATGGCATTATTTCCAGGTCTTATTGCTGCTTGCAAGAATCGTCTTTGCTTTTGCTTTTCATCTTTTAATTTATGCAATACAACCTTTCATGCCTCTCCCTCTAATTTCAAATGTTAGTGATCTTTATGAGTGTTATAATGCTGATGAGCAATGGATTTCTTTCATGTTGATATTGCAGTATCACAAAGCAAACAATTCACCTTATCTTTAGCAGAAACAAGATAATATTGCAATTCCTCATTAAAAAAAAATCTGTTTTCTCCCTTCAACATTCTCTTGGTCTTCTTTGACATAGTGGGCTATTAAGGAGACCGAATTTAAAAATACTGTTGAGCTGTGCAACTATTCACAAATTCACTTCAAACAGAAACACAATACACCATTGTCAAAAGCTGATAGTAGACTGGCACATTTCACCCCCATAAACTATCACCCACCAGCTTTTTGTGGTAATGGCACCAGTTAGATGGGGGGGGGAGTTAGACCTAAATAATGAGCATAGCAGCTATCAATTTAGCCCTTATGGCTTACTAATGTTCTAATTGTGCTGGTCAGTTGGGGAGGATTATTTTGTTGAAACTTATTTTATTCTTTGGCATTTAAAATACGTTCATTTTAAAAATAAAAAATACTAAAGATGGACAAAAATGTATTAATAAAAATTTTTAAAAATCTGTTCTGTAAATTTTAGATTCAGTCAAAAGGCCACACTTAAGGACCTAGAAGGCCACATGTGGCCTTAAGGCCACAGGTTCCCCACCCTTGACTTAACTATTAAATTTAATTGCTATATGTCTTGGAATTTGCACGAAGTAATCTTTTTTTTTTCTCCTTGAATCAATCTGTGAATTTTTTTCAATTGGCACTTTGTTTTCTGTGTTCAGAAATTCTGGGTAGTTTTCTTGTATTATTTCTTGCATCTTGGTATTTTTTTTTACTTGTCATATTCTTCTGGAAGATATATAATCCTTAAGTTTTCTCTATGCCTCCTGTTTTCTTGACCAACATGTTTGTTTGTTTGTTTAACATTATTGCCTTTTCTTCTTCCAGACCACATTTCACTTCTGTGCATTTGTGCTCCCAATCTGTTGTTTTCCCTTTCATTTCTTTGGTGTAGACTATGGATTCAAATTTCTCTATTTTCCCACTTTGCTATACAGGTCAACAATTCTGCTATTATAATTCTTATTTCTTTTTTTAAACTATTTTAAATCATTCAAGTATATCCTTCTATGGTTCTAGGAATCCAGAGTCCTCCATCTCATCAGGTACTGAGACATTTTTATTCATTTTGCAATATTTATTCATAGATTTATGAACTCATGTAGCTGATCAAAAGGCCATATTCTCTTCTGTTATTAGTACCTTCCCTGTTGGCTTATCTGCTTATGCTCAAGATCTTTGAGTTCTCTTCTTCCTGTAATCATTAGTCGTTTCATTCCCCTATTCCCTTATTATATTTCCCCATTGTTCACTTTCTGCCTCTTTTCCTTTTGAGTGTTGTTTCCCTGGGGGCTGGGATTACAAGTTGATTTTATAGCTCTCCCAGCCTCTTCCCATGCTAGGCAAATGATAGTTCGCTACCTTTAAGCTCTGCCTCAAGTGACCTCTGGGGAATAGCATTGGCCTTAACTAGCTATTAGACCTTTTCTATCTATCTTAGGGGAGGTCCACAAAACCACACCTGCTGATATTCTGCCTCAGTTCTCTCTGTTTTTCAGTTCTCTGCCTGAACTCAGTTGCAGAATAGAACTATGCCACACTGCAATCCCAGCCAGAAACAAGCTTCTGCCTTTAGGTTTTCTGTAACACAGGGAGGATGAAAGGGCACAGACAAGTTCTGCTACAAGATTTTGGATCTTCTTTTATAGCGCTGCCAGAGCAAGATGGCTAGTGGAGGAAGGAGTGGCAAGTGAGCGGTCGAGAGTGAGGGATAAGCATTCTCTGATGTTAGATCATCCCATTTTCTCCTCATTAGATTCCTTGGTGTCTTAGACCATGAAAACAATTAAAATTGTTTTGTCTCTTGCATATAATTTTTATTTTAGAAGAGCAGAAACTATGGAAGGTCCTAAAAAGTGAGTAAAAGCTGAACAAAGGATTGTCATCTACAGATCAGGTTGTGGATGTGATAGCTAAGGAACAGTCTAGCTAATGTAAAAAAAAAAGTTCAGAAATGTCTTTTTGACCACAGCATATCATGAAGAACACCCATTATGGCATGCAGAGATTTCAATGTGAATTAATGGAAATAGCACCCATATCCATGGAATTTAAACTCTTTTGGAGTATTAAAGTAAAATTGGTTTAACTTGCTTAGCATCTGGGTCTTGCTCTTGACAGGATCTGCCTATCTTTCAGTAATCTCTCTGCTGACTTCCAATCCTGCATCTACATCTGCCTTTCAGACATCTCGAACTGGATGTCTAGGAGACAAATTCAACATGTCCAAAACCAAAATGATTATCTTTCCTCCTAAACTCTCCCTCTCCTTCTTCCCTATTGCTATAGAGAACACCACCACCCAGTCCCCCAGCCTCACAATATAAGTGTTATGCTCTAAACCTCACTATCTCTCACCACCACCTTATATCCCATCTGTTGACAAGGCCTGTCAATTTCACCTTTGTGTCATGTCTCAAATACGCCTCTTTCTCTCCTCTGACATTGCCACCACGCTGGTGCAGGTCCTCATCACATCATGCATACTGTATCACAATGGCTTGCTGTTTGGTCGGCCTGCCTCACGTTTCTTTACCCCTCTAATCCACAGGAATTTTATGGTGTCTTAAGACTTGGAAGAACTTTACATATATCTAGGGCAGTTAGAAAGAGTACCAGACTGGAGTCAGGAAAACTCTTCTTCCTGAGCTCAAATCTGGCCTCAGACACTTATTAGTTGTGTGACCTTGGGCAAATCACTTAACCTGTTTTCCTCAGTTTCCTCACCTGTAAAATGAGCTGAAGAAGAAAATGGCAAGTCACTCCATTATATTTGCCAGGAAAACCCCATATGTGATCTCAAAGGGTCAGACATAACTGAAACAACTGAAGAAGTACATATATCTGATCCTCATAACAATCCAATAAAATGGGTAATATGATTATTCCCACTTTACAGATGAGGAAACTAAGGTTCATAGAGATTAAATTACTGGCCCAGGTCTACATAGCTAGTAAGTCTTTAAGAAGGATTTTAACTCAAATTTTCCTGACTGATTTCAGCACTCTAGTCACTATGCCCCCATGCCATCTCATAGAAGATAGCAATATGAGGGAATACTTAACATGTATGTTAGAAGTAAGTTATTCATGATATTAATACTCAAAAGTCACTAGTTTAGACTTTATTCATTAGGTAATTAGTGATGGTGGTGGTGGTGGTGGTCCTTTATTTTCTTTTTTTTAAACAATTAATTTATTTTTAGTTTTCGACATTCACTACCATAAGTTTTTGAGTTTTAAATTTTCTCCCCTCCATCTCCACCTCCCTCCCCAAGATGGCATGCAATCTGACATAGGCTCTACTTATACATCCATATCAATTATATTTTCACATTAGTCATGATGTAAAGAAGAATTAGTACTAATGAGAGGAACCATTAGAAAGAAGAAACAAAACAAAACAACAGGGGCAGCTAGGTTGCACAGTGGTTAGAGCACCAGCTCTGGATTCAGGAAGATCTGAGTTCAAATCCGGCTTTGGACATATAACACTGTGTGACCCTGGACAAGTCACTTAACCTCATTGCCTAGCCAAAAAAAACAAAAACAAAACAACAAAAGTAAAGGAGAGCTACTAGTACACTTCCATCTGCATTCAGATTCCAAAGTTCTTTCTCTCCATGTGGATAGCAATTTCCATTATGAGTCTTTTTGGAGTTGCCTTAGATCCTTGTATGTTGAGAAGAGCCAAGTCTGTCAAGGTGATTCATCATACAATGTGGCTGTTACTGTGTACAGTGTTCTCCTGCTTCTGCTCATTTCACTCAGCATCAGTTCATATAAGTCTTTCCAGGTTTTTCCGAAGTCCTCCTGCTTATCATTTCTTATAGCACAATAATATTCTGTATACTATATACCATAACTTGTTCAGCCATTCCCCAATTGATGGACATCCCCTCAATTTCCAATTCTTTGCCACCACAAAAATAGCTGCTAAAAATATTTGTGTACATGTGGGTCCTTTTCCCATTTTTATGATTTCTTTGAGATATAGCCCTAGAAGTGGTATTGCTGGGTCAAAGGCTATGCACAGTTTTATAGCCCTTTGGGCACAGTTCCAAATTGATCTCCAGGGTAGCTGGATCAGTTCACAACTCCACTAACAATGCATTAGTGTTCCAATTTCCACACATCTTCTCCAATATTTATTATTTTCCTGTTTTGTCATGTTAGCAAATTTGATCAGTATGACATAGCACCACAAAGTTATTTTGGTTTGCATTTCTCTAATCAATAGTGATTTAGAGCATTTTTTCATATGACTATAGATAGCTTTAATTTCTTACTCTGAAAACTGCCTGTTCATATCCTTTGGTGGTCCTTCATTTTCAAAGACAACCAATGACATCATGGGGTGATGTCTTGACTTGTGAATGATTTGGATTTAAGGGAGGCAAGTTTTGTAAAGTTGTCAGCCTCACTCTCTCTTCCAGAATCATTGAAGTCCAGGGACAAGACAAAATTCACGATGACTGGTGATGGCCTAGGATACAGTAGATGACCTTGGTGTCTTCAATGTCTGACCAAGCTCTAAATGCTCCACAGAACCTGCTTCTGCTGCCTTCATGAGCATTGGAACAAATTGTTCTCATCAGCCCATTCTACCAGAGGAAATCTTCAAATGCTTGGGGTAGACATCCCCCTAACTCATCAATGGATCTGAGGTCTCAACCTAGTTTAGACCATCTGCTGAAATGGTTTACCAGGGTGTAGTTACTGTGTGCTGTAGCTTCTTGGAGCCGCAGGTGAGAATTGGGTGAAGGTGAACACCGGAGGTGAACGAGCATCTCTGAAAAGGTCTTGGCAAGCATCACACCACCGTGCTAGCACTCCCTGAACATTCCATATACCTCCTCTAGGTAATAGGGAGCTATTGAAAGTTTCTGTTGGAGAAATAACATGATTATAGCAATGTAATAGGAATCAAAGAGGAACCCTTCAGGCAGAAATATGGTGAATGGATTAGAGAAGGAAAAGATTAGAAAGAGAAAAATCAGAAGTCTTTTATAATAGTCTAAATGAGAAGAAATGAAGGCCTAAATTTGGGAGGTTGCTATGGAAATAGAAAGGAAGGGAAGTATGTGAGAGACACTTGGAGGATAGAAGCAACAAGATTTGGCAAATAATTTCGTTGTGAGATAAGGAAGAGGGAAGAGGTAAAGATGATTCAAACATTTTCCATTATTCTATTTATATATTTTATTCATGAATTTCATACTACCAATTCTAAGTTGCACATGAGATCTTATTTGTGTTAGAACTTTGCATTAGAATTTCAAGTTCATTTTACTTGTTACCTAAACTTTCTCTCTTTGGCAAATAGATATTTTAGGACATAGGTGTTTTTCCCAACATTCTACCTGATTATTCTCATTTAAGAGTTAACGGTTATGACTTCCATTATGTAACCTCTTTCTATATTATATATTTTGTCCCATACACACACACACACACACACACACACACACACACACACACCAATCCCTGCTGGATTTCAGTTTCAACAGCTTGAACAGATTGTGCAGTTGCCTGACAGAAGCATTTTTCCCCATATTTATAGTATGTACACCATACTTTTCCAAGGCCCACAGTCTTGGTTTCACAGGCCAAGGTCCAGACAAGCAAATCAAATTAAACTATATCTTGTCAAATACAAAAGATAAACTACTTCTGGTTTAAATAATACTTTCTTAGATTGAAAACAATAAATAAAATAATCTGTAAATATACATCAATACAGCCTGGCTGAGATTATGTTACTGTTGATGGTCTAATTCTACTATCATTTAGATTTCCTTAAGTCTTACATGGGGCTTTTCATCTTCTTTTTTCCTCTTAAAACTTCTCAACATAACAGAATAAATTTTAAAATTTAAACATTCATTTTCCAATATAAGTGGCATATGGAAACTTCCTTCAGAAAAGTTATTTCTAGCATGAGGTCAAATAAACTCTGTTGTTGTTGAGTCCTTTTTCAGTCTTGTCTGATTCCTCATGATCCCATTTGAAGTTTTCTTGGCAAAGTTACTGGAGTAATTTACCATTTCATTCTCCAGCTCATTTTGCAGATGAGGAAACTGAGGCAAACAGATTTGAACTGACTCCAGGCCTTGTGTTCTATCCACTGTGCCATCTAGCTGCATAAAAAATTCTTTGTAGGGTTGGCTATTTAAAATAGTCTGAAGTCAATGACTGAGCACAGTATTCCATTTGGAACATAAATCTTATTATTTCCAAGGTCAAAGGTGATAAATGGAGTTTCTCTAAAATGATTTAAAATGTATTCCAGAGTTGGGATTGTATTATCTCAATACTTTAGATCTAGGGAAAGATTGATTTTTTTAAGTATTTTTTTTAATCCACAATGGTAGGTTGTGCCAAAGCTTTTTCCCATATTGATGATGGTCTTCCAAAATGACTTATTTTTCAGATCAGTGAAGAGCAATAGAAGCTCAAATCATTGCAGAAGATGAAGATCCTTACAGAATTGAATAGATTGCAAGTGACAGCACACACAGACAAAATCTCCAGCAATGTGTTCAGTTATCAAACCTCAAAAAATAACATCTGGTGGAATTTTTCATACCTAAGTGGGTTTTCAGATTTAGTAACCAAACCAATACATTTCAAATATGGGCAAATGTTTTAAATTAGCCTAGGTTGGTATGGTCCAGTGATAGGTAAAGAGATAGAATAAATAAAGTAGAGAATTTAGAAATAGCATTTAATTTATTCAAATAGAAAGGTAGTACGGACTAGAGAGAATAGAGAGCTAGATTCAGGTCATGCCTCTGAAACATACTGGTTATGTGACCCTGGGTAAGTAATTTAATTTCTCAGTACTCTAGGCTAGTGGTACCAAACTCAAATAGAAGCAGATCCCACTGGGCCACATTTTTATTTAGAAAATCACAAATTAACACCATTTGTGTTGTAGTGTATATGTATGTATTTTGTTAAACATTTCCCAATTACATATTACGGTTTCACTACCCCCTAGAGTATTGGGGCCCAGGCCAGGCCACCCTGTGCATTTGACACCTTTACTCTAGGCAGTTCAAATTGTACATATTACAAGTTGCAGAGAACATGATGAACTAAATTGGTAGAAGTTTCCTCATCCAGATGTTCGCTATTCTGATAAAATTATAATTCTAATCCTTATCCCTATCCCTATTGATCCAAACAGAAATTTTCCAAATGGAATACTGTGCTCAGTCATTGACTTCAGGCTATTTTAAATAGCCAACCCTACAAAGAATTTTTTATGCAGCTAGATGGCACAGTGGATAGAACACAAGGCCTGGAGTCAGTTCAAATCTGTTTGCCTCAGTTTCCTCATCTGCAAAATGAGCTGGAGAATGAAATGGTAAATTACTCCAGTAACTTTGCCAAGAAAACTTCAAATGGGATCATGAGGAATCAGACAAGACTGAAAAAGGACTCAACAACAACAGAGTTTATTTGACCTCATGCTAGAAATAACTTTTCTGAAGGAAGTTTCCATATGCCACTTATATTGGAAAATGAATGTTTAAATTTTAAAATTTATTCTGTTATGTTGAGAAGTTTTAAGAGGAAAAAAGAAGATGAAAAGCCCCATGTAAGACTTAAGGAAATCTAAATGATAGTAGAATAGAATAGAAGTAAAGTAGAGTGCAGTAGAGTAGCAAAGAATAAGAGGATAGGATAGAACAGGATAGAATTGAATGAACCTTAGTGGTCATCTAGTTCTACTCCATATTACATGTAAACAACTGAGCCCCAGAAAGCTGGAATAGGATTAATATACAATTGAGCTAAAGATAGGTTAGAACCAGGTTATTAAGAGCTGCTAACAGAGAGATAAGAGGAAGCTGCTAGAGTTTATTGAGTAGTATAGTGACACGACTACATCAACATTTAAGGAAAATCACTTTGGTAGTAGTGTGTGAGGACTGGTGTGGGGAAAGATTTGAGGTAGGGAGACCAACTAGGAGAACTTTACAATAATCTAGGTGAAAGGTAATGAGAGTCTGAATCAAGGTGGTAGCTGTATGAATAGAGAGGAGTCATAGGTAAAATATCAAAGTATTAAAATTTTATCACTGTATTTGTAGCTTATATTATAAATAAAGTGGCTTTGGTGGCAACTAAGAGTCACTTCGAATTTAGTTTATAGACAAGAAGAGTTTTAATAGTCAATAAGCATTTATTAAGTTATACTCTGGGTAATATTTATTATAATCATAATAAATCATGTGTTTTTCCCATTCTGACTTATCTTTAGCATTTTTTCTAGCTCCAGGAAGACAGAAAATCATGGGTAGGAGGTTAAAAAAAGACAATTTCATAAATACTTCTCTCCACTACTAAATTGGATTTCCAACAAAAATTCAGTCATATTCATCAGCAATGCAATGTTATGTTTACAATAATTATACCTTTTCAGATAAACCATTTATAAAACTACACAATTATATTACTTTCCTCACCAGGAGTAAACAGTCTGGCCATCAATGAAACAGATTGATTCCATAAGGTCCAGTACTCTGCCGCTGCCACCCTCCAAGCTGATTATTTATTTCTGAGAAGTTATGCCTATAATTCAGGCAATCAACGTTCTCTTGAACAACTACTGAGCCCCAGTAGGGCTGAGGAAGGCTAATAGAGTTCTGCTAATGCTCACACAAATAGTGGTGAGCACATTTCTACCTGACAGGCTTCATGATAGGGTTGAAATAATATCAACCAACTCATCAGAAGACCTGTGTCCAGGACTTGTCTCTGCTACTAGCTACTACTACCACTTCATTTTTCTTTCTTTTATGCGGAAAATGAATTAATTGGACTAGATGACCTCTATCCAACTTTTCTGATGTAGGATATGCTAAGAACACTGCTTAGCTATTATGATCCTAGTTTATTCTCTGCCAAAGCATTTCATTTTTGTCATGAAGATAGTTAGAGACGTATCATCTACTGCACAATAAAGTCCTCTGAAATTTCATACCTTAGAATACAGTTGTATGAAGAAAACTTTTTAGAAAACTTTTTAGATCACAATTAGTTTTACATCAATTATTCCAGATGGATTTTCCTTTGTTTCTTGGATTGCTCTATGAGGATACTATTTAGTTGTGAGTCATGGAATGCTAGTCTTGGAAAAATTAAAGTTGAGGATCACCCAAAGAGTGTTCTGAAATGTGGGCACATGGCAGTTGTGAGTAGCCTGCAGCCCATTACCACATGAGAGCTGTATAAGAGAAGTGGCCTAAGGTAGAAATGTCAAATTCTTGGCCAGTAGGCCACAATGTGATAGCAACACTCACAAGTGTGGCCCAAACTGGATTAAAATATAATTGAGAAATATTTAACAAAATAAATAAACATACGATAAATATAAATAACAGCTACAATAGCAACAAATAACTGGAAATATTTAACAAAATAAATAAAAATACAATAGATACAAAATAAAAATGCAAAAGATAATATTAATATGTGAATTTCTAATTTAGTGTGCCACCACAGGGATCCTTATGTATGGTTTAGTGGTCCCCATTTTTATTTGAGTTTTACACCACTGGCCTAAGGTATGTCATCAAAGATATATGACCTGGTTACAATATGACCTGGTTACAAAATGAGAGTGACAGATGACTATTGAACAAGCCCCCATGTTTCACTGGTGTTTACAGAATGTCAAGAAATCTAATAGAAGAACCTCTGGATTTTAGATGGATGCAGTGGAGTCACACAGGCTAAGATGGCATGGATGGTAGTAATCTCCCTTGCTTGAGGGAATATCTATGTCAATAATCAAAAAGCAAAGGATGATGTAACCTGGGACAATTACTCTACCTATTTTACTCTACTCTGAACTCAAATTTCTGATCATAAACTGAGAATTTGGCTAGATGGTACCTTAAGGTGTTTTCAGGGCAACATCCTACAAACTGAATCAATAAGCATTTATTAAGTACCTACTAGGCATTGTTCTTTTGTAAACAAGAGGAAGAAGAAGGAGGAGGAGGAGAAGGAAAGAAAGGGGAAAGGCAAGGGGAGGGAGGGAGAGAGAGAAAGGGGGGGGAAGAGAGACAGAGAGAGAGAGACAGAGAGAGGGAAAGGAAGGAAGGAAGGAGAAGGAAAAAGGGAAGGAAGGAAGATGTTAATTTACAAAATGTGTGACTTCCTAAAGAGTAGTATATTGAAAGCCCTACTAAGGAGGAGACAGCCATGAAAGGATATCCCTTTGTCCTACTGTAGCAAAAAACATGAAATGTTTCTTCAATCAAATTTCCAAATTATAAAACTTATTCACTTCCAGATTTATCACATTTGTGCACCTTTCCTCCCTAAATCTTTTCCCTAACAGTCCTATAAGGCCAGAAAGAAAATTAAATGCAAAACTGTACCCCATACTCACTTAACATAAAGTTCGGAATTCCAGATAAACTCTGAGGAAACAGAGAAGGTAAAATGTGCAGCCTTACTGAACTTGTCTGGAAGGTACTTTGAGCCTAGGGATAAATGGTTTTGTAGAATGCAGTGTAACCAGTCTTATTTAGGATTATTCATTAAGACGATGCACATTGTGTCTCTGCATATAGCCTAAGTCATTTGAGTAAACTAGAATCACAATGTCAATTTCAATGTGTGTGGAATAAAGAGAAGCATGCTCCTCTTACAATGGCATGCTGGCTCCGTTTGCATCTACAAACTGAGATTTGCATTTATCATCAGCGTTCCCTTCCTGCCTTTTGCAGCTTTAGATCATCTATGGTAGGCTTCCTCTGTATCCACCTATCAAGCTCTTACCTGTCAATCATATGCAAATATTTTGAAATGTCACCTTCAAGCAAACCTTTCCCAACTTCTGGGGAGATCTTAGGATCATAGATTTGGAGCTAGTAAGGACTTTAGAGGCCACTGAGTCCAACTCTCATTTTATAAATGAGCAAACTGAGGCACAGAGAAGTTAAATAACTTGCCCAGGGCATACAGCTAGTAAATGTCTCCTAGCATCCTATCTACTTTCTCCAAAAGTTGCAGTTTCTTCTTTACACCACTCTGATGAATATGCAACAGCCCAAATCTCTGAATCCATTCACCTCTCACTAAATTCATTCCTTTTTGTTTAAAAGTAATGTTAATAGTTTGATTTACATTTCTATCTAGTGTTGATTTCCTTGTGCTTTCTACAAGCAAATCATTAAATCAAGAATGTGGATTGAGCTCATACTATTCTCACTAGAAAAATGGACTTAATCAAAAACCATTTAGCAAGCACATACTATGTGCCAGGTACCATATTAAGCTCTAAGGCTACAAAGAAAGGGAGGAACAGCTTCTGTCCTCAGAAGGGTCACATTCTGATGAGAGAGAAAACAAGTAAATAACTACATACAAATATATAGAGTAAATGGAAAGTAATCTGAGAGAGGAATGCATCAGAAGCTGTGGAACTGGGGGCAGCTAGGTGGTGCAGCCTTGGAGTCATGAGAAGCTGAGTTAAATTGGCCTTAGACACATGATGGATGACACTTACTAGCTGTGTGACCCTGGGCAAGTCACTTAACCCCAATTGCCTCACAAAGAATAAGAAAGAAGAAGAAGAAGAAGAAGAAGAAGAAGAAGAAGAAGCAGCAGCAGTTGTGGAACTGGGAAAGGAGTCTTACACATGGAAAGATTTGAGTGAAGTCTTCAAGGAATCCCAGAGCCAGAGGTGAGGAGGGAGAGAATTCCAGGTTCTGAGATAAAGATATGGAGATGAGAGATATGTTGTTATATGTGAGAAATAACAAGTAGGCCAGGAGGGAACCAAGTTATTAAGAGTTTTAAATGTTAAAGGACTTAGTAAATGGAATTTTCTAAGTAAGGAGATAGAAAATTGCAAGCTGAACAATAATAAAGTAAGGTATATTCAGAATTGGTTAAATGACTTGATCCAAAGAACATTCTTTAATGATTCATTGCATTTAAGAAGGAGACCTCCAATGGTAATGGAATGCCCCAAGGATCTGTGTTTGACTCTATGCTATTTAACATTTCTTATTAATCAGGTGAATAAAGACATAGATAGAAACATCCTTATCAAATTTGCAGAGCTAGAAATGATAGTTAACACATTGGTTGACATCATCAGGATGCATAGGTCAAAACATCTTGTTGTCATTGTTGTTGTAATCATCATCGTTTTTCAGTCATTTCAATCTCTGCCCAACTCTTTAAGACTCCATTTTGGGTTTTCTTGGCAAAGATAGTGTAGTTGTTTGCCATTTCCTTCTCCAGCTCACTTTACAGATGAGGAAACTGAGGCAAACAGGGTTAAGTGATTTGTCCAGAGTCACACATCTAGTAAGTGTCTGAGGCCAGGTTGAACTAAGGTGGGCTACCCTACATCAGAACATTAGTCTATTCTAATAAATTTAAAGGTGCAGGTAGGTGGCACAGTGGATAGAGTGTTGGGCCTGAAGTCAGGAAGGCTATCTTCCATAATTCAAATATAGCCCCAGACACTTACTAGCTGTGTGACCTTGGGCAAGTCACTTAACCCTGTTTGCCTCAGTTTCCTCATCTGTAAAATGAGCTAGAAGTAAAAAAATAGCAAACCACTCTAGTATCTTTGCCAACAAAACCCCAAATGGGGTCAATGACTGAAAAACTGAAAAACAACAAAAAATAAAGTTAAATTAGTGGGGAGAAATGTAAAGCCTTATGAACAGATTCAAAAAACTCAAATTCACAAGAATACTTTGTTCCTCATTTTGGGGAAGATTTTAGGTCACCTGGAAAAAAGTTCTGAGGTTTTTAGGGAAGGAAAGAGGAAATAAATAACCATTTATTAAGTGTCTAGAATGTGCCAGACATTATGCCAAGTTCTTTTTACGAACATTATCTCATTTGATCTTCATAATAACCCTGGGAGATGATGATATTATTGTCTCCATTTTACAGGGAAGGAAAGTGAGGCAGATAGAGGTTAAATGACTTACCCAGGGTCACACAGCTAGCAAGTGTCTGAGGTCAGATTTGACCTCAGATCTTCCTGACTCTAGGCCCAGTGTTCTGTTTAGTGCTCCATTTAATACTGCAAGTCCTACAGGAGTCATTGGTATAGGGATATGGCGGCCTAAAAAGCTACTGCAATCTTAGCCTTCATTGAAAGGAACTATATGAGTTGTACTAGATAACGTCAGAAGTCCCATCTAACTCCAGGATTCTTTGATTCTGTGATTCTAGGACACATGAGATCTTTGTGCATGGGTAGGGGTGGTACATTTATGACAAAGAAGGCTATGTATTTATCATTCATACTTAAGGATAATAGACAATGGCCTGAGTAACTTGAAAGGAAGAGAAGAATGGAATGAAAGACCTCAGGACTGGGTTTCCATTTTCATCTCCAAGTCACTATTTCCTGCATGACCTTGGATAAGTCCTTTCTATTCTATAAAAGAAGGACAAGATGATCCCCAAGGTTTCTTCTAGCCTATTGTACCATATAATTGATCCCAACTCCCAAAGGTAGAAGTGGACTTGTTTGCTTGTTTTCATTTCACTCAATCTCCTCTCCATCCCTAGTCATTTCCCTCCCATAATTTTGAGATGATTAACAGGAAAAGAAAACTGGTTTCTGGAGATTGATTATACCCTTTCTCTGGTTTCTCTGTCCTCATCTTTTTTGTGTGACATAAAAGGTAACGTAATGTTAAATTCATCAGTACTACATGAAGTGTTGAACTATAAGAGCTCGATTAGTTTTTTTATCAGGAAGGCCTTATTTTTTTCCAAATCACTGTGGAGCACAAAGTTTTCTAATGCATGTTTTAAAATAATTCTCCTGCATTAAAAAGAGAACATCTATACTGACTTCTCCAGCCCATACACCCCTCCCTTTTAGTTTAATGTCTTCTATAATTTAGCACTGCTAGCTTTCTTTATTAGAACCTACAGGATTCTAACATCTCTTTCTGATAGAATATTGAAAAAGAGTCAACAGAAACAGAGCCACCTTTTGTAGTTTCCATTGAAGTAAAACACACTGAATAATCTCTCAGTTCCCTTCTAGCCTGACATCTGTGATCCTCTAAAATTTATTTCAAATGATTGTAATTGGGTTTGCAATGACAGATTGGAATTTAATGATATACCACATTATGGTTGATAGATTTGCAAACTAATCATTAGCATTGAAAGGAAGGCCTTTGACTCAAAATTGGGTGAGCTCTAATTAAGGTGTTAGATGTAAGTGTTTACAAAGATATAAAAGGCTCATCAGTTTAAAAGATTCAAGAAAAGTCAGTTCCTGTGAAATGATGCAGATCAAGATTTCATTAGCAACAGGGAAAGCTACCATCAAAGGTAGCAACCGTGGAATTTAGAGATGGAAAAGACCTTAAAGATCGAGTCTAATCATTAATTTTAAAGATGATACATCCAAGCACAATATTCTAATATTAGTGATTGTGATGATGGCATCTAGGGGTGGGAAAGTAAGGAGTATATATAACCTAGGGAAACAGGTATCATAAGTCTTCACCATCAGACAATCCTTATTTCTTTCATAATCAAGTTATATTATTACCTGACCTTAGGTTAGCCATTTACACTTGTGAATTTTCTTATCTATAAAATGAGAAAACTAAGATGTTTCTACCAACCTCACCAACATATAGCTTCTTCAAAGTCTTGGTCAACAAGCTCAGTAGGATTCAGTAGTATGGCAGTAGGCATCCAAGAAAGCTAATACTATAGTTAGCTATTTCTTAGTCAGGCCACATTTTGAATATTATGTTCAATTAATCAACTAAGAAGTATATATTAAGTGTCCACTATGTTTCAGGGCGCTAGGGCTGGAAACACAAAGGTTGAAACCATCTTTCAAGGAGTTTATATTCTGTTATGAATTCTTAAAAGCCTCCAATGCTGGAGTTATGCTTCTGGGAGCCAGGATGGCGGAGTAAGAAGTAAGTCACTCTCACTGTCCTTTATTAACCTCTGAAAGCCCAGAGAATATCGCCCCAGGAAAAACCCTGGAACAGCTGAACCAGAAGAAAGATGGGGTGCAGCAGTCTGGTAGCCCAGGAAGCTTGAGGAATTAATGGGAAAGGCCCCTCTTGCCCTGGGGGAAGGGGAGCAGTAAAGAACAGGAGGAATCCCAGCAAGCTAGCAGAAAGCTCCACCTCAGCATACCAAGAGGAGATCCTGAACCCCAGGTGGTGGAGCAGGCAAGTACCAACACCAGGACCCCCGACTGCCTCAGTACAGGCAGGGGAACCAGTAGAAACTGGCTCAGACATCCACCAGGTGCCAAGGGCATTCTATAGCAGCCAAGTCTTCCAGTGCCTCAGCAAAACTCTGGGACCTCACTAGACATGTCTTGTCTGGACCAGTTAAGCCACTGGGATGCTTCTTTGATGATCTGTTCCCAAACTGTTCCTTGACTTAGCTGGCATTGCTCTTTAATAGCAGCAGTAGTATCCATCCCTTCCAATTTCAGATTTAGCTGATGCCTTTAGATGAAGCAGTGTTATACTCTTTTAGGAAAAGACGATGATCTTTATCCTAAAGTTAGCAAAAGTCTCTCCCACTCTCTATCTTTTTGGCATTATTCTTCTCCACTTTTGAGAAATAACGGAGCAGAGTAATATATTCTGAGTTTTCTCTCTTTTCTCCTCTCAGTAGCAAATCATAATAGCAAGAATAATATGTTTTCTCTATTCCTTCTTTTTCTCTCTCTCTTCCTTCTTCTCAACTATAGATATCAAAGGAGAACATTCCGAACTCTTACTGTCCAAGCAACATACATGGTAACAAATCACAGAACAGAGAGGGTTATAGTGTCTTTAATGCAGTCATGAAATTTGTACTTTAACCTCTAATAACTTTCTTGGTTCAGCAGCTGGATTTTCTCTGCAAAAGACCTCACCTTATAATTAATAAACAAATCCTCATCTTCTTACTATAATCACATAAACTACATTAGTTCCATAATAATAGAATAGTTCTGGCATCCATTATTAATTATTAACCTAGAAATTCTCCAATTCTTCAAAAATAAATCACTAAAGAAAATCATTCTCCATTCACTCTGATGTTCTACAGTTTGTCACATGAAAATAAATAACCACTGTCTCACAGTTATGAGTCAGACTTAATTCAGTAACTGATTCTTTAAAAACTTTATCACAAACTTGTAACCCACACAAGTAAACTGTTTAAAGCAGACAACCTCATCTACCACTTTTTTTCAGAAGCAGATGCACGTCCCTACACAAGTTACCTGTTGAGGGTCACTCCCCTACATAGGGACAGGAAGTTTTGCAGCCAAGTAAATATAATCAGTCAGGCTTTTATCAGTGGGGTAAAAGTTAGATGGTAGAAGTTAGGGGGGAAATCTTGCTCTCAAACTCACAGGTATCCTAACAAAAAAATTACAGATACTTCCCACTCAAAGATTATTTTCCATTACTATTTTCCAAGCCTTCCAAAGAGGGGAGGAAGGGAGGAATAAATATAACAACTATTTAAAGATTTGACCATGTCTTATATTTCTCTGTAGTCTCTACAGTACTTAGTATGGTTCCTTATTAGAATGAGAAGAGGTCTGTATTTGAAGTCAGAGAGATCTGGGTTCAAATTTGCTTCTGACACTTATGACCATTGACAATTCATGGAGCTTCAGTTTCTTCATTGATAAAATGATGATAATGATACTTATGAAACATTCTACCAATATCAATCAATCAGTGAGCATTTATTAAGGAACTATTATGTGCCAAGCACTTTGCTAGGCACTGAGGATAAAAAGATAAAACTAAAATAACCCTTACTCAAGTAGTTTACATGCTATTGAAGGGAATGACATACATGCATACAACTAGATACAAAATATATACAAAAATTCAAAGTAATTGGAAATTCTAAAAGGTAAATTCTAGATATGATCGAAAGGCTGTAAAAAGGCCAATACATAAAAGGAATGTTGTGTGAAGGTTATCAAGTGGGTCAGTTTGGCTAAAATATAAAGTGTGCAAAGGGCAATAAGGTATAATAATAAGATGTAATATAACCCACAAACATAGCCTGGAGTAAGATTCTGAAAGGATTTAAATGACAAATACATGCATCTGCATTTCATCCTAGAAGCAATAAGGATTCACTAGAGCAAATGAATGGGATAGTTAAACTGGTGTTTTAGGAATATAATTTTTTTCAAGTAGGTGAAGGCTGGCTAGGCTATAGAGTTCAGGATTATGAAAGCAAATTTCCCCCCCCCCCATTTTACAAATAAAGAAACTAAAGCCCAGTGAGGATAAGTGACTTCCCTAAATTTAAACATATAATAACTGGTAGAGCTGGAATATGAACCCAGGTTTTCTGACTCTAAACACATTGCTGTTTGGAAGAAAAAACTTATTAGGATACTACTATAGTGGTTTAGGGAAGGAAAAATAGGAGGTAAGGATCTGAACTAGAAGGGCATCCATATGAGGGAGAAAAAGGACTGGCTGTGAGAGATATGGAAGTAGAATCAAGAAGATTTGGCAACTGATTAGATATGAGAATTGGGAGAAGTAGAACAGTTAAGGATAACTTTGAGGTTGTAAAGCAGGAGGAATGGAAGATTGGTGGTGTCCTTAACAGAAATAAGGAAGTTTTGAAGTGGGATAAGTTGGAAGGTGGAGAGGAGAAAGTTCTGATTTAGACATGTTGAATTTGAAATACTTCTGAGATACTGGGTTCAAAATGTTGAATAAGTGGTTGGTGATGTGCAACTACAGTTCAGGAAAGAGACTAGGGCTAGATATATGAATCTTGAAGTTTTCTGCATAGAAATCATTAAAACCACAGATGCTGATGAAGTCATTGAGAAGGTGAGCATAGAGAAAAGAGGAGGGCCTAGGATGGAGCCATGGATTACACCAGTATTCAGGGGGTGTGATATAAATGCTTATCTAAAAGTGAGACTGAGAAATAGTAGCAGTCAGATAGGTAGGAGAACTAGTAGAGAGCAGTATCATGAAAATCTAGAGAAAGAAAAAGATGTAGATGGAAAGATTGTAAAGAGTCAGATACTTTGGAGAATTCAAGAAGGAAAGGGGTGGAGAAAAGGCCATCAGATTTGGCAATCAAGAGATTTTGAAGATAGTCATTTCAGCTAATGTGATAAGGTCAAAAGGGAGATTGCAAGTCTAGCCATTCTAACACTAGGATTTGAGAAGTGAATGAGAGTAGAGAAAATGGAGGCAACAAGTTTTTTCTAGGAGTTCAACTGTGAAAGGAAGGAGAGAAGTAGTAAGATAGCTTGAAGAGAAGGTAGAGTTAATGTGATGGTTTTTTAACAAGAGGAGAGATCTAGGTATGTTTTGTAGACAGCAGGGAAGGAATAAGTAGACAGTAAAGCATTAAAGATTAAAGAGGGTTGGAGATGATCATAAGAAAAATCCACCAGAAGAAATTGGAATCTACAAAGATGGGAGGGATACTACTATGCTGTAAAAAATTTAGAAGAGGACACATTCAGAGAAAGCTACAGACACTTGTATGAGATGGATAGAACTGGGAGAATAATTTATAACACAACGTTGTAAAAATGAGATGCTTTGAAGGATACACACTCACATCCATATAGGATGGATTACATGCATAATAACATTTGGGATATGGTCAGTATGAAACTCTGTATTGCTTGGCTATGCTTATTTGTTACAATTTTTCACCTTTTTTCAGTGGGGCAGGAGAGAAAGAAGAGAAAATATATGTTCATTGCAAAAAAAAAAACACTTAATGAAAAAGATTGGGAAGGAAAGAGACATAGAGCACAAGTAGAGAAGTTGGCTTTGCCCAAGGAGAAAAGCTGCCTCTTCATCAGAGAATGGATAATAAAGAGAATGAAGTTCTACTCAAATGTTTCATTGTGGTGTGGAGGTAACCCTGGCTCTAGGAGGTCATGCCAACACTGTAAGCTCAACTAAGTCAGAGTGAGCTAGAAAGGTATCAGTTAAGGATCTTATTGCCAGTCACAGTGTATGCCCTCCTGAGGACCAGTCTACATCATTCAAGAATGACTCATTTCCAGTTTGATAGCTGAATGCTGAACTTTTTAACTATGGTGATTCCTACCACAGCAATTCATACACTAAGTTAAGGAGAAGTAGAAAGCTATTAATGAAAGGAGGACCCTTAGTTTTGAAATCCTAGAACTTTGAAGGAAGTGCCTACCTTATAAGACTATTATGATGATCAACTGAGATAATAAATATAAAAAAATTATAAACTTTAAAGCTTTATATAAATGTCAGCTCTGATTACTGTTAAATATTGTTAGTCCCCAAACCTCCCATCTCATTATCCCATTTTCTTCTCTAATTAATAACGTACTCTAATTACTCTCAACCCTATTCTTTGAGACAAACATGACTCAGCAATTTCTCCACTTCTGTGGCATTAAAAAGTTTTGTCTTTGTTATGACTTTGCAATTCTGGTTCATTTCTATTAGTGCTGATCCTATATTCTAAAGGTCTCTGATCACTTTGCAGCTCATTTTTGTTCTAGTGTTGCTGCTGTATTGTTCTAACTTCATACATTAAAACCTTACAGTCCAAGGCATGGGGTGGTACCAATAAATATCTTCATGGTTGTTTGATTTCAATAAACACACCACACACAGCACGCACACGCACACACACACACACACACACACACACACACACACACACACACTCATTCACTCACCAAAATACTGAGGCACTCAAGTTCTACTTGGTTTAAATTTAATCCCCATATCACCCATGAGCAAATAGAACACAAAGTTAATCTACTTGTCATCAGAATGTCAAGGAAGAGCTCAGCACAGGAGGCTGGATTAGAGTATCAGCTCCAGCAACTAAAGCCATGGAACTTTAAGCAAATCACATAATTTCACTGAGCTGTACTTGTATTATCTGTAAAAAGGGAATAATATTATTTGTCTTTCATAACCCTTCTGGTGGTCGTGAGAATCAAATAATACATGTAAACTAATTCACAACAAAACATTTTGTATAAATATAAGTTCTTTTCATGTAATAGCAATTTGGATGATGACGATGGTACTGACAATATTGTGATGAAGAAGAAAAAGAGAAAACAACAAAGAAAGATGTAATAGAGTTACATGGGGTCATCTACACTCACTTGTAGTTCAGCCTTCAGCCTATTACTTGACTTGTTTCATATTTAATCTCATTATCTTGAGCTCCAGGGATAAGCCAGGAATATATGTGGATATTACTTCTTTAATTTGTAAACTTTCAAAATAGCTTTCAATTAATCAACTAAGCTCAGAACACCCACCCCCAGTTTATCAGATAAACTGGATAAACTTCCTTTCCCAATAGTAGTTATTTATCTCTTTATATATTAAATCTCTTAATCTCATAGAATTAAATAAATAGTAAAGTTACAGAATATATGATTTGTTAACCATGAAATTCATAATAAAATATAGATATAAATATTTATGATATTTAAGTGTGAGAAAAATCACAGCAAGTCATCTCAATCTTTCACTGTAACAACAGATGACTTCTCTGCATTTGAGTGCACACCCCCGTACCATTTATTTAATCCAGGATAAACAGAGTCTTCACCACAATCATCTTCATCCTCTTCTCAAAATGGTAACAATAACTTCATAAAGTAAGAAGTTGTATTAATCTATTTTCTTTCTGTTTCTCTCTGTTTTGTCTCTGTTTCTTCTCCTAGTTTATTTCTGTGACAAGAAATTTTTTTCCCCTTTGGCTTTTTTTTCAAGCCCTCCCTCTTAATATCTCTCCAGACATGTTCTTCATAAAATTCTCTTTATAATATTTCTTCATGAAATAAGTTGACATTTCTAAATTGCTAAAGGTTTTACTCACCTTCCACTCTGCCTTCTGCAAATTTTCTCTTTCAGTCATACACACACACACACACACACACACACACACACACACACACACACACCGGCCCCTTTTAGTAGCATGCTGGAAAAAACCCTACATTTATAATCAGAAGATGTGACACTAGTTATATGATCTTGGACCTTTTTATATGGACCTCAATTTTCTCATCTGTAAAATGAAGTTGTTGGACTAGATGATTCTAATGTATTTTCCAACTCTAAATCTATGATCCAAGATCTCTTACTCTCATTTGTCTTGCATCTTCTGGTGCTTACTGAAACCTAGCTTGTGCCCTAACACTACCTTCTTTTGGCAACCTCTCTAGGGTTGGCTATTTCTTCTGCCATGCCTCTTGACACACAGAGCCAGGAAGGGGCACTGGCATTCTTCTTGCTCTCTGCTGCCATTTTTACCATCCCTCTGCTACCATCATTCAGAAATCACTTCTCCTTCTTAACATTCACTCTATCCTCTATTGATACATGTTGCTATTATCAATGAATTTCCAGAGATGACTTTCTGTTTTCAAGTAAATTTCATTACTACGTCATGGCCTTCATCTCCACCCCAATTTCTGCTCCCTATTCCCTTCAAAACCTTTTCCCCCACCCCCAAGTTTTTCAACCTCAAACTAATAACCTCTGGCTCCAGTCTATCTCAAGCACACATGGGAACACAGGAGTAAATATGCCTTAGATACCACCCACTGGGGGAGAGAGAGAAAGACAGAGAGAGAGAGAGAGAGAGAGAGAGAGAGAGAGAGAGAGAGAGAGAGAGAGAGATTCTGGAATTTCAGTTTAATAGCAGACACCATTAGTTTCCACTCCTCAGGGAAAGGAACCAGTATAAGTATCAGATCCTATAACTAGAAAAGAACTGCTCATCCTCATGCACGTATGTAGATGTTCCAACAAAGCCATGAGCATTAACAGTGAATAGCTATTGATTGGAATGGTGTCACTCACACAAAAGAGAGCAAGAGCATAAATGGTAAATTTGTGAGAGTAACTATTTTACATTCTGATTTGATAAGCTGATTTTCCAGGGACATTTTTAGAGTTATAATGCAGCATCAAACCTGGAGCTTCCATTTCCTTCTGCCCTGTTTGACTACACTCAAGTGGCTGGATGGAATGAGCAATCAACTTTGCCTTTTCCTCTCTCTTCTAACCCACTTTTAAAAGGAGATGTTTCAATGGAACATAAATATTCCCCCAGGGAAATATCCTGGCACTCATTCAACTCAGCTTGTATTAAGTGCCCATTATAAGGGAGGCACTATTCTAGGTACATTATATAAAAAGATTAAATGAGACACTGTTCTCATTCTCAAAGAACTTACATTCTAATGAGGGAATAAAATAGGTATGGCAATAACAATGATACAAAGTATAATATAAGCAGTTCAAAGGAGAGATCAAAATTTCTATAAAAAAGTTTAGAAGGCAGAGATCAATGAGCATCTGAATTATGACTTGAAGGAAGGGAAAATTCCTATTGGTAGGGCAACAGACGATATTCTTCATTTGTGCATCTGTAAACTCAACAGGATATCAGGGAATGAGTATTAGAAAGTAAAGCAGAGGAGTAAGGTGAATAATAATAATACGGGCAGTGTAGCCAATATTTCCATCATTCAAGAACCTAAAATCGGAAAGAAATATGTCAAATTAATAGTAATTCAGCCCAAAGTTATTTTTGCTATTGTTCATCCTTTGTTTTCAAAGAGGACCAATGACATCATGGGTGCTATCCTGACTTCTGCATGAATTAGTGAGGCAGCATTGTGCAAAGTCATCAAACTCACTCTCTTCCAGAGTCATCAAAGTCCAGCAGCAGGACAAAAGTCAAGATGACTGGCAATGGCCCAGGACTCAGTGAATGACCTTGGCGTCTTCAATGTCTGCCCAAGTTCTAAATGCTCCACAGCACCTGCTTCAGTAGCCTTCATGGTCATTGGAATAACTGTTCTCACCTGCCCATTCCACCAGGGGAAGTCTTTCTATGTTTGGGGTAGATATTCCCCAGCTCACCGATGGGCTTGAGACCTGTGGCTTACCCTCAACCTGGTTTAGCCTGCCTACTGAGATGGTTTTACTGGGGTATGACCACTGCACATGCTATAGCTTCTTGGAGTCACAGGTGAGATCAAAGTAAGAAAGAGAAAACAGAAGCCCCTCCACGGAATGGAAGTAATAGAAGAGCCAAACTATTCTTACTTCCTATCAACTTACTTCCTATCTTACTTCCTATCAGCTATCAACTATCCCTAGCCTGCACATCAGCTGCACATCTAGCACTAACAATCTAAAAGGTTTGCATTTCAAGCCTCAATTGTGACAGAAAGCTAATACGAATAGTTCAGAACTATTACACATCCAGAAGAAACCACAAGAGATCTTAGAACAGGATAATTTTTAAAGAAAAGTAACTGAGGAAACTTCCCAGGACGACATCCCACAATAACATGTCCTTCAAAGCTGAGTCTAGGGGCAGCTAGGTTTCAGTGGCTAGAGCACCAGCCCTGAAGTCAGGAGGACCTGAGTTCAAATCCATCCTCACACCAAACACTTGACACTTACTAGCTGTGTGACCATGGCAAGTCACTTAACCCCAACTGCCAAAAAATTTTTTAAAAATTGAAAAAAAAGCTGTCTAATCATAAACAAATATTGACCTTCAGCCAAAGAAAGCCATAAATCATTTCTCCAAAAGAAATCAGATAGGAACAGAGCATCAGACCTGCAAACACAACTCACAAGAGAAACAGAAGAAACACACATGTAGTTAACAAGAATACTCTAAGCAAAGAAACCAATTCTCTTATGTTTTTAGATCAAGATAAAGTTAATTGGCTGTTTTTTTAAGTGTTATCAAGGGCTAAAGAGAGAACTAAAAGGGACTATAATGAGAAAAAATGTTCTAAGGACAAAGTTTTAAGAGAGATTTAAAGCATCAGGATGAGTGGAGGAAAGACTGATTAAAATTTGACTCACTAAAAATAATTTCTATCTATAGTTGAAATAATATTTGGGAATGAGATAAAATAGAAGGAAGTTACTTGAATGGGGAGAAAAGAGGCAGGAGACAGAAAGGAGTGAAAGACTGTCTCCAATATTCCCTGCATATGAAGAGAGAACAGGTGGTGATTTTTTTAAGTCAGTTGGTGAGTGTGGAGGCTTTGAGAAGATGGATTAAGAGGAGTAAAAGGGAAAGATGAGATTTGAGGTGTTACTCTAGCAAGCTAATCATGGACTGCCATTAAAACATGAAAATGTCTTTTGTTTAGGGTAGGCAGTATGGCATTGTGAATAAGGTACTTGATTTGGAGTCTTGAAGACCTGGGTTCAAATCTTACCCCAGACCCTTATTTCCTGTTGGCACTAGACAAGTCATTTAACCTCTCTGTGCCTTTTTTTCCTCATCTCTAAAATCAGAGTTTGGATTCCATAGCCTTTAAGATCTCTTCCTGTTCTACATCTATGAACCTATGATTTATGATCTATGAATGGGTACCTTAGGAAAGCATCTTCCCAGGACTACATCACACATTAGAAGGGGGGGATAGGCTCTAGGGGATTGCGAGTATCTAAGGACAAAGAAAAAATACAAAAGTAGGTTATATTGGCTATAGGAAGGATGACCAGTGACAGTAAGGCCAGGGGGTAAGGTTAGGCCTCATGATTTCATACATAAAGTGGAGCCTTCTGTACCACACTGCTTCCTTCTTGAATAGATATTTGTAAAAATTTAGCAGATTTCCATAAGAAAATTTAAACAAAGCACGTATAAAGAAGAAAAATAGGTGTGAGATCAACAAATTCACTACTATGGAAATTAGGTAAGAAGGAAACACAATTCTTCTTTTCCAAAAGTCTTACTTTTTCACAGTCTATTTTACAATCCATTAGTAGTACAGAAATAGAATAGCCTGACTCTGTGGACCCACACTTGTAAAGCTTGCAAGTCCCCACTAGTGTGTTTACCATTAGGAGTCAACCAATTGACCAACTACTTAGGTCAAAGCAAAGCCATTTACTAATACGTCATCATCATAACAACAGCAATAAGAAAACATTCCCCCATAAGCTTGAGACTGGCGCACTTTCCCACAACTGCACATGACATCATTGGGAAGAGGAAGTATATACATAGAATATACTAGTAGAGAGTCATATCCATAGGGAGCCTACACAGCTGACAACTCATGCTTTTGATGATCCAAGGCCGCAATGTTCTTCCTCTTTGTGTCCTCATGCTGTTCTCCTGGGTGCATCCCTGCTAGAAAAATCACTCAGTTGCATTATCCAGTACTGTTCCTCTGCAAAGCTGGACTTCCAACAGCCAGATCTATCTCTGTCTCAATTCACAAACCTCCTATCTTGTGTCTCAAATAACTAAAAGTGTTGCCTGCAGCATGCAATATTTCCCACTGGAATAATGCCTTCTCAAGGATTGGATTGTTCATCTGTATTTGGCTCTTCTCTTGACTGTCAGAATTCACACTTCTCAGAGCTGTCTCCTGCCTGCCACTCTCTAGAGAATGTGTTACTCTTTAAATGGCACCATGCACATGACCTATCCTTTGTCGAACCAATGGCTAGCCACTCTGTAAATCTTTTAAGTTTGACTGAGAATTTTCTTCACATCTCATAAAGAGGTAACAAGGTGTATATACTTCTTTCCACTTCATTTAAGACCTTAGTATCTCATTGTCTCTATTATCTGTCCTCTTACATCTGTAATTTGATTAGCTGGGCAGAGGGAAACTAACTGATCAAAGGTTTAATATTTAATTCTTCCCACTATAGGTCAATAGAAATACAAAAAGGTTTTGACAAAATCCAATACTCATTTACGCTGAAAAAATAATCCTAGAAAGAAAAAGTCCTTAAATCCTGGCCAGGGCAGCTTTTCATCCCTGTTGCCATTAGTTGCAAGTTTCAGAAGTGAGTGTAAAGGAAGAAATGATTTATGACAACCAATGCCCTAGGTTTTATCCTCCACTGAATTATTATCCCTTCTCCCCAGGTAAACAGGGGCCAACCTAAGGAGGGTCCAATCTGATCCAGGCAGAAAGTAGAGCTCAGGGAACTAACAAAATGACTAATGAAGCAAGAGACTATTACCCCTAAGGCAGTGGGAATACACAGCTAAAACTAGTTAAGATCATCTGGTTGTGGAAAATTTAATCTTAAAGTGAAATCCACAAGGGAAAAATGCAGAAAGATGCTGGTGCTATGAATGGAAAGGGCCCTTTATTTGGGAATCAGAGGATCTGGATTCAAATCGCAATTCTACAACTAACTACCTATGTAATCTTTTATTTTCTTCTTTTTTTGTGTGAGGCAACCGGGTTTAAGTGACTTGCTCAAAGTCTCACAGCTAGTTAAAAGTCAAGTGTCTGAGACCATATTTGAGCTTAGGTCCTCCTGACTCCAGGGCCAGTGCTCTATTCACTGTGCCACCTAGCTGTCCCACTACCTATATAATCTTGGACAACTAACTTAACCTCTCTAGGCCTTAATTTCTTCATCTGTAAAAAATGAGGGGATTGCACCAGACAACTTCCAAGGTCCCTTTGCGGTCTAAGTCTATGATCTCACAAAATTAGTTCTACCTACCAACGTGGTGGAGAGATAGAAAATCTCAAAGGCACACATCAAGCAAAAGGCCCAGGTCATAGGCAAGCAGAAATATAAAGAAAACTAAAATTCATTTTGCAGAATTACCCTTTGGACTTGAAAAAAAACAGGTTGATGAAAAAGTGGTTCTGGGAAGGGGGGGAAATATTTCTTTTGATTGGAGCTTTCTATCTTAATCAAATTCTGAGAAAAATCAGTTCCTCAATGAGTTGTTTTTAAAAACATGACTCACTCTGGAGGTGTTGCAAGCACCATTGAGCAAAAATACCATAATCCAAAAGCATTAAAGTGGATTGGAAAGATGAATAAGATATAGCCCCAAATAAATTTCAGCAAGGAAAGTGCAAACTCATGTTACTGGGATGACCATTATGGCCCAGGAACTATGAAACAGTACTGCTACAATGATGAAAACCACCTAGGGGGTGAGAGAGCTAGTGGTCAGTTAGAGAAGTTTATGACATTTAATAGGTCATTCCTTTATAGATTCATGGTAGAACAAAATATAAGGAAATTAGGAACAATAAAAACGATAAGGGAGATAATAAACATTCCCAAAGAGAGAATTAGAGGGGAGTGGGAAAGGATAATAGGATGTAGATTTAGAGGTGAGAAAGACCTAAAAGGTCACAGAATTGAGAGTTGTGAGAGACCTTGGAATCCCAGCTAGAACATACCTGACAAGTGTTCATCCATTCTCTGCTTTAGAGTTTCCAAGGAGGGGAACCCATTACCTCCTAAAACAACCTCTCTCTCTTTGGTATAGATTTCATAGGAAGTTTTTTTTCTAAAATCCAACCTAAATTGGCTTCTTCCCAGCTTCCCCCTATCACTCCTGCTCCTGCACACAGAGGTCAAAAAGAATAAATGTCATCACTCCTCCACAGAACTGCCCTTCAAATACTAGTGGGTGACTAAATTGCCACCCCGATTCTATTCTTCATGCTAAGCATCTCCATTTCTTTCATGTACTTCAGTTTCCAGCTTATTAATGTCCTTCTTAAATTGTGGTGCCCAGAACTAAACACAACACCCCCACAATAAACCACAAAGCCACACCTAAATCTTATCTGGTCAGGGCAGAGTACAGAGGGTCTATCACCTCCATGTTCCTGAAGCTGTACCTCTCAATGCAGCTCATGGCTGCATTCATTTTTTTTTTTGATACCCACATCACATTGCTGACTCATATGGAGCTTATAATCCCCTAAAGCCAACAAATCTTTTTCAGATATACTACTATATAGCCATGCCTCTCTCATCCTGTACTTGTAAAGTTATTTGCTTGCTTGTTTGTTTCAACTGAAAGGTAAAACTTCACAATTTGACAATTTCTTTTTTTTTGGCTTTACCTTTTGTTCTAACCTGGGAATAGCTTCCTGTATCTTGACTTTGTGACCCAACATGAGCTATCCATCTTAGCTCTGGGCACATGAAATGAGAGAAAGTATTATTTTACTATTATATTAATAGCCAATTATTAAATTGGGCTCCAGGTTTTTCTCCTTAGTTTCCTCATTAAGGCCCAATTCTTGTTAAATTCAGTCTCTGGAGGACATGGCTGATTGAGGAGATGATTCCTAGCCCTCAGGGAACATACTTTTCAATCTTGGTCAGTACTCCACCCAACTAGAAGACCCAACTTCTATTTAGAGTATAAACAGAATCCAGTGTGGACAAGTTTTTACCCTGGGGAAAGGAGCCCGTATCCTTGTACCCCTCTTTTAGAGCTTAAGGTGACCCAGTTAATGAAGGAAAAAACCAACCAGATTGGTCTGAATGGAGATAGATTTCTCTGTCCGGATTGCTAGAGATGGCTGAGTCTCATGATCAAGCTATATTCTCAGCAGGATTAGCTGAAGACTTTTAGCCTACCTTATCATTAAATTCCACCAATCAGGTTTGATTTTCAGTTGTTAAGGGAATTCCCTTTCAAGGGTTGTTTAAAACTTCCAGGCTTTCGATGGGGCATCTTTGGTTACTGAGAGAAACCACTGGTCATCAATTTATTGATTGCTGGCTAGCCTAATCAATAAATTGATTATTAACTACCCAGAAACTCTGTCTCTTGGGAGTTTTCATTCATCTCAGCAAATAGAATGAACATACTATGAATGGCTTATCCACACCACTGATAAAAATGTAAAAGAGGGCTCAGATCCTTAGAATCTAAACAATACCTCACAGGTGCTCAGATTCCTTAAGAATCTGGCCAATATGGTGGATCTTTGTAAACCTTGTCTTTGGCTGAAAGAAGGCTTGGATTGAATTCTTTCAGGCAGGATCCACACGTCATGATCTCGGGGTCTAAGCACCCCTGGACCTCATCATTTTGGTGGCCTGTACAGGGAAACTGCCTAATCTCAAGTTACTTCTCCAGCCAAGACTGGAAGGTATGTAAGTCTCCTCCCACTTCTTTCTTGCCCTGCATTTGGAGTCACTCTCCAAGCACCCAGGAAGATTTGGAGATGCTTTTTGGGCAGGCAGTTATGAGGCTGTCTCACAGACGCTGTCACTGGTCCAGTGGTTGGATTCAAAGCCATGGACCTGGGTACACCTTCCACAGCATAGAGGACAAGGATGGACTCCCTATCCCGAAGCATATGCCTAATTCTATAAATTCTCTTGGTGCTAGGGAATTGGGAAAAACTGCAGATGCTTTTTGGTTCCCTGAGGCTTACTTACTCCTTTCCCTCTACACCCCTGAATTCTCCTTCATGGAGGTTACAGGGAAAAGTTAGAACAGCTAAAAGCATCTTGGCAGATTCTGGAGGTTTTGTGATTGATCATTATGGAGTTTTGAAACACCTCCTCGAAACCATGGTCACTCCCTTCCTTTGAGTCAAGAGGATATCTGTTAACCCATCTCACAGGAGAAGAGAGTTTCACCCTTTCCCCTTCACCTTTGATTTTGCCCTCCTCCACTTGGGGAAAAGAAGAAGGGGGGTGGGTCAGCAGCTACAGCACGAGCCCCACTGGCAATGGCCTTGAGCCCTGGGGCAACCTTTGCAGGAAATCACTCAGGCTCAGCACATCCTGCTCAAGCTAGCCTCCAAACTTGGGAAAGCATGCTCTTCTTAAAGTTGTAGTTTTAACCACTAATGATGAGATGTTGATTCTCTGTGTAAAGTAACTTGGAAATGCATTTAACAAAACTGAAGTCACCTGATTGGTAATGGGTTTGTTTCAAGTTTCAAATTGGTGAACATTTTGTATCAGTTATGTCAAGCAAATTTTCATAATTTGGTTACCGCTAAAATAATTTGGCTACTGTTGATGATTGTTTTAATTTGTAAACTAGCCACAAAGCTTGTTTGGGTTATGGCTTGCTGAGAATTTTCAAGTGTATAGAAATCTCTAATGACTGGCTTTTCACACTAGGACAAATTTAAGTCTGAGATATAAATTCTGGAAAGGATTTTCCTAAGCTGTGATTAGTGAAACTTGCTGTGTGAGGTAAAAGCTCATAGGATTTTATTTTGAGTTATCTGATGGATCATAACAATCCATTGATAATCAATAATCCACCATCTGAGAGAAATGCCACAAGTTACTCAGAGAATGTGATGCTGGTGGGAAGTCAGCATTGGGAAAAGCTGAGAGGACAATTTTAGCCTCAATCTAAGATGAGATTCTCCTGGCTCAGTTTTCCCATTATATTCCTTTGAAAAGGAGTGTTACCCACCTGGCTATTCCTGAGTCTGGCTATGAGGTGGGTTTGATACTGCATGGTTGGAAAACTGAATTATCTGAATCCAAACAGAGCTAAAGATGTTTTATTTTGTCATATCTGGGGCCTACAGTCTTTTCTGTAAGCTTTGTGTCTTCCAGACTATGAGCCATTCACCTATAGTTGGTAGCAAACAGCAGGTACCAGCCAATGTCCTCCTATCATTTCCTGGATGCAGCCTGTGCTCTGTTCCAGTCAACCTCTTTGGGATCCCCTTGAGGCAGGGACAGCTCTATGCCCTTAGCCAGCAGGAAGCAGTTTCAGAAGCCAAGACTTTCACCCCTTACCCCGAAAGAATTTGGGTCCCATTTGTTTGAGGGGGGAATGAGGAGAATGGGAGCTAAACCCCAAAAGGGAAAAACCCTGGACTTTCCCACATGGCCAAGTCTCTGGCGTTTGCCTGAGGCTATAATCCCATCAACTGGCCTTTCATTGTAGCTATGCCCAATCTCCCAATTCTGTTACCCTTAACCTAACCTAGCCCTCCATTGCCTTACCTCCCTATGGCCCCTGGCCATTTCCCACCCTTAATCCTAGCTAGGTTCCATTCTCCCTTGGCCAGAGGTCCAGGTCCCAGGAGTTCTATTCACTCCAGCTTACTGGCCACTCCCATTCAGATCTTCCTTAGACTCCCTCCTCCAGTCATCCCAAACTACTTGACCACTCCTAGATCCTTCTTATAGTCTTTCTGTATATAAGGTCCATCTTGTCTCCATTAAGGTGCTCAGATTCTTAGAATTTAGCCAATGCCTCACAGTTGCTCACATTCCCTAAGAGTCTGGCCAATATGGCAGATCTTTAATAAACTTTGTCTTTGGCTGAAAAAAAAATGTAAAAGAGGTTATTCCATTCTGGCATTACAGAATTCAGAAAATTAGAAGAGAATTGGAGGAAAACTCAGAAACCATTGAGTCCAAGCCACACCCAAAAAAGGTTCCTCACTATAACAAACTTGCCCAGCACTCAACCACTTCATTCTACAGATGAAGAAACTAAAACCCATAGAGATTAAGTGATTTGCCTAGCTCACACAGGTAGTGAGTAGCAGAATGAGGATTCTGCCCCACTCCCCCAGTATTTCTGACTCTGAATACAGTGCTCATTTCCACGATATCAAGTGTGGGAGCACAATAGGAAAGAAGCAGGGATTGATTTTGTTTTTGTGTTTGTGCCCCAAGAAGGTGTTCAAACATATGCTTGTTGCATGTAATTGCTGAATTGAGATGGAAAGAGTTTAGTTAACAGGAAGGTTACAAAGTCCATGAAATGAGTCTATTGATATTTGAAAAGGACAGTATCAATAAAGAAGAAGCATAATAATGAAGAGAAGGAGCATTTAAAAAGGGAATATTAGTAAGGGGAAGGACATATACAAAGTACAGGGAGGTTTGGGAACACAAAAGAAACTTGGAAGAATTTATCATTTTGCTCACAGTTGGTTTATCTACCCAGTGAGTTGAGATGCCTAGAGGCTGTATACTAACAGATTTTTTTTTAACCCAAAGCTACAACTACTAGAAGCTCTGCTCTTGTGATTTATGAAGGGGTTTTTTTTATTTTTTTAAAGATGGTGACTGCACATAAGACAGCATCATTCCCAGAGGCTTCATTAACCTAGCTATCACAGTAATTACATTCAATCTTCCTGAGTTCTCCCTGAAGTTTCAGCTAAAACCTGTATTTTTCACTTTTTTTTCTCTCAAACCATTGCACTATTTCTATGGAATAACTACAGCCTCAAGGGGAGAATTATGGCAGCAGACATAGTGTTCTGCTTTGAGTGTTATTTATCCTCTTCTAGATGTTAACGTCAGGAATGACTGAGGGTAGTGGTCCTCAGTTTTATTGAAACCATGAAAAACATGATTGTGCACAAAAAATTCTGCCTTCTGTAAATAACGGAATCATAGCATAATGGAGTTGGGAAGTACCTTAAATATTATCTCGTCCACCTTCCCACCCAACGCAGAAATCTCTTCTACATAATCCCTGACAGGTAAATTTCACCTCTAATTCTTTTTCTGTCAATATGCCACGGATGCTTAGGGTGAGGAAGTGTGTTAGAGGAGACAAGTTTTCCCTAGAGCCAGATGGAACTGGTATGTTCTTTTTCAGACAAAGAAACATTCAAATGGTACCTGTGGCACCACCAGAATTGGCAAATGTCAGGTGTTAGGGAAAATATTAAGGGCTCTCCCCTGTGCTTTGCATTCTGATGGTGTTTTGGTTTGAAAGACATGGACAGCTTTCAGTTTTATGTCTGACACAGATTGGTACCCTAGGCTAGTTTTCTTTTGCTTCTTACCTACTCTGGGCCTGATGCCCTCTACCAAACTCTGTCAAGGGTTTTGTTGTGCTTAGAGAATGTCAGTATCACCCTATGTAAAAGAACATGATTAATAAGATAAATCCACAATGAAAACAAAAATAAATGAGTAGCCATTGTTTGGGATTGTTAGTGTCCCTGATCCTTTCTTTGTTTTAAGACTTCAAGGTACAGTGCAAAAAGGACTTTTTGGTTCTATATAACATATATGTAACTATAATTATATAATTGTATAGTCAGAGGTTACCACTTATGAGAACTTCCTGTGTGACCTTCAGTGAGTCACTTAACCTCCTACATCTCAGGTTTCTCATTTACAAAATAAAGAGGTCGATCTAGACTGCCTCTGAAGTCACTTCCAGTACTAGATCAATAATGATGCCACTGGACATTGGGTCCAGTCCTCAGAGCATGACCAAATGCCTTCCTTAATAGAGCCAGCAAGGTGATAGAGCACTGGGCCTGGAGTCAGGAAGTTGTTGTTGAGTCTTTTCAGTCATGTCCAACTCTCTGTGATGCCATTTGGGGTTTTCTTGGCAAAAATACTGGAATGGTTCATCATTTCTTCTCCAGTTCATTTTATAGAAAAGGGAACTGAGGCAAAGAGGGTTAAGTGATTTGTCCGGGGTCACCCAGGGAGTGTGGAGCCAGATTTGAACTCAAGTCCTCCTGTTTCCTCCTGGTGCTCTATCCACTGAGCCACCTACCTGTCTAGGAAGACCTGACTTAAAATCTGGTCTCAGACACTTACTAGCTGGGTGACCCTGGACAAGTCCCTCAACTTCTCTCTGTCTCAATTGTAAAATGGGGATAATAACAGCACCTACCTCAAAAGATTGTTGTAAGGATCAAAGGAGATAATATTTATAAAGCACCTAGTGTAGTTCCTGGCACAGAATAGGCACTTACTGATATTTGTCCCCTTTCCCTTCCCTTCCTGGTGGGTTATATATATGCTGTTTTTAGCCACAATGACTCAGGATTATTATAATATGATGTTGAAAACTGGCTGGCTGAAGAGCAAGAAAGTCTGATAGTGCAGTAGTGTTTGAGCCAAAACTAAATATGTATACAAAAGGTTCTAGTAATTTGGTTTTCACTCTCTTTCCTGGTGGCTTTCAAGTGAGGAGGTCTCTTCTTTTCTGCCAAGTGGAAAGGAGAAGAATAAGCTGTATTTTCCCACGTCTCATCGTGTGAGAGTCCCCTACATATTCTCCTATAAATCTTCCATGGAGGATTCGAATCAAAATGCTAGGAGATTTCTTCTAACTCTATGTCATTTCACATTCCAAATATATTAGTTTGGCACGTGGCTGTCACTTTCATTGTATGACCTTTCATCCTCTTTTCCTGGAAGATATCCTTTAGGTCACTTCTTACATGAAAGTCACATTAGTACAATACTGCAACCTTTTTATGCACATGGGCATCTTTCAATGACCTTTGGTTCATCTATGATTTAAATTCTGCAGCTTGTCCTGGTTGTGGATCACATCCTACTGATTACATCAAGTCCCAGGAGACTGCAGGGCCTCTTCATTGAAATTGAGGACCACTCAGAAGAAATTGCCTTAAAATTCTGCACAGTGAGAACCAAATGAATGAACCATACCAAATTATGACATCTAATTGAATGGGAAATCCATAGAATTAGACCATCAGTAAGGGATAGATAGATACATAAATACTTATTTTGTAGACTTAGATATATGTTTAAATTCATAAGGCTAGATATTGTATTTATATATTTATGTAACTATGTATTATAAGGTACTGGCCCTTTTATATATGAGCAGTTCGGTTGCTGAAGGTCAGAAAAAAACTTTTAAGCATGAAAAAACTGAATAAATTTGATTTGTGAAAAACTAGTTTTTCATTAAAATGAGAGGAAAGAAATGGATTGTTAGGAGTACTGGATAGAGAATTTTTCCCTGAGATAAGTGGCCAGGGAGGACTTATTTGAGGGCAAAAAAAATAAAATGACTGCATCTGAAGGACATTGTGGTTTCTCAGCTCATTTGCATGTGATTCTTTTTGGAATTTGAGAGGATAAAACTCATGGAACAGCGAATTGAATAATCATTTAGATAATTTGAGAAGACAAAATAAGAACTGTTGCTTTTAATTGACAGAAAAGTAGATTCCATGATTTTTACCTCATAATGAAAAGGTGAGTCACTGAATACCAGGAGGTTCTGACTTGAGGTATTAGGAGTACTGGAAAAGCCAATTATGATGTGACTTAGTTAAAAAGCAAGCAGGAAAGTCAGGGTGTGCCTAAATTGATAAGAGCACAAGAAATTTTCAACAGCTTTTTTTGTAGTCTGCTGATTGGAAAAGATTCATGGCTTTGGCATGTGAAGAAGGCCGGGAGCCTGATGACTAGAAGAGAGCTGAACTGTGCTACAGATTGAGCTACTGTTCTCTACTGTCTTCTCTGATTCATATTTTTCTTGGAGGCTTTGGATGTAGGAGCTTTGATTTTGTTTTCTTCTGGTTGTGTATTTTGATCTTCTTTGTCACCAAAGTAAGATAATATAGTCTGACTCTTTTTGCACTGCTTGCTCATGATCTGGCCAATTACTTGAGTTTTAAACTCCTTGTTAAGGTAAGAGTCTGCTTCCAATGTGGAGAGTGTACTGTCCCAAGCTTCAGGGGTTTGTGTAGCTGTTTTCAGTGATACTTGTAGGGACCTGTAAATTTTCAGTTCTCCCAAGGTGATATGATAAGGGGTGAGGTGTTTACTCCTTTCCTGGCCTGTGACCACAAGTATTCCTTTCTGTCCTGTAACTGTGAGGAGGGGTTTCTCTCCACAGCCACTCCAAGCTCCACCACGCCAGCGTTCCTCCTCACCCCAGCACTGCTGCCCAGAACTGTGACCCAGATCTACACACGGGCAAAGCAACAGATTCCTGCAGTCCCTCTCTGATCAGCCACTGGATTCCCCCTCAGTCTGTGGGCTGGAAGCTCGGGAAGCAGCTGCCCCCCCAAGGGCCAGGCTCTTGGGGAATGGAGCTGAGACCCCGCTTTCCTTTCTCAGCACTGACAGAAACAGACTTTTCCCACTGACCTTCTAAGTTGTCTTTGGCATTAGTGGATTGAGGAGTCTGGAAACCTCCACAGCTGCCCGCGATTCAGTCCTCTGAGGCCTGCTCCAGGTTTGCTGTGGCCTGCGCGCCCACGCTGCACTGCGCTCCCAGCCCGGCGCGATACACCTTTCTGATCAATCATCCAGGTTGTCTTGGGCTGGAAATTTGTTTCACTCTGTCTTTTTGTGGGTTCTGCTGCTTCAGAATTTGTTTAGAGCCATTTTTTATGAGTATTTGGAGGGGTTTGGGGGAGAGCTCAAGCAAGTCACTGCTTTCACTGTGCCATCTTGGCTCCGCCCCTCTACTATTTTCTCTGATTTGAAAATGAGAAACAGACAGCTTTGTATTAGTTTATGCTATAAGAAGGGCCTTGAATCTGATAGGACAATACAGAATTCTATTGATTGAGGAGCTGGCTGATCTTGTTTCCATTGGCCAGAAAGCCAATCTGAGAAGATTTACTGTGAGCTTCATTTTCCTGTAAGAAAATGCTGAGTGCTAATTGAGTGGCACTGTATCTCACTAAGTTAAGAGCTACCTCCACTTATCTACATTTCTCAGGGAGCTGCAGTTTTCTAGGTTAAAAGAACTGGTTGATGCTACAAAAAATAAAACTTAATGTCATTTTTAAGAATGATTATGAGTTGAAATGTTTGCATCAAAATTTCTCATCATTTGAGAGCAGAGATAGAATGGATTTGTCCTTAGAAAAGTGAAAAGGACCAGAATGGGAGAAGTTAGCAGAGAAGTGGTTTTGTGTGATACAGTTTATTCCTGAAGGAGCTAATGATATGTAGGTCTGAAGTTCAAATTTATGAGTTACTCTGAGCACACAGGTTTTCTTCACTCAAGTGCTTCCCTGCTATGTTTCTAATGTGTACCCACTATTCTCCACAGACACTGAGTATACTGGTGAGGGAGTTATCACCAGTTTCTATGTCAACTTTGACATTTTCATTATTGCTATTTTGACTGATATTGAGCAATGGTGATGTTTTAATTATTCTTGTTTTTGCTTTATTATTAAGTAAAAATTTTATGTATCAGCTAATGACGCCATAGTGATTGAGTTTATGTTAAACACTTTGATAAGGACTCATGAGCTTCAGTGGCAGGTGGTATGCTGGTGGCATAGAGGATAGAGAGCTGGGCCTGGATTTAGAAAAACCTGGATCCAAATTTAGCTTTAGGCACTTACTAACTGTGTGACCCTGGAAAAGTCACTTAACTTCTGTTTGCCTCAGTTTCCTCACTTATAAGATGGAAATAATAATAGTATATAACTTGCAGAGTTATTATGAGGATCAAATCATTTGAAAAAGCTCTAAGCATAGTACCTAGTGCTATAGAAATGTTTGTTCCCTTCCCTCCCCTTCCTATTTTTCCACCAACATGCACACACACACACACACACACACACACACCCCAGTGTTACACTTAGGATACAGAAAGAATCTGAGGTGAAGTTACATGCTGGTAGTCCATCTCTGGGAATCTCAGACTTGCTAGTATAAGGACAGGATGGAGTGAATAACCAGTCCAGAAACTAAGAATGGGTGGCCACTCTCATAGAGGAGCAACATATGTGTGTGTGTGTGTGTGTATACATACACGTATGTATGTATGCATGCGTGTATGTGTATATATATAGTATGTGTGTATATATATGTGTGTGTATACTATATATATTTCACATATATGTATATTTCACATATATATATATATATATATATATATATATCTTTTACAGGTACAGAGAATGAGCAGTAAGGTAAACCTACTATTAAATAAAAGGAAGAGAGAAAGCTGAATTGCCCAAATGAAACGGATTTGTTTTTTTATTAACTCCAAGCTTCTTTCAAAACAAAGGTTCATCTTTTTAACCCCAATGTTCTAGTGCTATTATGTGGCTATGAGTCATGGAATATTAAAGTCTACAAAGAATTAAATTTGAGGACCACCCAAAGGGTCATGGAGTTTACACTTGAGGATGTTAGTGGATTACAACAATCACACAGCAGAAATAGCATAAAAGAAGTAATCAAATAAATTCAAAACTGACAAAAATCTGAGATATATGTTTATACATATATGTAGATCTATTCAGAGAGAGAGACAAAGAGGGAAAGAGAGAGAGATTATCTTCATGCTCTACTGATATGTTAACAGTTTTAAGATAGCATAAGGCAGGTGCCCAGCACTTTGCGAACAAACCCTCTGATAAATTTATAGAAAGACATGGGCAAGAATTGCATAGAATGGGCAGAGATAGATGGGTTGCCATCTAAATTGTTGGAGGAAATATCCGCTTTGATGAGAGCAGAGGCTCATTTGAGAGTCCTCCCAGTAATTCTATATGGCTGCAATTCACAGAGTATTATAAGCTTTGAAGAGCCAAAATTGCAAGCTCCCCTTCAGTAATTTGAATAATCAGGATAATTTTGAGTTCACAGGATCATAGGGTTTGGAGTTGGAAGAAACCCAAAATCATCTAATTAGTTGACTGACCACACTTAATAGGTGTGATATTTCAGATCAGCAAGTACTGGTTTGGCCATTAGTCAGGAAAGGCTCTATGTAAAAGTGTCAAGCAGGACCTTGAAGGAATTTGGGGATTTGGATTGGTGGAAAGGAAAGAGAATGATATTTCAAGTGGAGAAAGCAGAATGTAAGTGAGAAAAAGGCATAGAAGAGGGAATGAGAATAAGTAGATAGAGCTACAACTAGGAATTTTTCAGAAGGGTAAAAGCAATTTAGCAAGGGGAAAGAAGAACTAGAAAGGGAGTCAGCAGTTGCTCAGAGGGCAGACTAAACATAAATATAATGACAACAGAAGAGTGTCCCATTCCACCCCACTATCATCCCCAAAGAATCTCATTAAACACTTCAATGATTTTTTGGGGGAAAGACAGTCCCTAGAGAGCAGTGCCATGGAAATCTTGGAGTTGGCACCTTGAGCAGGTTGAGGTTGCCACTTAGCAAAAATAAGAGAAAAACCATGAGTCAAGGAGATGCTTGCTTCTATGCTGTCAAAAGGAGGAAGTTTACACTCCTCTCTATAGGTGCCCTACAGCAAAGCCCCTGGCATTCTTCCCTAATTATAGTTCTGTAGATAGTGTTCTATAGAGTATCCTAAGGATAATGGTGTGGCTAAAGCAGAAGAGCCCCTTTAGGGAATATAACAAATTCCCCAAATATGTGATTGAGCTGTATGAGGATAAAGAAGAGCCAATTGATGGAAGGCCTTCACTTCCAATTCAATTTAACAAATACTTATTTTAGCAGGTATGCTGAACTTGGAACTCATGATGGGAAGATTAAAAATGAGCCTTTCCCCTCAAGGTTCTTATTGGAGGGATATGGCACACACAAATTAAAATATAATAACATGTAGAATATAAAAAAGACAAAGGAGATATAAAAACCAAGTGCCCTTGGAAAATTAGAGGGGGGAGAGCCCCATTTGAACCCCAGAATGTTGAGTTTGTGTTTGTTATAATAAGTAACAAGGAGTCATCCAGAGATTGTTTTACAATAAGCATACACACACACACACATACATATACAGATATAGATATATAGATATAGACATAGACAGACATAGACATAGACATAGACATAGACATAGACATAGACATAGACATAGATATAGATATAGATATAGATATAGATATAGATATAGATATAGATATAGATATAGATATAGATATAGATATAGATATATGATTACTATGTGCCAGGCACTAGGGCTATAAAAGAAAAGATGAAATAGTCTGCTCTCAAGAAGCTTACATTCTACTGGGAGAAAAGAACATGTACACAGAAAGGTGAATACAAAGAGCATACAAATTACAAAGCATTTGGGGCATGGGGAGTATTGAGAGAATCAGGAGAAGACTATTTTAGGAGTGGACACTTCAGCTGAGCCTGAACAGAAGCTAGGGATCCCAAGGCAAAGATGAAGAGGGAATGCATGCCAGATGTGTGAATCAGCCTATGCAAAGACACAAACAGGAGAGGGAATGTTGTGTGTATGGAACAGAAGCATCAAGTAGGTGAATATGGCTAAAATAGAAGAGTGCATGGGGGGAACAGTATAAAATCAGTTGGGAAAGATAAGCTGAATTTAGACTGATAAAGGCTTTAAAGGCCAAGTTGAGAGAACTTATGGAGCTTCTTGAGCAGGGAAGTGACAAGGCCAGAACTATGCTTTGAGAATGTCAATCTGTCAGCTAGAAGAAAGTATGAGAGAGGAGACATGATGAAAGCAATCAAATGTCAGAAAATTAGTAAAGTACAATAACACAGAATGAAAATGAAGGAAGTTCTAAGGTTGGAAAACAGGATAAAACAAAATTTAGAGTCAATGTAGTTAGACTCATGATGAAACATGCTATCTATCTCCAGATAGAGAGGTGATGGATTCAAACTACAGATTAAAGGAGAGAGAGAGACAGACAGACAGACAGACATAGAGAGAGATGTATATACATATACATACACACATACTCATTTTTAGAAACACAGACACACACATATATGCATACATACATACACATATACATATTGCTGTTGCTTTTGTTCAGTGGCTCAGGCATGCCCAGCTCTTCATGACCCTGTATGGGATTTTCTTGGCAAAGACACTAAACTGGTTTGCCATTCCTTCTCCAACTTGCTTTACAAGTGAGGAACTAAGGCAAATCGTCCAGGGTCATACACCTAGTGAGTACCTGAGGCCAGATTTGAACTCTGGAAGATAAATCTTCCTGACTCCAGGCCTAGCCCTCTACTGTGCCACCTAGTTTCCCCAAGAACAGTAATATACATGTACACACAGTTGTTGTTCAGCCATTCAATCATGTCCAACTCTTTGTGACCCTGTATGAATTTTCTTGGCAAAGATACTAGAGTAGTTTGCCATTTCCATCTCCAGCGAATTAAGGGAAACAGAGGTTAAGTGACCTGCCCAGGGTCACATAGCTAGTGAGTGTCTAAGGCTAGATTTGAACTCAGGTCCTCCTAAGTCTAGGCCCAGTACTCTATCCACTGAGCCACATAGCTACCTTCAAATATACATATACACATGCAGAAATATACAGAATTTGTAAATATAGAAATTGGAACCTAGTTAATGAAGAAATTTGTTTTGCTTGATTATACATTTTTGTAATAGGTTCTGTTTCTCTTGCTTTCTCAATGAGTTTGGGAGGGAATCATGAAGGCAAGAGAATTTGGAAGTACAAATGGAATAAAATTGAATTTTAAAAAATAGTCATGTAGCACAGCCAAAAAAAAAAAACAGAACTAGGAGTTAGGAAAATTCCATTCTATTGCCAGATATGCCATTAATTAGCTGGATGAACAGGGCAAATCATTAAACCTCTCAGAGCTTACTTAAGTTTCTTGACCTTTAAGCACTGACAAAGTAGAACTGGAATTATCCACGTATTTCCTCTTAGCTCTCAAAATTCTATAGCAGCATCATGTGTATTAGAAAGTTCAAGATGGATGAGGACTGAAGAAAGACCACTGCATTTGAATAGAAGTTTATGGAGAGTAGAATTCAAGGCCCTTGACAACAAGGTCTGGTTTGTTTGTTTGCCTTTCCATCTCTGGGGCCCCAGTGTCTGTGAGGCAGCATGGTATAGTGGAGAAATAGCCAGCCTCTAAGTCAGGACTAGCTGAGTTCAAGTGTAAACTGTGACACATAATGGCTGTGTCACTCAGGTCAAGGGGCTAAACATCTCAGTACTTTCCACTGCCATTTCAGGGAGCTCACTAAGAATATAAGTTGTAGGGGCAGAGCCAAGATGGCAAAGAAGAGGCAGGGACTCACCTGAGCTCTCCCAAACTCCCCTCCAAATGACTTTATGCCTCAAAACAAGTTCTGGAGTGGCACAATCCACAAAAGAACAAGATGAAACCATTTTCCAGACCAAGACAACTTAGAAGGTCAACAGGAAAGGTCTGTTGCATTGCGGTGAGAGTAAAGTGAAGTCCAGCACAGGCAATTCCAACAAGCCAGCAGCAGGCATTTGGGTCAACTGAATTAGCAGCACCAGCTTCTGAGACTCTCAGTTCATAGATGCTAAAGGATTAAGACAACTGGTCAGAAGGAGATTACAGGGATCCCTTTGCTGGCACTAGGTGAAGGAATCTGTTGCTTTGACCATACATGGATTTGGGTCACAGGCCTGGGTCTTCATCCCAGGGTAAGGAAAAGAACTAACACACAAGAGCTTGTAGCTAGAGGGGAGAGTGGACCTTGGTCACTGTTCCAAGGTGAAAAAAAGTATTTGTGATCACTTATTTGTAATCACAAATGAGAGGACACACTTCTCCTTAGATCATACCACCTGAAAAGAACTGAAAACTTATAGACCCCCCAGAACTAGCTCTGAAAAGAGCTGCACAAAAACCTAGAAGCTTGAGACAATGCTCCCTTTACCCCAGTAACAGAATGCAACTTTAATACAAAGTTAAAAGTCAAGAAATAAGCCAGAAAAATGAGCAAACAACAATAACAACAAAGAATGCAACTGTAGAAATTTACTATATTGATAGGAAAGGTCAAAACACAAACTCAGAAGAAGATAATATAGTCAAAACTACTATATCCAAAACCTCAGAGAATAATGTAGATTGGTCTCAGGCCCAAAAGGAATTCCTAGAAGAGCTCAAAAAGCATTATAAAAATCAAATAAGAGAGGTAAAGGAAAAATTGGGAAAAAAGAAATGAGTGATGCAAGAAACTCATCAAAAAAGAGTCAACAGTTGGGTAAAACAAGTATCAAAAATACTGAAGAAAATAACACCTTACAAAACAGACATTTAATGAAATAGAGGATTTTCAAGCATTCCTGATGAAAAGGCCAGAGCTGAATACAAAATTTTACTTTCAGATACAGGACTCAAGAAAAGTGTATAAAGGCAAACAGGACAGAGAAATCACAAGGGATTCAATGGGGTTAAACTGTTTATATTCCTACATGGGAAGATAATACTTGTAACTCCTAAGGACTTCATCATTATTAAGGCAGTTAGAAGCAGTATATACAGACAGAGGACATGGCGTGATTTCTAAAAAAAAAAAAATTAAAAGATGAGAAAGAGGAATTCACTAGGAGAAGGGGAAAGGAGGAGGTAGAATGGAGTAAAATATTTTGCATAGAAGAGGCACAAAAGAGCTTTTATAGTGGAGGGGAAGATTGGGGAGTTAAGGAGGAGCACTTGAACCTTACTTTCTTTGGAATGCACTCAAAGAAGAAATAACATATACCCTGTGTTGGGTATAAAAATATGGCTTATCATATAGGAAAATGGGAAGGGAAGGGAAAAAGAGAAGGGGGGAGGGGTAATAGAAGGGAGGGTGAATTAGAAAAGTGATAGAAGCAAAATACCTTTCAAGATGCATATGGTGAAAGGAAAGAAAAGTAGGATAAATGGGGGAGAGAGAATAGGATGGAGGGAAATACAGAGTAATCATAGCTGTAAAAAATTTTTACAAGTTTCTCTGATGTAGGCCTTATTTCTCAAATATATAGAGAACTAAGTCAAACGCAAAAATGCAGGTCATTTCCCAAGTGACAAATGGTCAAAAGATATAAATAGGCAGTTTTCAGAAGAAGAAAACAAAGCTATCTATAACCATATGCAAACATGTTCTAAATCACTATATGTCAGAGAAATGCAAATTAAAACAACTCTGAGGTACCACTTCACACCTATCATATGGACTAGTATGATAGAAAGAGAAAATGACAAATATTGGAGGAGATATGGGAAAAATGAAACACTAACGCACTGTTGCTAGAATTGTGAACTGATTCAACCATTCTAGAGAGCAATTTGGAACTATGCGCAATAGGCTATAAAATTGTGCATACCCTTTGACCAAGTAATACTACTACTAGGCCACTACATCCTGGATCATTTCATGTCATCTCGATCTACAACTGGCCACTGGACCCAGATGGCTCTGGAGGAGAAAGTGAAGCTGGTGACTTTGCACAGCCCCCCTCATTTAAATCCAGTTCACTTGTATGTCATGGCAGCACTTCCCTGATGTCATGGTCCTCTTCAAGAATTAAGGACAAACAACAACAATCACTACTAGGTGTGTATCCCAAAGAGATAAAAAAAAAACATAAAGGCAAAAATACAATAATATTTATAGCATTTTTTGTGGTGGCAAATAATTGACAATTGAGGGTATGCCACCAATAGGGGAGTGGCTGAATAAGTTGTAGTATATGATTGTGATGAAATACTATTGTGCCATAAGAAATGATGAACAGGATGCTCTCAGAAAAACCTGGAAAGACTTACTCAGCAATACTGTAATTTTTAAGGTCCTTAGATTCTTAGATTCTAAGACAATTCCAAAAGACTTATGATGAAAAATGCTATCCACCTCCAGAGAAAGAACTGATGAGTCTGAATGCAGATTGAAGCATATATATGTGTGTGTGTATATATATATACATATATACCTATATATGTATATATATATACATATATGTATATATATATATATATATATTTTTTTTTTTACTTTCTTTATTATTCTTGGTTTTTGGTTTGTTTTGTTTCACTATAAGACTCCTGTGTTTTGTCTGACTACACATGTATAATCTATATTAAATTGTTTGCTTTCTCATAGAGGGGCCAGGGGAGGGATAAGGGAGAGAATTTGGAACTCAACATTAAAAAAACAAATGTTAAAAATTATTTTTGCATGTAATTGGAAAAAATAAAACTACTCAATAAAAAAAGAATCTAAGTTGGAGAATAGTTGTAGATCTAAACTGGTGGTTTAGAGGTTGCTCACTGAGAGTTCCCTATGCCAATGAAATCACAGAGCTAAAGTTATACTTAAAACTAAATCAGTAGATACATGGACAAATAGATAGACAGACAGATAACCCCAGCTTAACATAGTACCCTACATGTAATTGGTGCTTATCAGACATTGGATGAAGTGTGGGTTTGAACTGATAATGTTAGAAAGAGAAATTTCGATGGAAAGACAGAGCAGAAAACAATGGGAGTTTGCTTGTTTTTTACTTGGGTTACGAAAGTTTGTGGTTAATATGAACAGCTGGTTAGAGAGTTTATGGCCATATTCATCCATTGCAATGTTGGTTTCATCTCACTCTACTAACTATTGTGCTGAGCGACTGCTGAATAGCCAGAAAAGAATGAATCCTTTTTTGTATTCATATCATTTTTGTTCCCAACCCTAATCCCAGATACCTGGTAATAGCATCTAAACTGCTCAGAAGCTGAAATAGTCTCTTTTTTACCTTTTCATATTGTATATCTTGTATAATGCATCTTATATAGTAGGTACTTAATTTGTGCTTGTCGTAAGAAGCATCCTGTAATAATATTTGTCTGCATGAGTGTCTTATTCCTCTATTAGACTGTAATGTAAGTTCCTTGAGATAAATATCTTCTATTAATAATTCATCTTGTCCTCTGTCTGGCACAATGTTCTGCATGCAGTAGATGCTTAATAAATGTATTATTCATATATTGTATTTGAATAAAGTTAATATTGTAGATAAATGAAGTGTCTAAAGCTTTACTCATATGACCAATTAAATCTAAGTTGTTAATAGCGATAAGTAACTAAGATTTTCAGTTTCTTATTCCTACATTGCTATATTGACAGAGTCAAACATATATTATTGCTGGGCCATTATTAAATGTGTGATTGTGGACAAGTCATTTAATTCATCTGAACCTTAGTTTCCTTTCCTTAAATACTGATTAAAAAAAATAATAAACCAGTTCCATTGCAGAGTTGTGTTTGGTAGGCTACAAAAGTTACAGAAATGTGAACTATTTATTATGAAAATGGAAAAAAAGCAAATTCCTTCAAATATAGAAAGCCAGGAGAGGCTCAATTTTGGCACATTATGACATAAAACAAACCAACCAAAAACATTTCAGAAACTGACAAATGATTTCAAACATTCCACTACCATTAACTCAAACTTCAGTCAGGATAAATAAAATAGTAGAATTCCTTGATGCAGGATGATAAAACACAGCTCTATCTTAAGCAAAAGTTCTACCAAAATAAAAAGAAAAAAACTGTAGAAAATAATCATTGAGGACACTAAGTGACATGAATAGATGACAAGTGGCCGGAATACTTATATAAAGTGATGGTGTCTTGGGAACTGAAATTCTTACCTAGAATCTTTTTCATTAACTTCCCTTTATCAACACCTGTAATCAGAGGTACTTTGGCACAGCAGATAGAATGCTGAACTTGGATTCATTAAAAGTTAAGAAAGTCTTGAAGTCCTAAGCAAGTAAGAGAGGAGCAAATGACTTAACATGTCTGAACCTAAGGCAAATCTCTAGGCCTATAAATTAGAAACCAGCAATATTTTTCACTTCAAGAACTTCCATCTTGATAAAATCATATGTTCTTGAGAATTCAATGACAGCCCCTAAATGATTTGAGGGGCATAGAGGATGCCTACCTCTCCTGAAATTATTTGACTTCTTAATAAAGCTAGACCAGAACAAAAACTAGGGTAGCCTAAACTCTAATCTCACAACAATTTTTTAAATTAAATACTAATCCATTTTTGGCAAGTTCAGAATATTCAAACTGTCATTATCATCATGATGGATATGTTCTATCCCTACTTATTGAAACTAGAACTTCATTGAGGGCAAAGTATATAGCATTCTATATCCTCTTTTATTCTCCCCTCCCATTCAGTAGAGTGCTTTGAATATAGGAGGCACTGAATGTTTGTTAGAAAGCCGCCTTAGAACATATCTTTAATCACTACTAGGGTCTGTTATAAAGCAAAGATCATAACCCACATCATCTTAGTTTCATTGATATCATGGCAAGAGTGTTAAAAAACAGATTGGTAACCACTTACATAGACTATCCTGCCAACAAACTGATACAACCAACATCATGAACAATTCCCATCTTGTTTCCAGAGTTCCCAAGTGGCCATAAAACCATCTCAAAGGCTATCTGAAAGGCAACTAGATTGGCCCTGTAAGAACCAGAGAATACATGAAGATCTAGTCTTATAAGTGAACTGTCAGACCACTGGGGCAGTTAGATGGTGCAGTGAATAGAGCTCTAGGACTAGAGTCAGGGAAACCTGAGTTCAAATCCAGCCTCAGATACTTACTAGCTGTGTGACTCTGGCCAGTCATTTGACCTATGTTTACTTTAGTTTCCTCATCTATAAAATGAGGATAATAGTAGCACCTACCTCCCAGGGTTATTGTGAGGAAAAAAAAAAGGTCATAATTGTCAAGTGCTTAGCACAACGCCTGGCACAAAATAAGTTCTAAACAAATGCAAGTTATTATTGTCAGACCAGAACAATGGGTTGTAGGTACCAGGTAAAGTGACAGAGCTGAGGATGAAAGGTTGAGGTCCAATGTAAAAGTAAACCAGACCTGAGTGGGCATATGGAAAGAAAACCCAAGCTCTCAGTGAGGAAGCTAGGAGCACACAAGCTCTAAATATAATGCAAGAAATAGGCTTGGAAACCAAGTAAGCATTCATGGCTGCAAACCCAGGAAACATCAACAAGAAAATATTAAACTGAGGAAGGCCCTTCCTGTTACTAACAGGAAGCCTCTTCTATGCTTCCTGCTGGATTAGTAGCCAATGACTACATTCCCAAAATGTGACCAGCAATGACTTAGGTGTGGAAGCAAGTAAATAATATTAGAGAGATGGTAGGTATGTTAACTTGACTAGATAGAAAAAGCTTTTTGTAGTAAAGATGTTAAAGGACACACTAATAGAGGCAAATCATGAGAAAGGCAGAGGAGTCAAGAGGTAGAGCAAAGGTAACAGAGTAAAAGGAGCATTCCAGCCAAACTTTCCCAATATTCCCCTGTAAACAATTTTAAAATTATATGTCAAATTGAATTCTAAAGCAGGATAACCCAAAAAAGTTTGAGATGAGACATTTCTCCAGCCAGTACAATTTAGACATCAGCAAAGGTCTGTGGCACTGGGATGAGGGGTGGCCAGGAATGTAGCACAGTAGCTACACCAGTTCTGGGCCCTGGAGGCAGAGAGGCAGCATAAGTAGCAGCAGCAGTACCTGGAGCTCTCACCACCCAAATAAATTAAGTGAATTGAACAGTGGTCAGAAAGAAAGTCCAAGGAATACTATGCCAGTACTGGGCTCAGGATCAGGTGCCATTTGACTGCTCCATTGTCTCTTTCCCAGTTCTTGGTCATAGTTGCAGGACAAAGAGGAGTACTTGTAGTCAATCTCAAGAGAGCAGGGTCCCTACCTAGCTAAGTACCAAAGCACAGTCCAGGAGGCAATGACCCCAACTATTTCCAGATCACACCAATTTGAAAGAACCAAAAACCTATAGATGCTCATAACTAGCTGTGAAATCACTAGTGCAAAAATGCTTGAAGTTTCAGTGACCCCCTACCTGCATGTGTGAACAGAGCTGAACAGTCAAGAAATAGGCTAGAAAATGAGCAAACAACCAAAAACAACATGACTATAAAAAGTTACTAAGATGGCAGAGAAACTCAAGACATGACCTCAGAAGAAGACAATGTGAAAACATCTACAAGTAAATCATCAAAGAAAAAATGTGAGTTGGACACAACCCCAACAATAATTCCCAGAAGAGCTCAAGATAGAGATTTTTTAAATGAGCAAAAATAATTTTGAATCACATAAAAGCAGTAGAGGAAAAATTTGGAAAAGAAATGAGAGCTTTGCAATAAAATTATGAAAAAAAAAGAATGAACAGGTTGATAATTAAAAAATAGCTCCCCAAAAAGCAAAATTAACCAAATGGAGAAAAGGTACAAAATCTCAATGAAAAAAAAATAATTCCTTAAAAATTAGAATTGGCCAAGTGAAAGCTAATGACTACATGGATATCAAGACACAATAAACAAAGTAAACATAATGAAAAAAGAAAAAAATAGGAAATATCTCATCAGAAAAACACTTACCCAGAAACTAGATCAAGAAGAGATGATTTTAAAATTATAGGATTCTCTGCAAGTCATGATAAAAGAAAAAAGAGCCTAGACATCACAAGAAATTATAAATTACAGTTGCACAGATATCAGAACCACAGGGTAAAGTAGAAATTGAAAGAATTCACCAATCACTTCCTGAAAGAGATCCAAAATGAAAATTCCCAGATACATGGTAGCTAAATCCTAGCACTCGCAGAATAAGATGAAAATACTGCAAGCAGCCAGAAAGAAATGTCAAATATCTTGGAGTCACAGTCAGGATCACAGAAGATTTAGATGCTACCATAATATAGGTGGAAAGGGCATGGAATATAATATTCCAGAAGGCAAATGGGCTAGAATAATGAAAAAGAATAACTACCCAGTAAAACTGAATATTATTCTATAGATAAAAATGGATATTTAATGAAATAGAGGACTTCTAAGCATTTGCGATGAAAAGACTAGAGCTAAATACAAATTTTAACAACAAGAATTGAGTTAGGAATAAAAAGGTAAACATGAGTGAGATATCACGAAGAACTTAATAAGGTTAAACTGTTTACATTCCCAAATGGGAAGATGATACATGTAAGTCCTCAGAACTTTATCATTATTAGAGCAGTTAGAAAGAGTCTATATAGACAGAGGGCATAGGTGAGTCTATTATATTAGGAGATCTCAAAAAAAGAATGGAAGGGTGAGAAAAGGGATGCATTGAAAGAAGGGGGAAGGGAGGAGAAGAATAAGAGATACTATATCATATAAAAGAGTTATGCAAGGAAGAGCTTATATGGATAAGGAAACCAAGGCCAAGGAGGTTAAGCGACTTACCCAAGATACCAAAGTAGTAAGTAGAAGATCCAAAATTTATTTCTAGTTCCTCTTACTCTAAAATCAGTGCTCTATGGCTTATCCATTTAATTATATCCCAGTATCAAAGAGTTTATCAAATTCTTTTCTGGTGGTATTTTTTTTATACAGAAGAGGAAGGGAGAAGAGATCAGAAAAATAATAGATCTCTGAGATTTTAGGGGAAAGAATCAAAAGGATCATAAGATCACAGATTTAAAGCTGGAAAGGATATTTGTGGTCACATCATTTTACAGATAAGGAAACTGAGGCACAGAGAGATTAAGTTACTTTTCTGCATTCACATATTTAGGCAGGATTTGAGTACAGTTCTCCTGAATGAAGTCTACCAAAATGGTAAAAATGGATTAGGAAAAAAATTGGGGAAAAGGTACTAATGACATATCACCTCATTTATCATTAAGACTAAAGGTTACATGTCTATGGCATAAAAGACCATAATAATCTCATCTCTACATGCTGCTTTAAAATTTACAGAGTGCTTTACATAAATTATCATATTCAATCCTCATAATAACTATTGTTGCCATCTTACAAATGAGTCAACTGAGAGATTCTTGTGGATTTTGAACCTAGGTCTTTCTGACTTTGAGTCCAGTATTTCTTAGCTGCTATGCCAAGGAAGTGGTTGGACAATGAACATCCTAAAGGAGAAATGTGAAAATATTGGGAAGAAGGAAGAAGAGATAAAGATGGTATTCCAATCCACTCCCAATTGTGAAATTCTCCTTTCCTTCCTTTCCAATATTCTGTTAAAACCAAAACAGAAAGGCTTGTGTTTAGAAACTCAATAAAATAATAGAATGGATGTCATATTCATGTTGAATTTTAAACTGTTAAGAAAAACAACTTTATGTATCCAGAAAAGCCTCATTGTAATCTAAGCTTCAATAATCCTCACATATTTACAAGCAAGTTGATGTTCTTTGGAATGAAGATGATATCCTAAATGTAAAATATTATTTGTTAGGTTAATAGCTATTGGAATGTGTGGGGTTTTGTCAATGTAAGGGTTCATTAAAAGCAGAGAAACTGCTGTGATGATCAATGAAAGCTCAGGGACATGTAATATTAGCTATCACACTCTCAGTTCTCATCTAGCCCTCTCAGTCATTGCTCAATGTAGTTCTGTTGGGATTTTTATGTGATTTTAAATGAAGTGCATGAGTTTTGATGATTATTAGAGATGGAAAATGGATCCAAACAGAAGTTATAGCTATTAAGACCTTTCTAGCTCAAATCCAAAATTGCTAGACTGAATTTGTAATACCTCAAGTTGATGTAATAATAAAACCAATTTAGGTGTTTATTTCAAAGTTACAAAATTTTAAAGGTAACTGAGTTACATTTCTCACCTATTTCTGGGTGGAGATGGAAAATTTTGACACAGTATTAAGGACATAGGAACTGGGGAACATCTGTTGAAAAAATTTCTTCTGCTAATGCAGATCAGCCACTGTTCTAAAACTCTAAAAGAGTTGCCTGAAGGGACTGGGAAGTTAAGTTTCTTGCCCTGGGCCACAAAGACAGTAAGTATGTATCAGAAGTGGTATTTGAATGAAAATCTTTTTTTATTTTTATGTTTTTATTTTTAATTTATGAAATAAAACAAGCATTTCCATAAAATAGTATAATTTTAACAAGATGATTGCACATGAAACTGCAAATCTAGTGTGTACAACTTGCTATTCCTTCTAAACATGTAATAAAGTTAGCATGTACATTTTTTCTTTCCCCTCTCCCCCAAGATTGCTACCATTAGACACAAATGTGTGTATACATACATACATACAGACATATATGTGTGTGTGTGTACGTATGTAAAATCATTCTATACATCTATTTATCAGTTCTTCCTCTGGACAGAGACAGCAAATTCCTTCATATGTCCTTTTTAGTTAATTTGATGCTCAGGGACAAATGGATCTGAATCATTGAAAGATAAAACTTAACAGCAAATGGGATGAAGGAGCATGAAGAGACAATTCCCTCTCTCCTCTGCTGTCTTCTCTCAGAGCTCCCAGTGAATGGCATAGCCCCTTCCAATTCAATAAAGGCAAAATGTGTTTACATACTGTGAAAGGATAATCAACTGTGGGCACAGTCTGGGGGTTTAATGTTGTATTATCTTCCCCATCCATCCAATGACCACATTGACCTGGGGGGAGGAGGGAAGTCTGTTGGTTAGAGAGACGCTATCCCCACTATATATCAATAGCTAAAGCTGTAAAGGACCTTAAAGGCTATCTAATCCATCCCCTTCTTTGAGGAAATATAGGCTTAGAGTGGTTAAATGACTTGCCTCAGTTTATACAAATAAGAAGTAACAGAACCTATAATCCAACCAAGCCCATCTGATTCCAAATCCAGGAGTCTTTCCATTGTACTATGCTGCAAAGACCTATGACTCCATGAATGTTGGAATTTCCTCCACAAATACAATTTGCAACCTCTCTATCACTTAGAATTTTATAGTGTTTCCTTATCTCAGAGAGGCTAACTGCCTTACTCATGACTACACAGCCAAGAAGTGTCAGAGGCAGTATTTGAACCCCAGGTGTTTCTGTCTGTAGGTCTAATAATCTATCCTTTAAACTGACTTTGGGACAACTGTTACTAATCCTGTTTTAAAGATAAGGAAACTGAGTTGCATCAGAAAACAAAATGGATGTAAGTTTCAAAAAAGCAAATTTCAGCCTGCTTAATTGATGTAAAGAAAAATTTCCTAACAAGTATAGCTGTCCCAAAATTGAATGAGTTACCTTAAAAGGTAGTGGTTTTCCCCTCTATAAAAGTCTTCAATCAAAGGATCGGTGCACACTTTTTTTCTGTAAATTAAATTAATTTTTTTAAATTAAAAAAATGTATTTTCTTTCCTTCTTGTCTCTTCCCACCAGTTTGAAAAGAAAGAAAAATGAACCCCAATAACAAATATGCAAATAAACCAAATTCCTGAATTGGCAATTTTGTTTGCAAATTTGTGTGTGTCTGTGTGTGTGTGTGTGTGTCTGTGTGTGTGTGTGTGTGTGTGTGTATGTGTGCGTGTGAACAGAGTTAAGAGATAGAGTGTTTCGTTCATGGAACAGCAAAGAGACAGGTATCACCTAATTTAAGACTACATATCAGGGAGCAAGGTGTAAGAAGACTGGAAAAGTAGGAGGGACTAAGTCATAAAGGGCTTTGAATGCCAAACAGAATTTTTCATTTGATCCAGAAGGCAGTAGGGAGTCACTGGAGATAATTAAATAAGGGAGTGACACGGTTGAACCTCTACTTTAGGGAAATTATGGAGAATTGATTGGAGTGGACAGTGACTTGAGGAAGATAGACCCACCAGAAGGCTAATGTAATAGTCCAGGTGTGAGGTAATAAGGCCTTGAACCAGAGTGGAGGCAGTGTCAGAAGAAAGAAGGGAGCATATTCAAGAGATGTTGTAAAGGCAAAATCAACAGGCCTTGGCAACAGATTGGATAAGAAGGGTGAGAGGCAATGAGGAGTCAAGAATGACACATGTTGCAAGTCTCAGCAACTGGGAGGATTATGTTGCACTCTATAGCAAGAGAAGGTAGGAGAGGGGAGGGTTTTAGGGAAAATATAATGAAATTAGCCTTGGACATGTTGAGTTTAAGGTGTCAATGAAGAAACTGAGGCTCATAGTAGTAAAGTGATTCACCCAAGGTCACATAGATTATATGATCAACCTAGGACTCAAATCCAAAGCTTCAGTTAAAACTGGGTCTCATGTTGCTAAATAGCATTAGATTTTATCACATATAGTTTTATAAATTAACATCATTTTATTCTTTTTCCTTAGCTAACCTGAAAATCTTTGTGCAAGATCACAGATTGTTTTCATTTAACCTTGACCCCACACTCAGGTTCTAAGTTTCATACTAACCAAGTCACTGTTTTTGTTGCTTCATTGGATGGGAATGCTACGATTTGGTATTCACTATTGTATCTACTTAACAGGAGATTTGAGTTGAAATCACTTAAAATAAGCATTCAGACTCTGAATGCACTGAGATTCTAGCTAGCTATCGTTGTAGTATCACAGGATACTGTAAATTCTGAGTCAAAACACATTGAGTCAAAAAAACATGTATTAAGTATCTACTATGTGGTCATCAATGTGTGAAACACTAAGGATAAAAATTAAATAGTTCATAACCTCAAGGAACTTACATTCTATTAAGGGAGACAACATGCACTTGTAAAACATAAAAAAAAAAAACCATACAAAGTAATTTGTTTTGGAGAAGTAAGACTAGTAGCTAGGGAGATATTCTCACTTTCTATGGGTTTCTTAATAGTTATTTTGTTCAAATCAAGTATACTTAAGATTGGGGGAATAACTGAATAATTTCCTTTCCAGATTCTGTACACATGTGCTTCTTTATCTTGGCTTTGAGATACAAGGGTCTTGAGGGGAACTGACATATTTATAAATTTCCTGAGGATAGGGAGTATTTCATTGTCTTTGTATACCACATGATTAGCACTGTGCCGGGCACCTAGTAGGCAATAAAGGAATGTTTGTTGGATAGAATTGTGTTCAATAAACCACATTCCATTCCAGGGGGGGTGGGAAGAAAGGGGGAGACTAAAACATGTTTTAAAGTAACAAAAGAGTTTTTCCTCCATGCTGTTTCATTAGATACAGTAGATGTAGATGCTTTGAGTTTTTTGTTCTTTAGGTCAAGGTCTGAAATTCTTAAAAGTAGCTGAGCCTTCATTCTTTAGTTTCTTTGGCTATAGATGTCCTTATATCATGCTTATTTTAAGTAGATATTCAGTAGAAACCTATGAGCTCTGCTCTATCCTTAGCTTACATGCCATTCTCATTTTAAGTAACCAAACAATACAAATGCAGAAATCCGTATGCTTTAGAAATTAAAAAAAAACCTATAAAAAAGAACTCAAAAGATGTAGCAGTTACTAAGCAACTATCATACATGGCCCTACCATTCAAAACATTAACAGGACCACCATGTTGCCACCAGCTCAAGACTGCTGAGAAAATAAGTAAAAGAATACTTGAAAAAAAGTTACCTCTGAACCTCCCCCCACCACCACAACACACAAAATGGATTTGACAATATTTTATCAAATTTGCTTTACAGACAAAAAAAAGATACAGTAAAATTCATTTTTAGTTTATTTAATATTTATTAGAAACAGCATTAAAAATCAATACAAACAACTTTATTCAGATTAAATAATTTCATCACATAAAATATAACACATATTCCATAACTCTTTAATCTCTAGCAGGATTCTTGGTCCAGTCATTCTCAATCTTATTTCCTCATATGATCATGGTGAGTGTGTGGTGGTTTTAGCTTTTATGCTTTCTATTAGTTCAAAAAGGTCTTTCTGGATTTCTTTGTGTTCTCCAGGCTTGTTAGCAAACAAAGTTTATTTTGTTTTTACCCATTTTTAAAAATTCACTTATTCTTACTATCTTCTAGGCACTGTCCTAGGTGCCAGGTCAAAAAGACATGCATCACACAAGGACCTACCTATACATGGATTTGCTCCTCAGTAAAACTGTGAAATAGAAGATTGTCTTCAGTGACTCTTACTTCCCCTTTCTGTTGTCCCTCCCAACCTTCAATGCCTCCCCTACTTATGGATGTCTAATGTTTCTCAGTGCAGCCTCTTGACCACAAGAAAGTGAATCAGAATGGTCACTAATATTTTGGTGGGAATTAGTTTAATATACTACTTAATTTCTATGACTTTTTTTCATTTTAAAAGGATGCTAGAGAGATATCAAAATAAATAACTCTCTAATGGTAATATTTCAGACACTGCCATCCCTGGGCAAGAGACATTTCTAGGTTTCAAAGCCTTCCTATCCCTTCAAATTATTCTAATAGATCAATGTTTATCCATAAGGCATAGGTTTGCATGTACACATAGATAACAAACCCTGCAGTAACATATTTAAATATGAAAGGAGGGCAGTTATTTTTGTTAATCTATTGCCTCTATCCATTTGTTCCACTTACTATAAAAGGTGTGATTATAAAATTGATTATAAAAGGTTGGAGTAGGGTTTTAATATCTCAAAAAGAATAAATATACTCAGAAATAATCAGTAGCAAAAGGAACAGAAAAAATGAGATTGAGTTGGTATGGATTAATTCATATGAAATAGGAAGCTTTGGGCAGCAAAAAGTTAACATGAAGCTACGAAGAGAAAATAGGGTGCAAATATAACTATTCCTACTCTAAAATGTTGCCTGTAGCTGTACTCGTTCTATAGATTATTTATTTAAAGGTAGCAAGGTGAGGTGGCACCTGGATGGCAGAGTAGAGGCAACGTAGCTGAACTCTCTTAATATTTCACTCCATACAACTCTAAAATAATGCCACAAATTAAATTTTGGAGTGAGAACCAACAAAAGGTCAGGGTGAGACATTTTTCCAGCCTAAGAAAACTTAAGAGGTCTACAGGAGAAATTTGTAATGCCAGAATGGAAACCTGTCTGGAGCCCCCACACACACACACACACAGCAACAGCAACAGCAACAGCAGACAAAGCAGCAGCAGCAATTTTGGAAGCTTTCAGCCCAGAGACAGTAAAGGGGTCAGACAACTGTTCAGAAAGAGATTTTAGGGGATCCATTGCTGGCAGTAGGGACAGCTGGCACTTACTGGCAATTCAATTACCCATACACAGTTCTTGGTCACAGTTCCAGGTCAGAGAGGAGCACTGGGGGTCAGTCAAAAAGAAGCAGAGGTCCTGGTCACAGTTTCAAGGCAAAGAGAACATTAGCTTCTGGCTGCAGGGGATCAGGAGCCCTCCCTGGGTAAAGACCAGAGCTCAAACCAGCAAAGCAGTGACCATACCTCTCCCCAGATCACAGCACCTTGGAAGCACCAAAATTTATAGACCCCCCAGAACTACATCTGAAAAAAAAACAGCAAAAAAAAAGTGTGAAGCTTAGGACAATTCTCTGCACCCAAGATGAGCAGAAGTCAACTTTTATGTAAAGTTCAAAGACAAGAAATAGGTTGAGAAAATGAAGAAACAATACAACACAAGAATTTTACCATAAAAAAATGGCAGGAAAGACCAAGACACAAGCTAAGAAGAAAACAACAACTTGAAAAGAGCTAAAAACAAACCCTCAAAGAAAAATGCAAATTGGACCCAAGTCCAACAAGAATTCCTGGAAGAGTTAAAGGAAATTATAAGAGTGGTAAAGAAAAAATTGAGAAAAGAAATGAGAATGACGCAAGAAAATTACAAAAAGAGAATTAACAGCTTGATAAAAGAGGCATAAAAAATACCAAAGAAAATGTCACCTTAACAAACAAGAATTGGCCTAATAGTAAACAAGGTACAAAAATTCACTGAAGAAAAAAAAACTGCTTAAAAAAACAAAACTGGCCAAATGGAAAAGGAGGTACAAAATCTCACTAGAGAAAATAATTTCTTAAAAATTAGAATTAGGGGGCAGCTAGGTGGTGCAGTGAATAGAGCACTGGCCCTGAAGTCAGGAGGACCTGAGTTCAAATCTGGCCTCAGACCAAACACTTGACACTTACTAGCTGTGTGACCCTGGGCAAGTCACTTAACTCCAATTGCCTAAAAAAAACCCAATTAGAATTAGGCAAGTGGAGGCTAATGATTCCATGAGACTTCAAGAAACAATAAAATAAATTCAAAAGAATCAAAAAAATAGAAGAAAATGTGATCTACCTCATCAGAAAAACAACTGGCCTGGAAAACAGATCAAGGAGAGATAATTTAAGAATTATTGGACTCCCTAAAAATCATGATCAAAGAAAAAGCCTAGACATCATCTTTCAAGAAGTTTTATGAAGGAAAATGCCCTGATATCTTAGATCCAGAGGGTAAAATAGAAATTGAAAGAATATAGCAATCACCTCCAGAAAGAAATCCAAAATCAAAACTCCCAGGAACAGTATAGCCAAATTTCAGAACTCTTAGGTCAAAAAGAAAAATTTTAAACAGTCAGAAAGAAACCATTCAAATATCATGGAGCTACAGTCAGGATCACACAAGATTTAGTGGTTTCCACATTAAAGGAGTAGGGGACTTAGAATATGATATTCCAGGAGCTAAAGAAGCTAGGATTAAAATGAAGAATAACCTACTCAGCAAAACTGAATATAATACTTCAGGGGGGAAATGGATATTTAATGAAATAACAGACTTTCAAGCATTCCTAAAGAAAAGACCAGGGCTGAATATAAAATTTGACATTCAAACACAACACTTAAGAGAAACATAAATATGTAATCATGAAAGAGTAATCTTAAGGTCTCAATAAAGTTAAACTGTTTATATTCCTATTTGGGAATATGATGCATGTAACTCCTAAGAACTTTACTATTATTAGGGCAGTTAGAAGGAGGTTACATAGACAGAGGGCTTGGTTATGAGTTGATTATGTTGGAATTATCTCCAAAAAAAATGAAAAGATGAGAAAGAGGGATGCACTGGGAGGATGGGGGAGGGAGAGGTAGAATGAAGCTGTTTAAGCATAGCTAGCTTAATCTTTTTGAACCTCAGCTCCCTCACATTTAAAACAGGGATGATAATAACTGAAAAAGGCATGGGCAATCAATGGAGTTGGAAGGTACTTCACAGACCACCTAGTTCAGGGATTCTTAACCTTTCTTTTGTGTCATAGGCCTCTTGGGGCAGAATAAGAAAGCCTATGGATCCCTTCTTAGAATAAATGTTTGTTGCCTACATTCATAATTGAGGGAAATGCTAAATTTCAGTTCGAGGTTAATGAAAATAGTGATGTAATGATTTCCTATCTGGTTTCACAGACTTCCTGACACCCAATTCAAATCCCTTATTTTTACAAATAAGAAATAGTTATGCAAATAAGAGCTTTTACATTGGAGGGGAAAATAAGGGTGGGCAATGCTTGAACTTCACTCTCATCAGGGAGATGATTCAAATATATATATACATATATATGTATGTATATGTATATGTATATGTATATATATACACACACATACACACACAGAGATAGATAGACAGATAGATAGATAGATATACATATATATAAAATACTCAGTTGTGTGTAGAAATGCACCTTACCCATTAGGGAAATAGGAGGGGAAGGGGGATTAGAGAACATTGAGTGGGAATGATAAAAAGGAAGATAGATTATGGGAAGCACTGGTAAGAAGCAAAGTAGACTTTTGATGAGTAAGAGGATAAAAACATAGAGAAGAAGAAATGGAAGAAAATGGGATGTAGGGAAATATACAGTAACCATAACTGTGAATGTTAATAGGATGAGCTCATCCATAAAATGGAAGAACACAGAATTAGAAACCAGAATTACAAGTCAGACTTGAAACAGAAGTAAACAGAGTTAAAATAAAGAACTAGAGCAAACTCTATGCTTCATCTGAAGTAAAAAAGGCAGGAATGGCAATCATGAGGAGAAGCAAAAGCAAAAATAGACCTAATTAAAAGGGATAATCATGGAAAATACATTTTACTAAAAGGTACCAAAAACAATAAAGTAATATTAAAACAAATTTTACAACAACTTTCTCTGAAAATTCCTCATTTCTCAAATATATAATGATTATAGAACTGAGTCAAATTTATAAATATAAGATGCATTCCCCAATTGATAAATGGTCAAAAGATATAAACAAGCAGTTTTCAGAAAAAACAAATCACAACTATCTACATTCACATGAAAAAAAAGTTCTAACACAATTAAAGAAAGACAAATTAAAAAAAAAACTCTTGAGGTACCACCTCACACCTATCAGGAATGGCAAATTTTGCAGGAGATGAAAGAAAAATAGGTACACTAATGAAGTGGTGGAGTAGTAAACTGGTCCAACCATTCTGGAGAATAATTTAAAACTAGCCCCAAAGGGCTATAAAACTGTGTCAGCAATACCACTAATAAATCTGTATTCTGAAGAGATAAAAAGAAAGGAACCTATGTGTACAAAAATATTTATAGCAGCTGTTTTTGTAGTGGCAAAGAATTGGAAATACAGGGGTGCTCATCAACTGGGGAACAAGTTGTGGCATATCATTGTGATGGAGTACTATTGTCCTGTGGGAAGTGATGAGAGGGGTGGTTTCACAAAAACATGGCAGGACCTGTATGAACCAATGGAAAGTGAAGTGGGAAGAACCTGAAAGTCATTGTGCATGGTAACAGCAATGTTGTAATGATCATCTGTGAAAGACTTGGCTACTCTGACCAATACAATGATCCAAGACAATTCCAAAGGGTTCATGATAGGAAAAAAATGCTATCCACCTCCAGAGAAAGAACTGATGAATTCTGAGTACAAACTGAAGTATCATTTTCTCACTTTTTCTTGCTTTTAAAAAAATGGCTAATATGGACATGTGTTTTACATAATTTTACATGTATAACTGCTATATTGCTTACCTTCTCAGTTGATGGGAGAGGGGTTGGAATGGAGGGAAAGAATTTAGAACTCAAAATTTAAAGAGATAAAAAATGTTAAAAGTAAATTTTTTTATTTAAATTTTTTTATTTTTTCCATATGCTTTTGAGTTGAAAATTTTTCTCCCTTTTCCTCCCCCCCACCCTCCCCAAGATGGCGCACAATCTGATATAGGCTTTACATTTATATACCCATTAAACATATTTTCACATTAGTGAAGTTGTAAGTGAAAATTAAAACTAATACGAGGAACCATCAGAAAGAGGAAACAAAACTCAACAGAAGGTAAAAATAAGTGATAGCGATTCGACTTCCAAAGTTCTTTCTTTGAATGTGAACAGCATTATCCATCCCGAGGCCTCTGGAAATGTCTTAGATCCTCATAATGCTGAGAAAGGTTCAGTTTAACAATCTTAGTCATTGCATAATGTGTCTGTTATTGTGTAGAAAGTCCTCTTGGTTCTGCTCACTTCACTCAGCATCAGGTCATATAAGTCTTTCCAGGTTTTTCTGATGTCAGCCTGTTCATCATTTCTTATAGCACAATAGTATTCCATTATATTCATATACCACAACTTGCTCAGCCATTCCCCAACTGATGGGCATCCTCTCAATTTCCAATTCTTTGCCACCACAAAAAGAGCTGCTATGTATATTTTTGTACATATGGGTCCTTTTCCCATTTGTTTGATCTTTTTCAGATATAGCCCTAGAAGTGCTATTGCTGGATCAAAGGGTATGCACATTTTTGTAGCCCTTTGGGCATAGTTCCAAATTGTTCTCCAAAATGGTTGGATCATTTCACAACTCCACCAACAATGTACTAGCGTTCCAATTTTCCCACATCCTCTCCAACATTTATTATTTTCCTGTTTTGTCATGTTGGCCAATCTGATAGGTATAATGTGGTACCTCAGAGTTGTTTTGATTTGCATTTCTCTAATCGATAACGATTTAGAGCATTTTTTCATATGCCTATAGATGGCTTTAATTTCTTCATCTGAGAACTGTCTGTTCATATCATTTGACCATTTATCAATTGGGGAATGGCTTGTGTTCTTATAAATTTGTCTTAATTCTCTATATATTTTAGAAATGAGGCCTTTATCAGAGAGACTGTTTGTAAAAATTCTTTCCCAATTAAAAATAAATTTTTAAAAATAGTTTTTAAAAAAGAAAAGGAAAAAAAATAATAAACACAGCTAGGTGGTGCAATGGATACTGCTGGACCTGAAGTCAAGGCGACAACTTGAATTCAAATTCAATCTTAGACATTTATGGGCTATATGTTACTTAAGCTCTGTGTGCCTCAGTTTACTTATTTGTAAAAATAGCTAGGTGGCTCAAAGGATAGAACACTGGTCTTGGAGTCAGGAAGACCTTAGTTCAAATCTAGTCTTAAGCTGTGTGACCCTCAGCAAGTCACTTAAATCTATTTGCCTCACTTTCTACATCTGTACAATGAACTGGAGAATGTAATGCAAACCACTCCACTATCTTTGCCAAACAAAATCCCAACGGGGTCATAAAGAGTCAAACACAACTAAAATTACAGAAGAATAATGAAGAACAATTTAAACAATTAAAAAAAAACTTCACTACTATAGGGGAGCCAGAGCTAAAAGAGTTGAGAGGTCCTCAGTTGCAGCTCTTGCTGAAGACAAGATAGTTCTCAGTTCCAGTTGTAGGGCAGGGAGATGGCACAGTGGATAGAGCATTAGGCCTGAAGTCAGGAAGACCTGAGTTCAAATCTGGCCTCAGACACTTACTAGCTGTATGATCCTGGGCAAGTCACTTACTCTGCATTAGTTTCCTCACCTGTAAAATGATCTGGGAAAGGACATGGCAAATCACTCCAGCATCTTTGCCAAGAAAACCCCAAAAAGGGTCACAAAGAGTCAGACATGACTGAAATGATTAAGCAACAAAACAAAAACAATAGTAATACCAGCATTGTCATGAGGGGAAAATGATGTAATATTTGTAAAACATTTTGTCAACCTCAAAAAGTTATGCAAATACTATTATTTAATTAATCTATGTAGTTAATGTTTTACCAGAAACCCCTTTCAGTATAAAAAACTATGCTTAATACTTTTTCGTTTAAATGAAATATCTACTATCAACTCTGTTGTTTCTATTCTGCTTTTTTAATTGGGTATCGTATCATTAAGTTATTTTACAACTCCTTGTATTCCTCATGCTTACCCATTTTAATTGTTTTCTGTTAATCTCTTACATTAATTTACCACAATTTATTTAACCACTCCCCTATACTTGGACATTTAGGTTGCTTAATACAGTGCCTGACACTTATATGCTTTATCTATATGCTAGAGGTTTTTTGGGAGGGTGGGGGGAGTTACACATAAACGAAATAATGAAAATCTTGAAGCAGATAATTTTTGTTGTTATTGTTATTGTTGATAACAACACGCTATATTCGTAACTTTGGCAAGTCTGGGTTTCATTCTTCTAACTGTTTGTTTGTTTTCCCTTTGTTAGAATGCAGGATTCTACCTTTATCCTTGTTGAATGCATCTTGGTTTCAGCCCCATGTTTCAATTTGCTAAGATAATTAGTTGACAACAAGCTTCATTAGAGTTAACAGCATGAAGACCTTACTTTTTAAAAGGCTAACACAATCAAAATCTGCATTAATAGAAACATAATGTTAAGATTAAGTCATCATCCCATTGCACTCTGCACTAATCTAGAATATCGTATCCTAGGCTGATGTTACATATTAAAAGGGACATTGACAAAGTAAAATATACCCAGAAATAGACACCAAGGATAGTGAGGCATGTAGAAACAAAATTATACTGGGAATTTGTGAAGCACTGAGTCTGAAGTGAAAATTAAGAGAAGACAGGATAACTAGCTATGTGGAAGGAAGATTGGACTTATTTGATGTAGCTTCAGAAGATAGAACAAGAGCCTCTGTCTAAAGGAATGTAAAAAGTAATGTCAAACAATTAGGGCTGCCATTCTCCACAAAAAAACCAAAATTCCTAGTCTGATGCTTTACTGTGACATGAAAGTGACCATGGGCTATTAGAGACTACCAAAAAGAAAGTAAAAGGTCTAACAGGTTTTTCTAAGTTGTAAAGGCTAAGTACAGAGTGGCCCCAAAGTCTTATGCTTTAAGCTATTAAAGATTAAAATTGAAAGCTTAGAACTAGGATTTTAAACTACTAGAGCTTAAAAATTATGCTAATATTTGTGGGCCACCCTGATTAACTGGGGGGGGGGGCAAAAAGGAAAGTACCCTGGTTCCAGAATCAGAGGACTCAGGTTTAAATTTCATCTTGATGTTTACTGCTTATGTTACCTGGAACAAATCTTTGAACATCCATGGCCTTCACTTTCTTCCTTTGTAAAACCTGGAGGACTGCGTTCCTCCAGTCTCTAAAGTCTAAAACCTCTAATGGCCCTATAAATTCTACATCTGTGATCATGTGATCCATTGTGAATCTCCTGTCCAAGCACCAGCACAGCTAAAGTCTCCTTAGCAAGTGTCTGCCGGGCCATAGCACTCCATGAAATAAAAAAAGACTACAAAATGGTCATCAGCCTTATCACCCCTTTTGACTTCCACATTTACAGCAGGAGAAAATGGAGTAGAGAGGGATTAGAATCATACAGTTGGGCCACCGTCTATAATCATCAGTTTAACTGTTGGTACTTTATATGTGAGTTCTTCAGTCAAAGACCAACAAGCTGATCATGCAATTTAAGGAGCTAAATTCACATGAATATTGATGGTTTCACTACAAATGAAACCTAAAGAGATGAAGAGCTAACTGAAGGCCTGCTCATAGGCTCATTTCTGAGAAATGAATAAAGGAGCAAAAGGAGGTGGCTCCATCTGGCCCCCAAAGGCAAACAAGAAGAAACAATAGGGAACTTAGTCATCTTGCCTGCAAGTACTCATAATGAGAATAAAGAAAAACAAAAACAAAAACCACCATGCAGACAATTACAGCTTCTGCTCCAACATCTGCTGAAAAGGATGAAGAAATGGAGAAATTTGATAAGACTCTTGTATAGATCCTCTAAATTCAACATATACCTTGATATTTGGTGACTTCAGGGAAAAACACTAAGATAGGGAAGAAGAACAAGAAATATGTTGTTGGGAAACAACAGAATACTGTAGTAGACAGAGTGTTAGGTAATTAGAAAGACCTGAATTTAAATCCCACTTCAGATATTTACTGTTTTGTGACACTGAGCTAAGTCACAACTTCTCTTTGCTTTCATTTCCTTATCTATAAAGCAGAGATAATAACAACCTACTTCACCAGGTTGTTTCAAGGATTGATCATACATTTAAAGTTAGAAGGAACCTGAGAAGACATTGTAATCCATCTTTCTTGTTTTACAAATGAGAAAAGGGAGGACTAGAAAAGTGAAGTGACTTGCCCAAGGTCACATGGGTAGTAAGTGACAAAGGTAAGATTTCAAATGCAAGTCCATTGTTCTTTCCAGTACACCACCCTATAAATGAGATGATATATGTTAAGTGCTTTGTAATCCATAAAGCACAAGTGAATGTTATAAATTATTATTGTCTGTAAATGGAGTTTGGTACCCAAAAATGAAAGAGGATAAAGATTTTGTATTACTCAAAAGTTTTATGCCTGTGTTTATGAATTCTTTTCTTGAAGAAGAGAATCAGAAGGTGCTGGATATGCTAGTACTAAATTAAAAAAAATCAGCTGTCTATATGCAACCATAACATTAACTAAGTTAGACTAAAAGTCCAAGTTACAATCAAAATAGAAGGAAGGATGAAAACAAGGAAGCACTATATTTAATTATAGTATTTCAAACCTGTGCTATTTAAACTAATTGTTGTCTCTGAAAATGTAAAATGGAAGATGATCCAAACATTGATTCTGATTATCACCATTTCTTAGAGAAGTTAAACCAACATAAACCAATTGTCACAAGTGGAGGCCAAAAGCACAAAGAATCTGCCTTAGCTAGAAAATATTTGATCTTATTGCCAAGAGGAGAGACATGAAAGTCAATGGCAAAACTAGTTTAGAGTCAAACTCACTGGCAGAAAACAAAAACAAAAACAAAAGAAAATTAAGGAGAAGGCTGGTAGAATGCTACCAGCAGTATCAACTCACAAAATAGGGAAAAACAGTAGAGGGGAAATGGGCCTATAGAAAGATTGGCATGAGATACAAGTAATTCAGATCATTCTGACAGGACCTGGAAGTATAACAAATATACACGACATGGAACAGATTTATAAACAGCATTTATAAATTCAATCTGTTTTGATGATTCATGAAAGTAGTACTACTTATTGGACTACAGTACCTACTGTCCTACATGTGGGAGCAAAATGGCATGTAAGGTGAAGTCAATAACACCAGCCAAAATGACCTAATTCTAATTCAGTCTCTCTCTCTCTCTCTCTCTCTCTCTCTCTCTCTCTCTCTCTCTCTCTCTCTCTCTCTCTCTTTCTCTTTCTCTCGCACACACACACACACCCCCCATGTTGGAAGCAATATAATTTTAAAGGAACTAGGTGATCAATTTTCAAGATACCTCAAAGAGGAAAAAACTCCAAAGGTGACCCCAGCAGACTTTAGAAATTATTGATAGTCAGTGCTATTTTCTCATTTCTATAAAATTTTTATGAGAATAATCTATGCACACATTCAAGGTAACCTTAATAGAAAATATGAGAATGAAACAGGCAAGTTTTTGTAGGTAACTTTTTGCAGCCTGCCACATATTCATAGTTACACAAGTAATTGAGAAATGTAGAAAATGATATCCTGATGAGTTTGTAGTTTTTTTACTACAGAAAAGTGTTTGACTTGTTAGAAAAAAAAATGCATCCTTCGAGACTCTTCTTTAACAAGGTGTCCCCTCACATGTGTAAGTAAGGATATGCACATCAATATGCTATGCCAATATTTATATCTATATACCTAGATGTTCATCTAAATAAATTTAGAAAAGAATACTTGATAGATGATACCATAGAGATAATTATTTAAGTTATCAAGAAAAAATGCTTCCTTACCAAAGGTAATGATGACCACTGTCAAAAAGGATTTTCTGAATAAAGTCCAAATGGAAGATAAATTAGTCACAGAAAGTAATCTCTTTGCAGGTGTTTAATATAGTACCTGATTGTTTCAAATAGTTCTTCTTCTATGAGGTTCACAGCCATTTAGAAGTTTACCTAGCAAATCCACAAGTGCATAAATGCATATTGTTCATATTATAACATGCAACTGAATCTTGGATGCACTGCAAATGATAATTAATGGGCCAAGAATTGACTAGTTAAGTTTAAAAAGGATTAGAATTGGACAATTTTGTAGCCTTTTCATTGATTCCAATCTGCTCCCTGACATAAAAACAAATATATTCAATACCAGTACTTGTCTAGTGATGCTTCATGGTTACAAATCTTGGAATGTCACAATCATTGTTACATCAAAATTGCAGTTGATCCAAAAGGCAATAGAAAGATATGTGGCGAATATAAATAGGCTACAGTATATAACAATGACCAGCCTGAAAGAAATAACATAAAAACCATAACTGAAGGACCTATATGACCAGAAAAGGAAGTGTGCATGGAGCACAAGTGATAGTTTATGAATAGCCTGAGTGTTGCTCTATTACCTGGAAATGTTTTTAAAAAATAAAGACCTCCAACCTGCTGTATAGGTTTTTCTATAAAGAATTTTTAGCAATAATCCAACAGAATGAGAAGATATGGATGAGTAACAATCTGAATTGGTAGAAGTGAACTAAACATCCATGAAAATCACAGTCATTAAAGTATTAAAATATATGGTCTGCTTACCAATGAAACAAGCTCCTGATTAGATTGTGAGTTTCTTGTAACTGGAGGTGATTAAAGCAGAACCTGGATGTGTTAGGGATTCTAAAGAACGAACTCCTACGTTAGGCAGGGGTTTAGAATAGAGGAACTTTATGGTTTCTTGGAACGCTGGTGTTCTATGTTTCTATGAGATTAACCCCAAATTGAGGGGGAGAGCATTAGGATGATGGAGAATATAGAAACTTAAAAAGAAAAATAACAAAATCCATACAATGATACGACACTACCATCAAGGTCTTCCTGAGAGGCATATGTTGGCCTGGATGTATATTATAAAATGAAACTGAAGCATGCATAAATACAGTATCAGATCCAGTTTCTACAATTGACTTCCCTTAGAGTCGGCAGAACAGTAGAGAATTTTTAATATAGTTTTTTGTTATTAAGAATTGCTATTGTTATTTCATTTATTAAAAACAAATGTTCTAATTTTGCTCCTCCAAGATGAATCAATTACAAAAGAAAGTAATTTTATAAATTGAAAGAATGCTATCAATTAAAATAGCTGTCTAATTACTAGATAGAAAGATAGACTTTAAGGTGAGAATTGATTTTCATGTAACTTGGTAAATTGCAATACAGTAAAGATTCAGACCCTACACTTAAGACTTAGAATGTAAATACAATGAGATTCAGAATATACAACATAGCATGAATTCCTAGGAAAGCCACATAATTAAGCAGCTAAGTGGTATAGCAAATAGAGCTCTGGACCTGGGGTAAGGAATACTTGATTCTTAACTAGTTGTGTGATCCTGGGCAAGTCACAACCTCTGCTTGTCTCAACATTCTCAACTATAAAATGAGGATCACAATCTTGAATTGTTCAATGTGTTATTGTGAAGGTCAAATGAGTTAATGTTTTGAAGTGCTTATCACAATGCCTAGCACATAGTAGGTACCTGATAAATTTTAGTTTCCTTTCTACTAAGTTGCTGGTATAACTCACTTTACACAGAAGTTCTGTTTGTGAGACATATAAATTAAATCTTTAGAAATTAAAGCATATTTTAGACATACTAAGGAAATCCTGAGATTCCATCTGTAAATATTCTTTGATAAGATTAATAATATTACATATATACCCTCAACTTCAACAGCCTATTTAATCTTTAAAAAAAAAACATTCAGGGCTTTTTTTCATAAGCAGCATTTTTTTAAAAGTAGAGTACAGCTATATGCTTCAAAATATAACTAGTAAAGATTTACCAATTATATTTTCACAAACCTTTGTTAGTAAATATGGGGAATTGAGGCCAGAAAGCAGTGAAGATATATCAGCTTCAACATTGAAAGACTTCAGAACTTTGATTTAATGCAGTGACCAATCATGATTTCATAAAACTTATGATAAAGTATACCACCTACTTCCCAGCAGAGAAGCAGCATATCAGAGGTATGGAATGAGGTATACATCTTCAAATATGGCCAATATATTGATTTAGTTTGCTTGACTATATATATTTATGGTATGTAACAATGATATTTTTAAATGAAGGAAAAGATCATCAATAAAGTATAGCAAGAGGAACAGTGTTCAAAATCTTATCTCTGACACTCTCTGTGTGACCTAGGAAGGATGGAAGGAATTATAGATGGAAAAGAAAGGAAGAGCAGAAGGAAAGAAGGAAGGAAGGAAAGAAGAAAAGATGGAAGGAAACAAGCATTTATTAAGTAACTACTATTTGCCAGGTACCATCCTAGACACTTCATAAATGTTATCTCATTTGATTCTTACTCGAACCCTGAAAGGTATTATTATCCCACTTTACAGTTGAGGAAACTTAGAAGATGGAGGTTAAGTGACTTGTCCAGCTAGTAAGTATCTGAGGTTGGATTTGAATATAGGTCTTTTTGATTTCAGATCATGTACTCTATCCAGTGTACCACCTAAGTAGAGGAGAGTTGGATACTAAACTTTGCCAGCTTAATGGGAAACAAGAAAAGCATAGAAAAATTTAAAAATCATCTGTGCCTAAAAACTCATTTTCATCTATGTGCCTAACAACTCATTTTCATCTATATTTTCTATGAATTAGTACAGTGGAGTGATGGAATTAGAGTCAGTCAATCAATAAGCATTTATTAAGTTTCTACTATGTGTATTACAAGTCAATTAACCACTCTGGGCTCAGTTTCCTCATCCATAAAATAAGGTGATTAAATTAGATGGCCTCCAAGTTACCCTGTAGTCATAAACCTCTGAGCCCACAATCCTATGACTGGATGCATTGGGTAAGAGACTATGAAAGAAATGTTTGTAAAGTAAAAACAAAATATGTCAATAAAAGTTAAAAAAAAAAAAGAAAGAGATAGTGGGAGAGTCAAAAATGACTCCAAGATCATGAGCCTAGGTGATTGAGAAGATGATACTGCCATTAACCGAGGCAGAAAAGTTGAGGGGGAAAGCGAGTTAAATTGGGACAGTGATAGATTCAGTTTAAGGCATGTTTAGTTTGAGGCGGCAAAAGGAGATATTAAGAAGGCAGTAGGAAATGTGGCATTGGGGCTCTGGAGAGAATTTGAAGGTAAAGATATAAATATGACAGTCAGAAGTAGATGAGATCACCAAGGGAGAAAGTAGTAAGGAAGAGAAGAGAAAACTTAGATTTTCTGAGTCTATTCCAATCCAAGACTCCATAGCCAGAGTCAGTTCAAAGACCTTGGATTCTTGCAACTTCAATGGACAGTAGCATTTTTGGTCCAAGGGGAGTTCCACTAATTCCACTACCCTCAGCACCATACCCAGTGCAACATGTGGATACATTTCTGTATTGCTACAGACAATTCAAACATTAGAAATTAGATGAATGGCACATTCATTAGATGCAGTTATTGAATTTGTACTAAAAAATATATATTTGATCCTACTAGTAAGAGAGAAGTAAATCATTCGGTTTCAGGAGTGCATTAATGCTAGGATGCCATTTAGAAAATTACCTCTTCCAATGCACTAAATGGTACCCTAATTGCCCAGAAGAATTATTGTACTTCTCCAAAGTGAGCAATTTATTGTTTTCCAACCAGTAGGATAAAGCCCAATTAGAAATAGGAGATAGCTTCATAGATATTAAAACAAGATAGGTCAGGATTATAAAAGCCAGCTGAGTAATTTATAATGGGTTTTTTTTACTATTCTAGTAATATTCCTTCATGATAAGTTCAACTGCCCTTTAGAGATTAATTTTCTATAAAACATCTGAAGGTACAACTAGTGTCTTGCTCCTGATGATTCACATGTGTGCTCATTCATGCATGTGTAACAGAAATCTATTGCTTTCATTTCCTAACTGTTGTCTCGTTGTCAGCAAAGAGAAATTAAGGTTATAAATTTAAAAAGTTATTTTCTAGAGGAGACAAGAGATGGCACAGAATTCCAAATTTGGAAGGAAATTCAGAGGTCATCTAGCCCAAACCTTATCTGACAAATGAATTCTTCTCTGCAATATCTCCAGTGTTCCAATAGATTGTAAGTTCCCTAAGGGAAGGATTGTCTTTTGTTTCCCCAGCTCTTAGCACAGTGCCTGAAATATGGTAGGCTCTTAATAGATGTTTATTCAGTGATTTTTTGGTTGACCATACACCCTTTCCCTGAATAACTCTGTGAACGGAAAAGATACTACCTCTCACGGCAGCCCATTCCGTTTTCCAGCTGCCATGGATTGAGCCAAGACAATTCTATTTGTAACAAAGCTCTTCTTCAAAAGAAGTTGTTTTTTTTTCTCCCTGTAATTTTTACTCCTGTTTTTCCAATGGTGGAAAAGGGAAACAAAATGTAATCCCTTTTCCACTGAAGATACTTCAAATACTTAAGATAGCAATCTTATTTTAACCCCTCAGATCCCAAGTTTTTCCTTCTCTTGGACTAATGCCATAAGTTGCTTTAGTGTGTGATCTCAGATATTAATTATTAAGTGAAGGAAAGTGATCAGATTCATATCTGCTTCAAAATACAACATTGTATTTTGTGTAAGGAAATATAAATGCATTGTACTACTTATTTTTACTCTCAATGCTTATTTTTTATATCCAAGTTTCATACAGTATTTCCTTCTTATGTTGTGAAATACAGTGCCCTCCAGCATATAAATTTGAACAAAATCAAACACTCAAAATCTGACTCTTGCTAACTTTCTCTTACCTCAGTTGCCAACAGGAGCTAATTATAAAATGATTTCCACTGGTTTTTATTTGTTTGTTCTCGGGGTTGGAGAAGATGGCTTCAATAGATGTTTTCAACAAATTCACATCCTGTTAGACCTCGGTTTCTCACAATGTAAAATCCATAAAGTAATTGGTATCTGATTTTTCCTATCCCAAAGGGATTTAAGAAAATTAAATAGATATCACAGAATATAAATAATAGAAAATGAATAAAGAAGGTTTTTATATGGCATGGGATGAGAATGGAAAGTGATACACATGCAAACCAAAACCAAGAAAAAAATCAATACTTCTTTTTAACTAGACAGGAGAAAACAAAAAGACATCCAGAATAGAACACCAACAAGAAATTTTTGTTTTACTATCTTGTTAAATTTAAAAACAAACCTCTAAAAAAGACAATTACATACTAGAAGTTCACAATTTGAGATATGATCTTTGTGTTTGTTGATAATTTTAAGTTCATAATAAAAAGATATGTTTATATAGAACCACACCCATAAAATGTTCTAAGTAGAACCATAGCTACCAACTCTAATTCCCAGGTTGAAAATTCCAAAAAAAATTTTTTTTTGGTGAGGCAATCAGGGTTAAGTGATTTGCCCAGAGTCACACAACTAGTAAGCCTCATATGTCTGAAGCCGGATTTGAACTCAGGTCCTCCTGACTCCAAGACCGGTGCTCTATCAAAATATTCTTGAGGAAAGTAGCATGAAAGGTATCTTTTTAAGACAAATTCAGTTGAGGAGGCCAAAGAGGTCAGACCTCAGAACATAAAGCCCTGTTCAGGTAGAGATCCAGGACACAACCCTGGTGCAAGGAAACAGGGGTCTTGTAACACCATGAAGCCCATTCTGGGAAAAATGACAGCATGGGAGGGGCCAAACCAAAGAAGAGCTCAACTGACATGATCCTACTAGTTATCCTTGCCAACTAAGTATTCAGCTCAGTCATATTTTACCCATTGGAGCAGTACAAATATTGTCAGCACCCTCTCAGTTTTGTAACCCTAGAGAAAAATTCAGTGGCCTTGACCCAGTTGCTGTTCAGGTTTTGAGTTCCTTATGATTAATAAAAATGCTAAGAAAATTCACAGTGGGTTTTTTTTATGGTAACAGTAACATTTTGCCTTTTTTCCAAGATGGCCTTTATAAACATTAATTAGTTTTCTTAAATTCCTGTGGATAAGTAGTCTTATGCTCATTTCACGAGTGAGAAAACAGATACTGAGAAGTTAAGTGGTTTGCCCTAAATCACATAACCTACAGCATTTAGAGCAAAAAGTTCCTGACATTCGGGGCTGTGATCAACACTGGAACCAAGCTGAGGCATCCCAATTCTTTATGAGCAACATGATTGTACAGAAGTTAGAATGTGCGGTTGAGCTATACAGCCCAGCTAGTGAGTCATTTGCTAATTCCTTAAAGAATTTTATTTTTCAGATAGTGTGGCTTTTCAAATTGAAAATAAAAAATGCTGAACAGCAGGCTTGAAGTCATACTCCTTGTTCTTAATGGAAATGTGAACTGCCTCTACCTTTTTTTCCTCTTCAACTTGGAAACATGCCCTTGGGAGAATCTTCCTTCCTTCAATCCAGCTACTCTAGTGTTCTTTGTCTTAAACATCTGTCTCAGAAAATACACTTACAAACCAAACACAGCATAAAAGAAGTTGTTATTGGAATGAAGGGTGTGTATTTTGGAATTAAAGTTAAATACAGTCTAACAAGAGACCTGAAAAGAACAAAGTTGGGGCCTCTTATCTACACTTGCAAGAAAAACTGAATTCCTCCTGGAAAATTTAATGGATTGTTCTTGATAGCTGAGCTGGCCTTTTGTTTTACTATCTTGTTAAATTTAAAAACAAACCTCTAAAAAAACAACTACATACTAGAAGTTCACAATTTCTGATATGATCTTTGTGTTTGTTGGTAATTTTAAGTTCTGTTGCTGTTGCCTATAGCAGGCTGATCTGTGAGGCTAAACCCCAGTGAGGTGTTGAGTTAACTCAAGAGTTAACTCTTGGATTCAAACCTTCTTTAGGGTTCTTCGTCTTGATTTTCCTAATCTTTGGCAAAATGAGATGGGGTGAAAACACAATTGGCAGGAGATATTGAGCATCATGTGATCAACTACAGATGAGACCTCAGCTCATTCATGTAGTTAACTATTTATGAACAGGTAATGAAAAGTTATGAATTTGTAATCAAGTCAGGAAAAAGTGGTAACTTCTGTAACAGACCTTGAGAGTTTATCAAATCAGTATTCACTGAGTAATATGTGTAAACAGAAGTATGGAATTTAAGAGTTACAAGGCAGCTCTTGGCTATCGAGTCCAAAAAAGAATCACTACTATCAATCACCTAACAAACGGTCATCCAGCTTCTGTTTGAAAATCTTCAAGGAGAAGGAATCTATTCCCTCCCAAAGCAATCTATTTCACTGTAGAACTGCTATAATAATTGAGAAATTTTCCCCTGATATCAGCCTAAATTTTCCCCTTTGCAGTTTCCACTTCTTGCTCTTAGTTCTGGCCTGTTAGACCAAATAGATGAAATCTAATCTCTCTTCCACATGATAGCCCTTTGAATACTAGAAGAAAACTATAAATTCTTCCTTGGGCCTTCTGTTCTCCAGAATAATCATCTCCTATTTCTTCAACAAAACTTCATATGATATGGACCTTTCAACTCCCTAGAAGTAGTTCTCTGCTCTCACTCCAGTACGTCAATATCCCTCCTAAATTTTAGTGCCTAGAAGTGAACATAATACTTCTATATGGGCACAGCGACAGTTTGACAAACCATCACTAAACAAGTCATATGTGCAAACTATATGTATGCATATGCACACACACACACACACACACACACACACACACACACACACACAAATGCAGTGAGTTCAACAACAAAAGCTATATAGCCACTACCACATAAACTATATCAATTAGAGCAGCTGGGATTGTGAGGGATAGGGAAAGTACATTGGCTATTTAATGCCAAGCCCTATTCACAAAGCCGCCAAGTGATGGAAAAAGTGGAAAGTATACCCAGTTTAAAAGAGGTCTCTGCTGAACATGGAAGAAAACGACTGAGAGAATTGTATACAACTCAGAGACCCAGTGCATTCTTCCTCTCTTGTTACCAGAGCAAAACCTCAAGACAAACAGATAAATAGATATAGATAGGTAGGTAGGTAGGTGGGTGGGTAGGTAGATAAAAAGAAAACATACCCCAAAAGCACATACCACTAACACACACTTGCTGACATGAAAGGGAAGAGATATAAATTAAATAAGTATACCTGGAAAATGTTGGGAATTAAGGGACAGAGAGAGAGATTACCTGGAAGAGACCTTGAAGTCAAATGTAATTTGCCTACAGAGCCTCCACCACCTCAAGTGTGACCGGTGAATGTGCTCTGAGTTACTGTATTAAATGAATGGACTAGACACTGGTCTCCCTTGACTGTTACAAGGAGTGAAAATTTCCACATGAATACGTTTGACTGCTCCTTACTGGGAAGAGATTGGAGGAAATTGAACTTTTGACTTTTGGCAAAGGTGGTTGTTATCTAGTCTAAAGAGGATAATGAATGGGGACAGAAAAATGGACCCACTGCATGTATTGATGTTATTTATTCTTTTTTTCCTATTACAAAGTAATATTTATTTCAATGGTATAACAAGAACAAACATGCAGTCATTTCCCCCAGCACCTCAGGAGCAGAATCCACCCCCTCCCTGCTACTCCCTTGGTCTCTGTGGAGAGTATGAAGGTTAAGTTTGCCATTTAGCTCAGTTGTTGTACAGTATTGGTCTGATGAAGTTCCAAGTCCAAAGTGCACCTTGTGCATCTCCTGACTCTGGCCTCTCAGGGTATCCCTGCTGGGCTGGTGTCAGTATCTAGTCTGTAAGCCAGGACTCCAAAGTTCTCATGACCCAAGCTACCAGGTTAGGGATTCTGCTTCCTTCACCTCGAATTGTTCAGGACAAAAGAAGCAAGACTAAAGCCTGAAGCCCATTTCTTGGGGCCACAGAGCCCAAGGGGAGGGAAAGGAGACCTTCCAGGTCTTCCCCAGTTTACCCTCTGGTATACCTGCTAAGGATGAATCAGATTATCACTCCTGGATGTTGCTGGAAAGACAGTACTTTATTCATTTGTAAGATTCTGATTCAAGTTTTTATATAATACATCTTGTATTCAAAGTGAATCAATGAAGCTCATAGCCAGTAATTTAACAAAGGATGGTAGGATGGGGGCTGAGCCATTATCTGAATAGGTAATCTACATAACAACCACTAGACCAATAATATCAGAACAAAGTAGAGAAGGGGAAATTGATATGGCTTCCAAAGAGGAATTCTAAGTCAGACATTGGGCACAGTGTATCTATAAGAAGCATTACCTGCCACAAGTCTCCCTGTGGACAAGCACTACTTAGATTTTGCCTTTGTATGCCTAGTCCCTAGCACAATCCTGGACCACAAAGTAAGCACTTAATAAAGATTTATTGATTTGAAATCATAGAATAGCAGAGCTGGAAGGGACTTTAGAGACCAGGTAGTCCAACTCCTTCATTTTACAGAGCAGTAAAGTGATGCCTAAGGGAGGGAAGTGACTGGTTCAATGACAGTCACACAGGTAATAAGTGGACAAGGTGGGATTTGACAACAGGCCCTCCGATTCCAATTCCAACGTTCTTGACTCTATAATACACAACTTTATTCCTTACTAAACATGAGAATAATTAATGAAGGATAAGAAATTGCCACAAAACTCAAGGATAAAGTTACTTTTCTAAAACAAACCAAAAACATAAAATCAGTTCAGAGTACGTAAAAGAGATAGTGTTTTAATTTTAACAGCTCATTAACAGTGTTGGTTCCATTCCTCTCACTTTGGTCATAGATAATGTGAAATTTGATTAAAGTGGCAAAATGGAAAGGTGTCATTTTTATCATCCATATTTAAGTTAACAGGCAATGACTATGACCCCGAGGGGACACATGCTCTCTGTGTGATGCATAAAAAAAATCACTGAAGCTTGATGAGCTGATGCTAATTGTACAACAATGGATTTGTATCTCTGGGAGACAAAACTGATTTGTTGGTCATTGGTTGTAATCCTAGAGACCCAAGGAAGGGAAAATGCTACCCTAAGGACTCAGACCTACAAGTGTGATGTGATAAGATAAGCACTGACTTTTGACAAGAAATAACAGGAAATAAGAAAGAGACTAAAAGAACTTAAAGGCAGGAAATGCCCATCAATAGTGTGGCCAAACCATAAAACCAGAGGTCTGAAGAACTTGTGGCCAATCCCCAAGGTTGACTTTTCTGCATGAATGTATGTATCTGTGTGTGTCTGTGTGTGTCTGTGTGTAATAAAGAGTCTCAATAACTGAATAACTGAACATTCATTCAGACCCATGAACGTGATAATGCAAACAGGGTAAGACTGTTCTAAGTTAACATATGTAAGATACATCATTAACCTTAAAGAACTATACAAATGCCAACTCATTACTATTAATGATAATTTCATAACAAATAAAAATATATAAAAAGAATAGCTAAGGGTTATGAGTTTTAAGATACTTGAGAGAAAAATAATATCCAAACCCTTTATTTACAAACTGTTTTCATTCAGCTACTGTGCTAATTACAAATCAATCTTATCGACTCATTAGAAATCTACTGAAATGCCTGATACTTAGTCATATTATTATCCAAGGCCAATTAATACTGATTGATTGAGTACACTTGGATAATAGTAGCTAGGTGGCACAGTGGATAAATCACTGGGATGGGAATCTGTAACATCTGAGTTCAAATCCACCCTCAGACACTTACTAGCTGTGTGGCCCTGGACAAGTCACTTAACTTCTGTTTGCCCATTTCCTCATCTATAAAATGGGAGTAATGATAACACCTGCCTCCCAGGATTGTTGTGAGGATCAAATGAGACAATAATTATAAAGTGCTTGACACAGTCCCTGACACCCAGTAAGTGCTATAGAAATGTCAACCATTATTATTGTTGTCATTATTATCATTATTATGTACTGGAAGGCTTTCATGCATTGTACTGCCAGATCAATTTTTTTTCTGACTAAGTCTCCAATTTTCTAGTACATGCAAACTTCAAGAAATCTCTTAGTACTTATCTAGGCTGGCAAAATATACTTACTATAGCTTCTCCTTGGATTTCTTGACCATTTTCATTTTTTTTTATCCTTTCTGGAGCAATTATAAAATAATTGGGCTTCTGTGCTGTCTTTTGTTCAGTCATTTTGAGAAGAGTCTAGACCCTGAAATTTTCAAGTCCTCTCTCTGTTTTCTCATCAAAAAGAGAGATAATGGGGCAGCTAGGTGGCACACTGAATAGAGCACAGCCTTTGAGTCAGGAGGGCCTGAGTTCAAATCTGGCATCAGATACTCGACATTTACTAGCTGTGTGACCCCAGGCAAGTCACTTAACCCCATTGCCTAGCCAAAAAGAAAAAAAAGGGAAGATGATAATGATAGCATCTACCTCACAGCAATGTTATAAGAATTAAATGAATTTATTTATTTATTTACCTCTCTATATTTATTTATTTATTTATTTGCTTATTTATTTGTTTAAAAGGTTTTGCAAATCTTAGAGTACTACAGAAATGCTGGATGGTATTATTATTGGATGCTCTAGCTTTGGGGATAATTGTGATAATTTCTTGTTGATTGATAATAACCTTTTGGTTAACAGGCTGTTTGGGCTCCTTCACCCAAAGGAGGGAAGAGAAGCATGTAGTTAGCAATAGAAAGAAGGAGTGACAATGAGGGCAGCACCTGACAGAAAAAGAATTCTGCCAATTTTCAAGTTTGTCATTTTCTGACCTACTTGTGATTGACAGATCCAGCTATGTTCTACATAGGTCTCCTTATCTGATCTGAGTATAAAACTCTGTAGCCGCTAACATTTGTGGGCCATACAGAACATCTATATTACTGTGAATAGAAATGATTTCCTGGAAACAATTATATGTGTATCATTACTTCTCAGAGCTATACTAACATTGAAACCCACAAGTATAATAATAATAATAATCATTATTATTATTATTATTATTATAACAGCTAACCTTTCTGTTAAGGTTTGGAAAACATCGTACATGTTATTTCATGTCTTATGACCTCCTTGTATGAGAGAGTTTTCCACAGGTAATTTGAATATTAACAATATACCCCATAGTTCTAGAGTATGATTACATCTCTGTTCCTTGAAATACTAGGCTTGATTATCAGAGCCTCTATTTTCCTTTCATTATTATACTCCTTAACTGGAGAGCAACATATAGATTACAGAGATATTTGCTGAAACCAATATTTTTTTTCTATTGCACCTCTTTAGTAAACCCAACTTTTTCCCTTGATTTTATGCAGGAGAAATCTAGGAACCTTCAATCAACCCATGACCACTTAACATAATAGAAAGAGCATCTCCACAGCAACTTTCTATTCACTAACTTTGGCTTTCCTCCCTGGTTCACTTTCATAATTCATTTTAATTACTACATCAAAGTAAGCATCTATAAGAGAAAAGCCAGTTTTCTGAAAGTAAGATGAATGATATTGGAAGTTAATCAAGTGGTAGCACATGGTAAAACAGAAAAAGATAACATTTGATTCTCTGTCACATTTCTTTCTTCCTGATTTAGATTGTGGCCTACCCATTTGGAGCATGGTGAGATGATCTGTAACACTTTTGGGGAAAATATGTATATATCATCTGGAAGATGATAAAATAATGAATGAGAACAGTTTTGGAAGCATTAGCAAATTGATAGTGCAATTTACAAACAATTTCAAAATTAGTGAAAGAAATAAAGTAGATCTAATGTGACTTCTTGTAGCTGGCATTTGAAAAACATCTGACATGGTGTCTCCTGACATTACAAATTGACTTGAATATGAACACTATCAAACAGACTGAAAATTGGATTGAAGACTCTAGGCAAAAATAGATTATGAAAGGCAGTACATCTACATGGGGAAAAAAGAAGAATACAAATGGACCTTAAAAGGTCAGAAATATGCACAAAACATACCAAATAATGTTTGTTTTAGATAAGCTTTTCTTGTATTTTAGAGAGCAAATGTTTTTTAACCACTGTGTGTACACAGTATTGGTTGCAGAAAGAAAGAAAGAAAGAAAGAGAGAGAGAGAGAGAGAGAGAGAGAGAGAGAGAGAGAGAGAGAGAGAGGGAGGGAGGGAGGAGGAGGAAGGAAGGAAGGAAGGAAGGAAGGAAGGAAGGAAGGAAGGAAGGAAGGAAGGAAGGAAGGAAGGAAGGAAGCTTGCTTCTTCCCCACAAGAGTGGACAGTCAAGTTGGGAAGCCATAGCTCATGAAATATCCAGGAATTTATCCAATCCAATTTTGTCCCTACAATGCACTCAATACTGTACTAAACATTGTAGGCTGCATAGAATAATCCTATTCAAATGAATCTGTGATCTCATCTACTTGAAATTTCCCTACAACAATGCAGATTATAATCCATGCCTGCCTGCCTATTTTGTGTGGCTTCGGTCTGTGTTCTCCCAAATGTTCACCCCTCCAAAAGAGGTCCAGTGAACATTCTGGAAGTCTTCCTTGATTTTTCCCAACGTGGAAAGGGTACTAGTGGGACACTTTGAGGGCCAATTTAGCTAAATTGAGAGAAGCTAATAACAAGGTTGTCCACAAGGAGACACATGTTTTTGTTTTCATTTTTTTACAGCAATGCCTATTAAGATTCCGTCCTATTTTATTGAAAGGCTGTGAATTCCCTAACTGGGGGGAGTAACCACATTGTTAAAATTACAGAGCTTAGATCTATATTAAGTATTCTCTTTCTCAAAAGAAATTTCTAAGTTCTCTCATTCCTAATACATGAAGTCTAAAGTCTTCTGAGCAGCTTTCAAGATCATGAAATGACACAACCCAATACCATTGTTTCAAGTTTACACACTAATTCTGCCCATCCCAATATCTGGTTCATAAAAAAGATCTTAGTAAGTGCTTGTTGATTGATTGACTGGTTGATTCCACATCCAATGCCCTATTCAACCTAATGCCACTGAATCTGAATACTTGCTACTCTCATCCTCTTTTATGTGATAGAATTCTTGCTTTCGTCTTTACATTTGCCTGCGAATGACACTTTATATAAAATGTCTTACTCCTTTCACTGTTTCAAATGCCTTTGTGTTGAGTTTAAGGTTGCAATATTTCTTCCTATCTTCCCTTATCCTGCTACCCATCTAAATCATAACCACTCCAATGAAGACAATAGACAAGGTAGCTCTTCATGACTGCTCTAGTCCTTAAGTCAAATCAACAAACATTTATTAAGTGCTTACTATGTGTCAAACATTGTGTTAAGCACTGGAGATATAAATAAAAGTAAAAAGAAAGACAGAATTCGTCTTCAAGGAGCTTATAAACAGGAAATGGTATAATATCATTGTGCTATAAAAATAATGAATATGATGAATACAGAGAATCATGGAAAAACTAACATAACCAAACCAATGCAAAGTGAAGTAATCTGGGTACACACACACACAGAGACACACACAGACACACACACACACACACACACACAATACTATAACAATGTAAGTGGAAAGAACAACATCCACTATGAAACAATTCAATGTGAATTTTATAATCATGGATCCAAAGGAAGAGGTATGAGAAGATACCTCTTTCCACACCTTTGCAAAGGTAAGTGGTCTACAGGTATAAAACATTATGTGTATAGATAGATAGATAGATAGATAGATAGATAGATAGATAGATATAGGAATTTTTAGATGTATGCATTGGTTTTTAATCAACAAGAATTTATTAAATAATTATGAGTCAGGAACTGGGATGGGAAGAAATGGGAAATAAACTTGGAATGGTGAGGCTGGGTCATGTAGTAGAGGATCTTTCAAACTGGGCAGAGTCATATAGACTTGAAGTATCATGAAACACGGAATCTGTATATATCTTTTGATAAAATAAGTACTTCAATATAGACCTGAGGTTTGTAAATTCATCAGTGTTTCATCATTTTTTAAATTTTAAGTTTTTCAATTTATTTCCAGTTCCACTCTCTCCCTCCCCCATACCTACCCCCCCAAAGAGAAGGCAAGAAATGCAAAACTTATTGCAAATTCGAAGTTATACAAAACAAATTTCCACAGTTGCCATATCTTCCCCCCCAAAAAAATAAAAAGAAAAATGCTTCCATTTGTACTTTGAGTCTTATCAGTTCTTTAGAAGTGTATAGTATTTTTCATTGACCCTTGAAATTGTTCTGGGTCATTGTGTTGATCAGAGTTAGTAAGTCTTGCACAGTTCATAATCTTTACAGTATTGTTGTTACTGTATTATTTTCTTGGTTTTGCTCATTTCACTTTGCATCAGTTCATACTGGTCTTCCCAGGTTTTGCTGAAATCACCCAGCTCATCATTTCTTACAGCACAACAGTATCACATTCATATGCCAAAACTTGTTCAGCTGTTCCCCAATTGATGGGCCTCCCCTTAGTTTCCAATTCTTTGCCACCACAAAAAAACAAAAGAGCTGCTATAAATACTTCTGTACATATGTATCTTTTTCATCTTTCTTTGACTTCCTTGAGTGACAAGCATTATGGTAGTACTTCTGGTGAAAGAGTAGACATGGTTTATAACTTTGAGGGCATAATACAAAATTGCTTTCCAGATTGATTAGACTAGCTCACAGCTCTAACAACAGTGCATTAGTGTACCTATTTCCCCACATCCCCTCTAGCATTTGTCATTTTCCTTTTCTGTCACATTAGCCAATCTGGTGAATATGAAATGGCACCTCAGAGTTTTTTCATTTGCGTTTCTCTAATTATTAGTGATTTAGAGCATTTTTTGCATGACTATTGATAGTTTTGATTTCTTCTTCTGAAAACTGCCTGTTCATATGCCTTAATCAGTTATTAATTAGGGAATGACTCTTGTTCTTATAAATTTGGCTCACTTCCCTATTTATTTGAGAAATGAGACCTCTGTCAAGAAATTTGCTGCAAAGATTCCCCCTCAACCCCGTTTCCTGCTTTTTCTTCTAATTTTATCTGCATTTGGTTTTGTTTATGAAAAAACTTTTTAATTTTATGTAATCAAATTTTTTTTTTCATTTTACCTCTCATGAACTTCTTTGTCGTATTTGGTCATGAACTTTTCCCTCATCCTTTATGACTAAATGGTGTACCCATTTTGAGCTTATCTTAGTATATGGGGAAGGTGTTGGTCTATGCATAGTTTCTGCCAGGCTACTTTCCAGTGTCCCCATCAATTTTTGCCAATATTGGGTTCTTACCCCATAGCTAGGATCTTTGGGCTTATCAAACACTGGGTTACTGTGCTCATTCACTTCTATATATTGTACACATAATCTGTTCCATTAATCAACCATCCTATTTCTTATCCAGTACTAAATTGTTTTGATGATTACAGCTTTGTGTTATAGTTCAAGATCTGGTGCTGCTAGGCTCCCTTCCTTCTAATTTTTTGATTGATTTAATTGATGTTCTTAGGCTTTGATTTCTTCAAACGAATTTTGTTATTATCTTTTGTAGCTTGATAAGGTAATCCCTTGGTAATTTGGTTAGTATGGCACTGAATAAGTAAATCAATTTAGATAGCATCGCCATTTTATTATTATCGGTTTGGCCTACCCATATAGTACTTTTGCATGTCTTGCCAAGTAGACTTTCTCATTCCATTTTATAAGGGATTTCCCTTTCGATATCTTCCTTCTAGGTTTTGGTGCTAATATATAGAAATGCTGATGATTTCTTTGGGTTTCATTTATATTCTACAACTTTGCTGAAGTTGTTAATTGTTTCAAATCAGCATTTCTTCTATAGCACATTAGATAATCTTATTGGGCGCTATACCTCTAAAATGTTTAAAAAAAAAGACATCTCCCTGTGGCCAACTTGATGATGAGACTCTCTGAATTTAGCTGGACTGGTCTTCAAATAACAGGCCTATCAGGCCTGTACTTGAAGACATTTTCCTCCCCGGTAAGACCATCTAGAGATTTGACCCCACCAGCCTAGCTTTCAAGAAAGAGAGACCATTTCTATACTACATTGAGATATAAAATTGGGATTTTAGAGAAAGGGAATAACATGTCAAAAGCAATTTTTTAAAAAAACTAGACCTCTAATTTCATCTGTGTGGCAAGTTCATGTGAGGAGCTATCGCTTTCAATACAGATTAGCATCTTCTCTGTAAATTATAGTTTTGTAGAGTTGCCTAGGACACTGAAAACTTAATGGACTCAACTTTGGCCACATGGTATGTCTTCCCTTTCAAAGGATTTTTTCCATTGATTCTGTATGTGTCTTGTATGTACCAAGATCCAAAACTTGAACCCAATTCTTTCTGACTCAAAGGCCAGATTTCTCTATACTATGCCAGGATGCCTCATAAGTAAGACTAGCTTCACAGAAATTAATAACTAAAAATCAATAAGAAACAATGCCATCTATTAATGCAACATAAATTACATCCATAAGTGCAGAAGAAACATGGAGTATTAGGGTATTCATGTGGCAGAAATTCTGAAGATACAAGACTACCGTGATAAACAAGTGGAAATTGTTTAAATGGCCTCATATGGGTGTACCTGCTTGTCTTTCCACTCTTCTTTTATATTATTCCCTTCTGTTTAATCTAGGATCAATCTATAGTGTCCTACTTGTAGTTTTTCATACATAACGTTCTGTCTACTGTCCACCTGCCTCTGCACTTGGCATTCCTTACATGTGAAGAATTCTCCTTCCTAATCTCTACCTCTGAGAATCCCTGGCTTCCTTCAAGACTCAAATTAAGCATGACCTCCAAAGGAGGCTTTTCCAAATCTTACCAACAGGAAGTGCTTTCCACTAAGCATATTTTCAAACTATTTTATGTGTAGCTATAATGTACCAATATGTAGCATAGGAGTATTCAGGGAAGATTAGTACCTCTGGTATGAGGGCTATCAAGCCATTTTCGAGGCTGCTTTCCACCTTTGGTATCCAACTGATTCACCCAACTCTCACCTGTGGTTCCAAGAAGCTGTAGTATGCACAGTGACCACAACCTAGAAAATCATTTTGGCAGATGAGCTAAATCAGGTTGAAGGTAACCAAGGAGTCTCAAATCCATTGATGAGTTGGGGAGGGTTCTACCCCGAGCATGTGAAGACTTCCTCCAGTGGAATGGAGGAATGAGAACAATTTGTTCCAATGGCCATGAAGACAGCTGAAGCAGGCACTGTGGAGTGCTTAGAGCTTGGTCAGACATTGCAGATCCCATGGTCATCCACTACACCCCAAGCCATCTCCAGTTGTCTTGGATTTTGTCATGCCACTGGACTTAATGACTCTGGAAGACAGAGTGAGGCTGATGACTATGTTTTTGCACAATTCTGCCTCACTTAAACCCAATTTATGCACAAATCAAAAGATTTCACCCATACCATTTACCATTTTTTACCTGTACCAATATACAAACATCTTGCCTCCCCCATGAAAATGCAAGCTTCTTCATAACAGAGACTGATTTTGCTTTTTCTTTGTCATTCCAGTGCTTAGTGCAGCACTTGACATAAAGTAAGCTCTTATTATTGGATATGAGTCCTGCGCCACTGACAATGATCTTTAGAATAGCACAGAGGACAGGAGAAATATTCCAGGATTAAAGAAAGGCAAATATTTTCCCTGTTTTCTCAAGGCAGCTACCTCCTAAGGCTGTTTTAGGAGGGGTCATGTTTGTAAAGTGCTCAGCACAATGCCTGGTGCATAGTAGAGGCTTAATAAATGCTTATTTTATCTTCCTTCTATTTTCCATAAAAATAAAAGATTAGAGTCTGTAAATTATAGACCTTGGCTTTGACTCCTGGCAAAATTCTAAAGCACATCATTAAAGAGATAGTGAATGTTTAGAAAAGGAATAAGTCATCAGTAAAAACCAGCATGTCTTTAGTAATCAATAAACCAATCAGTAAACATTTATTAAAAGTCTACTAAGTGCCAGGCACTGGATAAAAAAAGACAGATGAAAGCATCCTTGCCTTCAAGTAACTTACATTAAGGAGAAACAATATGTACAAATATCATATATACAATATAAATACAAGCTAATTTGAAGGACCTGGTGAATAACTTAGTAGCTGGCAGAAGAAAACAGGCTTTATGTTGGAGGTGTCATTGGAGCTGAACCTTGAAGGAAACTAGGGATTCTAAAAGTCATAGGCAAGATAAGAATACATCCCAGAAGGGGGTAAGCCTCTGCAAAGACATGGAGATGCCATATGAAACTTCATGTAGGAGGCTAGTGTGGAAGGAATTAAGCACATGGGAAGTAGACTAGAAAGGTAGGTAGAAGGTAGGCTGTGAAAAGGCTTTAAAGTTGAAACAAAGAAGTTTGTATCTGATCCTCTAATAGGGAGTTACTGGAATTTACTAAACTGGGGAGTGACATGTATACACTTAGGATTTAGGAATATCATGTTGAAAGACATGTGGGAATGGGATGGAGACTAATTAGAAAGCTACTGTGACGTGAACAAGTGATAAGGACCTGAACTAGAGTAGTGGCTATATGGATGAAGAGAAGGGAATGAGAGAGGAAAGGGGAGAGACAGAGAGAGACAGAGACAAAAACAGAGACAGAGAGACAGACAAGAGAAATAGATATTGGGGAGGTAGACCTGAAAAGATTTGACAACTGATTGTTTATGTGGGGTGAGAGATTAACTGGAAAGCTGGTAGTGCCCTTAATAGAAATAAGAAATTCTAACAGGGGGAGGTTTTGGAAGCAAGACAATAAGTTATGCTTTGGACACACTGAATTTGAGAAGTCAATGGAAAATCTAATTTTATATACCCAAACAGACCTTTCATTATGCAAGGCTTGTTCTCTTGAAAGAGGAAAATCTGAATAAGGAATCTGAGAGTCATCTGCAAATGAATGATAACTGAGTCCTCGGAAGCCATTGAGGTAGGGTAGTATGTAGAGAGAACAGAGAAGAAGGCCAAGACAGAGCCTTAAGGTATACTCATAATTAGGGGGATAACATAGATGATGATCCAGCAATGGTAACTGAGAAAGTGTGGTCAGACAGTTAAGAATTAAACCAAGAAAGAATGGTGACACCCTGAAAAGAGAAAGGAAAGTGTTAAGGGAAGTGTTAACTACCGTCAAATGATTCTGAGAGGTCAAAAAGGATGAACGCTGAAAAAAGAACAGGATATGGTAGACTAACTTTTTTCTCATTTTCTGATAAAAGTGCTAATCTGAAAATAAGGGAATGTTGTAGATGCAGCTTAAACTAGATTTAGCAAAACATTTGACCAAATCTTTCATGCTACTCCTGTGGGAGAAATGGAGATAGGAGCCTTAGACAAGCAGTTAGATGATTTGGAACCTGCTGATTGGCTACATTAATGGTGTGATATAAACCCAGAAGTTTTCTAGTGAAGTGTGAGATGAATGAAAAGCCTGAGAGATAAAGTTTCTGGGTAATTAATAATCAATGTATTAATTAGGCTAGCAAATAATCAATAAATTGATGAGCAGTGATGTCTCTCAGTAATCAAAGGCAAAGATTATGGAGATTATCAAATGCTTAAATACCTTTGGAAAAGTGGGTGCCCCTGACAGGCAGGGATCAACCCTGTTCGTGAACAATTAATGAGGGTGTGGACAAGGAGGTGGGCTGAAAGCCTTCAGCTCCTCCTGCTGAAAAACCTAGATGTCAATACTAATAATTGGTTATTAATAAAAATATTTTAAAAATCACTTCTCTCAGTGGCTCAAAGATTTTTACTTGACCTGATGCTGATTAACATTTTCATCAAGTCAATAAGTATTTACTATGTGCCTATTATGTGTTAGGCATTGTAATAAGTACTGGGAATACAAAGTCAAAACAAAATAAAAATAGTCCCTGCTCTCAAGGAGTCACAGTCTAATTGGGGAAACAACATGTAAACAACTATGTACAAACAAGATATATACGGCACAAATTTGAAATAATCCCAGAGGGAAGGCACTAGTATTGAAGAAGAGCAAGAATGGCTTCTTGTAGAAAGTAGGTTTTTAATTGAGACTTGAAGGAGGCCAGGGAAGCCAAGAGGGAGAAACAAAGTGGTCCACAACTCTAGGTGTGCCAGTGAAAATTCGAGCCAAGAGAGAGTGGTTTGTGTGAGGAACAGCAAGGTGATCAGGATAAATGGATCATAAAGTGTGGAGGGTAACAAGGTGTAACAAGACTGGAAAGATAGGACAGAGCCAGGTTATGAAGGTCTTTAAAAGCTGAATAGAATATTTTCTACTTATAATTTATCAATCATTTGGACAAAGGTGTAAATACTACACTTATTACAGTTACAGATGACACAAAGCTAGGACCCTAAAAAGATGACAAGAGCTGGAAACAAAAAGATGTTGACTGGATGGAATCCTAGGCCAAGACTAATAAGATGAAATTTAGTAGAGATAAATGCAAAGTATTACTCTTAGATTCAAAAATTCAGTTTCATAACTACAAGATGTGGAAGTCCTGGCTAGGTTACACTAAAAGAAGCACAGATTCTAGGACGAAGGAGGAAATAGCCCCATTACATTCTGCCCTGGTCAGAAACCATCTGCAGTACTAGGTGAAGTCCTGGGAACTACATTTTAGGAAGGACACTGGTAAGCTAGAGTATCCAGAGGAAGGCAACCAACCGGATGAATCACTTTAGCCACATGAGGATGGGTTGAAGGAACTGACCATATTTAGTCCGGAGAAGAAAAGACTCAGATGAAATGGTCTTCAAGTTTAGATGTCTCTCATGTGGAAAAAGGATTAGACATTCTGTTTGGCTCCAGGGAAAACAATAAATGGAAGTTGGAGAGAGGATAATTTAACTAGTGGAATTGGCTGCTTTGAAATGGAAGTCTTCAGGGTGGATGACCACTTATCAGTTATAATCAGTTTCGGAGGGATTCTTTTAAAATGTGGGCTGATCCACCTGGCTACTGGGTTTCTTCCAACCCTCCAACTCTGAGATTTTGAAATTCTCTGATTTTTTAAAATTGATACCTTATTAGTCATTCCATTCACCAGCTTCCTTTCTTTCTTTGTCCATTTATCGCTATGCATTCTTTCACACATATATATATGTGTGTGTGTGTGTGTATGTATATATGTAAGCATATGTGTATAAATATGTATGTATGTAAACATATGTGTACAAATATGTATGTATGCATGTATATATGTAAGCATATGTGTATGAATATGTATGTGTGTATGTATGTAAGCATATATACGTATATAGACAGGCAGAGAAATAGACAAAGAGACAGAGACAGCAGCTAGGTGGTACAATGGATACAGTGCTGGCTCATCTGCATGAGCTCAAATCTGGCCTTAGACACTGACTAATTGTGTGACCCTGTGCAGGTTACTTAGCCTATTTGCCTCAGCTTCCTCATCCGCAAAAATGAGCTGGAGAAGGAAATGGCAAGTTACTCCAGTATCTTTGCCAAGAAAATCCCAAATGAGGTCACAAACAGTAGTATATAACTGAAATGACTGAACAGCCGCAACCTAAAGGTGTGGAATTTGTTCTTTCTTTACTTCATATTGTTTCATTAAAATCTTTCTAGTTTTGTTTATATGATTCATACTTACCAAATTTAATCACATTCTAGTAGTCATATGGACACTGTGATATAGTGGCAAGCACTTTGGATTGGAATTAGAGTAGACCTCTATTCATACACTGATTTCCACACTTAGTTGCATGACTATCAATGAGTCATGATCTCTCTGAGCCTAAATTCTTTCATCAATAAAATGTGAATCATAATCTATATGAATGTGTTTTGGTATTTGTGATCCAGTGAATCTGACTTGACTATTTGGGCCTACACCTCTCAGATGCATGCAGACTTAAGTGACCACCAGACTAGTAATTGTCCTCACCCTCACCAATCCCCACAGCCATTTTCACACTGTAGCACAGACTTAAGAGTCCTGGTTACCTTCCCATAATTATTCTTTCCTTCTTAGACAATTTCAGAGTATCATTTCCATTTCAGTGGTCTTGCCCCACTGCCACAAATCCCTGGTGACACAGTAGTCTTCTATTAGAGCCACACAAGCTCTTTGTCTAAAACTCTATATAACTTTGAGCCCAAAGCCTATAATCAGAGTTTGTATCATTCTGCACTTCCAAGTCATCAGCCTGAAGCTATTTTACATCTGTTCTCCTCCAATAATTTCTATCCCTATGTGGCAATTGCTCTTCTGGAACAGCTCCCTCCCTTTTTTCACTTTGCATTATTCATTTTTGTGAAGAAATGACAATTAACTCAGTCATTCCACAATTATTGAACATTTAGTTTGTTTCAATTTTTTTTTTGTAATTGGAAATAATATTGCCATAAATATCTTTGAAAAACATTCTTAGGATGTATTCCCAACAATAGAATTATTGTGTCAAGGAGTCTAATTATGGGCATAACTTTTTCAGGGTCCTGCTAGAGTGATTTTCAAAATGATTCCACCAATTTCAAATTCCAACAACTTACAAATATACTTTGTAAACTAGATGACAGCAAGCATTGTTTTATTTTTTTGTCTTGTAATTCCCAGCATCTATTACAGTGCCTGGCACATAGTAGGTGTTTAATAAATTCTTGTTGACTGATTTCCACAAAACCAAGTTTTGTGCCATTTAATTATTTGCTTGTCGATGTTATAGGTATGAGAAAGGTACTTCAAAATTCCTTTAATCTGCATTTTTACTCTTCATTTTTTAAATATGTGTTGACTCTTCTATAGATTATCTGTATTCTTTGACTATCCGTTTATCCAACTGAGCGTGCCCTCGAATAATTTTAACAGTCATTCTATATACATTTAAGATTTTAAATTGTGTTCTATTTGCAATGCATCTTTTCACAATCCATTATTTTTCTTTTGTATTATTTATATTGTTTTTACCATTTAAAATTGTTTGTATTTTAGGTAGATAAGCTAGCACATCTCTCTTTTCCACAATCATTTATTCTACTTGTTGAAGAGATAAAAATCAATCTCCCCCATCAAAATTTAGATATATTATTCTGTTTTCCCATTCAACAGTTTTTTGTGTTTAAGTCTGTGATCTAGATAAAATTAATTGGGCTGTATGATTCAAGATATGAACCTCACCATGTTTGCCACCATGTTGCCACTCAGTTTTTCAAATACATTTCTCAAATAATGTGTCCTTTCCCCTATTTTCTATAGGTTTGTCAAGTACCAAGCTTCGTGTTTATTTGATTTGATGTCTAGGATTTTAATTCTGTTTCTTTATTTTTTCTAGCTCCAGACAGTTTTGATAATAACTTTACTTTATGTTCATGTTTTAATGTAATAAGTTTCAAAATCTAAAGTATAATTACACCTTCATCAGCCATTTTTTTTTCCACCGTGCCCTTTGAGGGACATCCAGGTTTAAGACTAGATTCATTATCTAGAAACTTAAAAAAAATTAACGTCCAAAAAGTTTTGTAAGAACATGTAGGTCTATAGAGATGAATTAGCAAGGGACTACAGCGAGGAAAAAAAGAAAGAAATTTCTTTTCTTCTAATGGAAAGGAAATCATGCGTCATCATTAGGTCAGCATTTGGGATATTATAATATTCCCAGGGACCACCATGCCAGAAAGTTGTATTGATATGATAGGAATTATTGTATGCTAAATTGTCAAGCAGTTTTAGCAACTCTCCCAATTATTTGCAGGTGCCATTCCAAAATGCTTTTCTTCTTTCAATTTGAAAAGGATTTGTGTGCTCTGGGCCAGTTGGCATCAGATATGGACAAATAAGATGAATTATTTCGCAAAATATTGCCTGATAAATTTGATTCCAAATAATTTGGCCTTTTTATTCTATAAAAATGGATCCAGATTTTTATTAGATACCACTCACATTCTTTTGGTAGGTAAAATTGAATTCAAGAAAGATACAACACTGCAATAGATTTAGATAAGATTTTTTTTTACTTGCTACTACAGATGTAGCACAAGGAAAGCAAGAATGATGTATGAGTGACTGTCCATAGTAATTGATATTTTCTAGATTTTGAATTTAACCCACAATATATACTCCTCAGGGCTTTTAAAAAAAATAATGTCTAGGAAAATAGTATCTTGGAAGTCTTTATTGAAAATTGAATAATCATTTTACTTTTAAATTAAAATCATCAAATTTTCTAAGAAAAGTTGATGAGACAAGAGAGATCATCTGGTCCACTTTCAAAAGGAACGTAAATTTACAGTTGGCACCTATCTTAGAAGCTATCTAGTCCAATCTTTTCATTTTATGGAAAAAGAATCCAATCCACAGAAAGGTTGCCTCTTGTCCAAGTTCTTAAACCTAGATCTTCTAATTCCAAATCTAGTACATTTTCTACTGTACCACTGTCGGAAAAGGTCAAGAAGATAATATTATTTCCTTCTATTAAACAGCTTCCTTTTGATAGAGATTTCTGTTTTTTAAAGTATTTTCACATGTGTTGTCTTATTTGATTCTCAAAGTTTTTTGTTTGTTGTTTTTATTTAACAATAAATGATCTCTGCCCTCCTATGCAGGTGTTAAGTCTGCTAGCCAGGGTTGTGCTGGAACCAGCTCTAACCAGCTTAGGGGAGGTATTTGTTAAATTTTTAGCACAAGCATTTATACCTCAGAAGTTGGCAATGGCTGCAAGTCACAGCTTGATTTATTGTTTTGTTGATTGTCTAGACTTAAGAAAGCATTAATAATGCTAATTAAACTTAAAAGTGTGTGTGGATATGATCTTTTTCCCTTCCCTCCAGCCTAGTTGTTAAAATATTTACCAGCATACCCCTGCATTGTTCTACAAACACTGCCTGAGGTCATCAAGAAGGTAGTAGGAGGCTCAGAGAATGAAGTCTTCACCACATTGGAGGTATGGTGACTGCAACATCATAATAATAATAATAAACATTTATATAGTGCTTTAAAGTTTGCAGTGTTTTATATACATTTTACATGTATTTATTTGAAACTCAAAACACTTCTGACCCTAGGGAACAACTATCGTAGGTCCAAAATAGTTTGACTACTTCTATGAATTCTCATTCCTAAAACTATTATTTGCAAACCCCAACTGACAGGCCAATTGACAAAATTAGCTCAAAGAAAAGGTATTTAATGAAATGGTATAGTATTGCTACCGTAACAAAACGTCCTCCCCTCCCTGTGATATCCTAAAGTGCTCTCTCCTGCTAATACACACAGAATGAATGGAAGACAGCACACACTAGTAGACAGCCACACTAGGCAACTCACCTCTCTAACACTGCAGGGTCTCTATATCTCTTTTCTTCTAGTGTTATCTCCAGTATCTTCCATGTGAGTGTGGCATATCTGATAGGTCACTCCAATGGGTCCTGTTTTTTGCAATTCAATTTTCTGGACCTGTTCTCTGCTGAGCAAAGCAACTCCTACTAAATGATTTCTAATGTTGTAAGATTCCATTGTCAATGGGGAAGAGAGAGAAATCCACTAATTGCATTCTGAAAGAGGCACAAGAAAAGAAAAGGCAAAGTGATTCTCTCTTGGGATTTTAGTTCTTCCTCCATGGCTAGTTCTCTTCTCCTCTCCCAGAGATAACTTTTTTCCCCACACTGACAGCAAAGCTAACATAGCTTGCTTTTGTATATTAGACCAAGGGACATAGTTGATCCTTCAGTCAGACAATGGCCAGCTGACTTAAAATTCCACCAAGTTGACAGAGAACCCCAAAGGATTAAGAAATAAAAACATTCCTTTATATTTCCCTTACACTATCCAGTCTAGCCCACTTAAATATTTGTTGTCCCCAAATGAGATTTTGGCAATCTGTGTTTATTCCAAATTTGGAATAGCTCTCTGGTGATTGAAGAAACCTTATATGTTGTCCTTAAATTGCCTCTCTGTAGTGTCTTGTAGCAAGAAGTCTCAGTAAAGTTCAAGTAGCACAGTTCTTAAACAAGATTATAATTAGCAGCCTTTTGCGAGGGCTCAGACTTGTCATAGCTGGTGTCAAAGATTACATCAACTCCCAAATATATGATTGTAAGTCAACAAACAAATTCCTTTTTATATAATTCTCATAGGCCATCAATTCTCTCAATATACATAAAAGTCTGCCCCAACCCAAAGACAATAAAGAAAATAAAAAGGGGAAAAATGAGTTTGCTAATTCAGAGGAGGTTTGGTCCCAAATGAATCAATCAGCCAACATTGATTAAGTACTAAATATTGCTAGGCACTATACTAAATGAGGGATATAAAGAGAAAATGAAATCTAGCTCTATCCCTAAGAAGCTTACATTCCAATGAGAGAGACAACATATAAAAATGCGGGATTCAAGATTCATACAAAATGGATTTAAAAAGAAATCTTGCTGAGGAAAGCATTAGCTGGCTGAATGGGGAAAGGACTCTTTTTTGACACAATGTATTTTTTCCAATTTTTTAAAACATTTTTATTTAAAATTTTGAGTTCCAAATTCTACCCTTCCCTCTCTCCCTCCTCTTCCCCCTCCCTGAGATGGTAAGCAATCAAATATATGTTACACATGTACAATTTTGTAAAACATTTCTGTATTAGTCACTTTGTACAGGAAGATTCAAATAAAAGAAAAAAATGAAAGAAAAACTGAAAAAAGCATGCTTCATTCTGTATTCAATCAATATCAGTTCTTTCCTGGAAGCAGATAGTATGCTTGCATCATTAGTCCTTTGGGATTGTCTTGGATCATTGTATTGCTTAGAATAGTTAAGTCATTCACAATTCTTCATGAAACAAAATTGCTGTTACTGTGTACAATGTTTTCCTGGTTCCGTTCACCTCACTATGCATTAGTTCATATAAGTCTTTCCAGGTTTTTCTGAAATCATCTTGTTTGTCATTTCTTATAGCACAATAATATTCCATTATAATCATATACTACAGTTTGTTTAGCTATTCCTCAATTTGAATTGGTAGGACTCCTTCACCCATTTTTCCAAATAGTTTGTATAGTATTGTAATTAATTGTTTTCTAAATGTTTGGTAGAATTTGCTTGTGAATCCATCTGGTCCTGGGGATTTTTTCTTAGGAAGTTTGTTGATGGATTACTCAATTTTTTTCCCTAATATTGAGTTATTTAAGTATTTTATTTCTTTCCTTGTTAATCTGGGTAATTTGTATTTTTGTAGATATTCATCCATTTCATTTAGATTGTCAAATTCATTGGCATATAACTCGGCAAAATAGTTCTTAACAATTGTCTTAATTTCCTCTTCATTGGTGATGAATTCACTCCCTTCCTTTATGATAGTAGTAATTTGATGTTCTCCTTTCCTCTTTAAAATCAAATTAACCCCTGGTTTATCTATTTTATCATGTTTTTTTTCATAAAACCACCTCATAGGTTTATTTATTAGTTCAATGGCTTTCTCACTTTCAATTTTATTAATTTGATTTTTCAGGATTCCCAATTTAGTGTTTAATTGGGGGTTTTTAATTTGTTCTTTTTCTAGTTTTTATAGTTGCATGCCCAATTCATTGATCTCTTTTTTCTCTATTTTATTAATGTAAGCAATTACAGATACAAATTTTCACCTAAGTACTACTTTGGCTGCATCCCATAAATTTTGGAATGTTGTCTCATTGCTGTCATTGTCTTTAATGAAACTACTGGTTGTTTCTATGATTTGTTTTTTGCCCCACTTGTTTCTTAGGATTAGATTATTTAATTTCCAATTAATTTTTAATCTCTCCATTGTCCATTATTGAAGGTCAGACACACTATAACTTGACTCTAGCATATTGATGTCATTTTGATCCTCTTTGAGAACAAAGGACAACAGCCAACTGAAGGTAATTTTTATTGCATTATGATCTGAAAAGAACATACTTATTATTTCTACTTTTCTTCATTTGGTTGAGAAGTTTTTATGTCTTAATACATGATCAATTTTTGTGTAGGTGCCATGTACTGCTGAGAAAAAGGTATATTCCTTTCTATTCCTATTCAATTTTTTTCCAGAGAACTATCTTATCTAATTTTTCAAGAATTTTGTTCACCTCCCTTAACTTCTTTCTCATTTATTTTTGGTTAGATTTATCTAGTTCTGAGAAGGAAAGTTGAGGTCCCCCATTAGTATAGTTTTATTATCTGTTTCCTCTTGTAACTCATTCAACTTCTTCAAAAATTTAGATGTTATACCATTTGATGCATATATGTTCAGTATTGATATGACTTCATTGTTCATGGAACTTTTCAGCAAGATATAATTTCCTTCTTTATCTCTTTTAACTAGATCTATTTTTCCTTTACTTTGTCTGAGATCATGATTGCTACCACTGCGTTCTTTGCTTCAGCTGAAGCATAATAGATTCTGATACAGCTCTTTACCTTTACTCTATGTATCTCTCCCTACTTCAAATGTGTTTCTTGTAAACAACACATTGTAGGATTCTGGCTTTTAATCCATTCTGCTATCCACTTCCATTTTAAGGGTGAGTTCATCCCATTCACAATTTATAGTTATGATAGCTAACTGCATATTGCCCTTCATTCTATTTTTCACTTGTTTATCCCTATCTCTGTCTCTGTCTCTGTCTCTCTGTCTCTCTATGTGTTTCTCTCTGACTCTCTCTCTCTCTCTCTCTCTCTCTCTCTCTCTCTCTCTCTCTCTCTGTCTCTCTGTTTCTCCATCTCTCTGTCTCTCTCTCTCTGTCTGTGTGTGTGTGTGTGTCTTTCTCTGTCACTCTCTCTTATCTCCCACCCTTTCCCTCCTCACAAGTGTTTTACTTCTACTCACCACCTTCCTCAATATACCTTCCATTTTATCAGTCCCCTCTCCCCTTTCTAATATCCCCATCCCTTTTTAATTCCTTATAAGGTAAGATAGATTTCTATATCTAACTGAATGTATATGTTATTTCCTCTTTGAGACAATTTTGATGAAAATAAGGTTTAGGCTTTGCCCACCACCCACACCCATCTTCCTCTCCATTATAACAGCCTCTTTTATGTGGGATAATTTATCTCCATCCAATGTTCCCCATCATTCTAGTACAATTTTCTTTCTCACCCCTTTATTTTGTTTTTGGGTTGGTTTTTTTTTTTTTTTGCTTTTTTGGGGGGAGTATCATCCCATCAAAGTCACCTTATAGCCATACCCTCTGTCTACATATATTCCTTCTAATTGTTCTTATAGTAATAAAGTTGTTAAGAGTTACAAATATTATCTGGCCATATAGAAATATAAACAGTTTAACCTTATTGAATTTCTTATATTTTCTCTTTCTTGTTTCTTTTTTAACTTTTAATGTTTCCCTTGAGTCATGTACCTTGGAGGTCAAATTTTTTTATTCAGCTCTGGTCTTTTAATTAAGAATGTTGAGTGTCCTTTATTTTGTTAAATATCCATTTTTCCCTAGAAGATTATATTCAATTTTGCTGCATAGGTGATTCTTGGTTGTAATCCTAACTCCTTTGTCTTCCAGTATGTCATAATGCAAGCCTTCCAGTTCTTTAATGTGGAAGCTGCCAAATCCTGTGTAATCCTGACTCCATGATATTTGGATTGTTTCTTTTTGGTTGCTTGCAACACTTTCTCCTTGATCTGTGAGCTCTGGAATTTGACTGTGATGTTCCTGAGAGTTTTCATTTTGGGATTTCTTTTAGGCAGTAATTGGTAGATTCTTTCAATTCTATTTCTAATATATTAGGGCAGTGTTCTTTGATAATCTCTTGTCCAAGCTATTTTTTTATGACATCATTCAGGGAGTCTAACAAGTCTTATATTATCTCTCCTGGATCTATTTTCTAGATCAGTTGTTTTTTCCAATGAGAAATATCACATTTTCTTCTATTTGTTTTTTTTTTTGCTTTTTTGCTTTTGTTTTAGCATATCTTGACGCCTTATAGAATCATTATTTTCTACTTATTCAATTCTAATTTTTAAGGAATTATTTTCTTTGGTGAGCTTTTGTATTTCCTTTGCATTTGGCCAATTCTATTTTTTAGGGAGTTGTTTTCCTCAGTAAATTTTTGTATATATTCTCTCATGCTAGTTACTTTTTTTCATTATTCTTTGCATTATCTCATTTCTTTTCCCATTTTTCTCCCACTTTTCTAATTTGCTTTTTAAGATCTCCCAGGAATTCTTTTTGGACCTGAGACCAAAATACATTTTTCTTTGATGCTTCACATATAGCCATTTTGACACCATTGTACTCTTCTAAATGTATGCCTTGATCCTCCCTATCACCATAGTACCTTCCTATAGTCAAGCTCTTTTTTTGTTGTTGTTTTTGCTCATTTTTTTCTGCCTATTTTCGTGACTTGGCATTTTTATGTAAAAGCTGGGCTCTGGTCTTGCACTGTCTTATTTTCTGCTAGGGCTCTGGGTCTTACTGCTGGCTTTCACTGAGCTTCAGGGCTTAGCGGCTTGCTTTCTCTGGAGGGCAGGTTTCCCTTCTGGCTTGTACTGAGGGTGAGGCCTCCATTTTGGCCTCCCCTGTGTGTGGGGTTTAGCTGCTGGCCTGCTCCAGGGGTTGGGCCTTGTTAGGTTGCTATGGTGACAGAGTCTTTCTGTAGCTGGCCCTGGAGGTGGGATATTGTTGCTGTTCTGCCTGAGGAGTGGGGCCCTGCTGCTAGGTTGCTACGGAAACAGGGTCTCTGTGCTGGTAGGCCTCAGGGTTTGGGTTTTGGTGTTGGCCAGCCCTTGGCCAAGGCTTCACTACTGGTCAGCAATGTAGTCAAGGCCTTGATGGTGGCTTGTGCTAAGGGTAGGGTTGCTGGGATGGGACCTTGCTGTGCTGCACAGACTGCTCACTTGCAAACCAGCAGGTGGGCAGAGTCATACTGGTGCACTGCCCAGGCTTCAAACTTTGCCATAGGCACCCTGCTGTGAGTCTGGCTGCTGCTGCAGCTCTTGGACCTCACTCTCTTCCCACCACAGTGAGAGAGACCTTTCCTGCCAGGCTGGTAAGCTGCTTCCCTGCTCTTAGATCAATTATGAGGTGGTTTTCTAGTTGTTTGGAGGGGAATTTGGGAGGGCTTCACAGGGTTCCTTTCTCATTCTGCCATCTTGGCACCAGAATCGAAAGGCCTCTTCAAGAAAATGGTTGTTGAGCCAAACGTTGAAGGAAGGCAAGGATTCTCAAAGGCAGAGAGATGAGGAGAGGGATGGCCATCAGGGTGGCCAATGAAAACTTAGAGAGATGGAAGATGAAGTGTCATGTGCATGGAATAGTCAATAGGCTGTATGGCTAGACTGACATGGAGGAGAGTCATGTGTAAGAATTAATAAAATTTTAAAATATATAAAAAGATAAGGAGACCAGGCTACAAAGTACTTTAAATGCCAAACAAAGGAGTTTATATGTGATTCTAGAGACAACATGGACTGACTGGAGATTATTGAGTATGAGAAGTATGTGGCCACTTTAGGAAAACCATTTTTAGCAGATGTATGGAGGATTGATTGGAGTGCTGTGAGAACTAAGGGACTGACACCAATTAGGAGCTTATTGAACTATTGCAGGCAAGAAGTGCTGAAGCCAGAACTAGGAATTTAGCTATAAGAGGAACATACCCAAAAGATGCTGTGGACATAGAAATGAAAATATTTGATGATTTATTGGCTATATGGGGTGAGAGGGAGTAAGGAGTTGAGAATAACATCAATAATTCAATCCTGGGTAAATGGAAGGATGTTTGTTTTCCTGACAGTAATAGTTAAATATGAAAGAGGGATTGGTTTAGGAGAAAATACACTGAGTTCAGTTTTGGTTATTCTGAACTTGAGATTCCTAAAGAACATCTGGTTCAAAATATACAATAGTTTTTGATGGGGCACTGGAGCTCAGGAAAGAGAGTAGGGCTGGCTACATAGATCTGACAGTCATGTGCAGAGAGAGATAATAATTGATCTTAAGAACTGATGAGATCAGCCAAGTGAGAAAGCATAAAAAGGAAAAAAAAGGCCTAGAAGCAAACCTCATGGTATATCCATCGTTCATGGGTGAGTCATGGATGAAGACCTAGCAAAGGGGACTGTGGTTTAACATAGCATGATTATACATAAAGGATACAGGGACATATCTTCAGCTTTGGTTGACTTAGTCTTCCTCACCTCTTACAGAAATACCTCTGATCAGTGAGCTATCAGGGCATAGCAACTCCAGTGGTCCGAGGCACTCACCAAGTCTGAAAGACCTAGATTCCTTGTAGCTGGAATTTTATGCACTAGATAACCAGAAAACTGTATCAGAGAAGCAGGGACCACAGGTACTGGAGGCAGCTTCATCTTCTTTTAGATATAGCTTCCCTATTTTGAGGGTAGAAGGAAGAAACTGTGAAACTCTGGTTCTATCACAGCTCTTGATCAGCACCTGATATTCTCACCACCAGATAAGTCAAGGAATTTCTAAGTCCAGGGCTAACCCACCTTAGGAAAGAATACTTTCCTGACTCCGCCCCTCTATGATCTTCCCCAGAATCCAGCAGGTGGGGGCCTCTAAAGACAATTAGGTTTCCTGACCCATCCCCCAATGTCCAAATCCAGAGCCAGGATAGCTTGAGTCCTCTGACTCTCTCAGATTCCTTTTGAATGCTTTGTTCCAGGTCAAAGTTAAGATGATATTCAAGTCTAAAAATCACAGTTGGTGGCGATGTCTTGTGGGCTGGTAGTGAACAGAGAAAAGAGGGGTAGGAAAAAGGTTGGGGTCACTGGGACTCCCAGAAGCCAGATTAGATATCTCCAGCTGCTAAATGGTAAACTTCTATCATAAAGTGAACAGAGCTAAGCTGGTCAGTTGAGATCCTTGGTGATTATCAATAGGTGAGGGTGGGAGTGCTCTGAGTTGCTGAGGACAAGAAAAAGACAAGGGATATTGGGCTCCATTTAAGGGGAGTCACAGTGCTTGACCTTCTATGATGAACTACACAATGGCTGCCAGCTGTCAACAGGTTGGCAAAGTGGTGGGATTAAGAGTCTGAGTGCCTGGTTCCTGCATTGGGCAGTGAGGGGTGTACATCTTATAAGGGTAGGTGGTGCTGCTAGTGACTATTGTGTAGTGTCAGGTCCAGACTGAACCAATGGTAACAGCTCAGAGTGGCTTAGGAGAAGTCCTGAAATCTATCCAGAAATAGGGCAGGGCTCTGAGAGGCTCTAGTTGGATTATAGGGTCTTCATCAGTAAGTAGGTAGGCTCTATATGGCAGGATTAGGGGCCCTGTTTGTCTAAGTGGGGTGGGTGATGGTGTAAGGTGCCCAGAAAGGAGCCAGGTAGAGTTCCTGGATCCTTTTACTAGGGAGGGAAGGAGGGAGGGTAAGATCACACACTGGTATGGTATGATTGCAGATAACTGTCAGCAAGCAGGCAGACTGAGGAAACCAAGGCTGAGTAAGGTTAAGTGAGTTGCCCAAGGTCACAAAGTTGGAAAGTGTTTGAGACAGGATTTAAACTCAGATCTTCCTGATTCCAAGTCCAGGGCTCTATCTACTACATGACCTAGCTTCTCCCTATTGTGCCCTTTTTGTGCTTTTTTTTCCAAAGGGGCAATATGGCACAAGGGAAGTCACACTGATCCTGGAGTCAAAAGACCTGGATTTCACTTTTGGCCTTACCACTAATTTGTTGTGTGACCAGAGATGTAGGGAAAAGGCCATTGAATTTGCAATTGGAGAGCCTGGGTTAAATTTCCAGTTCTGCTACCCATATGACCTTGGCAATTCTCTTAATATCTCTGGACTCCAGTTTCCTCATTTTGAAATAAGGAGGTTTGGAGTAGATAGTCTTTAAGGTCCCTTCTATTTCTAAATTTATGATATGATGCTGATTGACCCCCACTTTATTCATCAGTAAAATGGAAATACCATAATCTGCTGATCTCACAGAATTTTTAGAAGTATCAAATTTAATGATGGCTATAAAAGTAATTTTATGAACAAAGACCATATCTAATATAAACTTTAACAAATTTTTCTGATCATTCATTGAACAGAATAAAGATCAGATTATATACAAAATTCAAAGAATACCAAATTGCAAAACACATTAGTAAAATTACAAAATTTCCACCAGACTTATTTTTTAAAAAAAGGTGGGAGTAATAAAAATGAAGACACTGACTCTAGCACAACCATCTAGAAAATTTTAACCAATAAAAACTGTTGCCACAACAAGAAGGCAAAAAGACCGCAGAAACCACCTTAATTATGAAATATTTAACTACTTGATAAATGAAGGAGAGAGAAAAAGAAAGAGGCAGAAACACAGACCGGGGGTGTAGGGTAGAGACATTATCATTCTCCCCATGTCACAGTTATTTTTGAGATATTCCCTACTCGGTACCACCAAACCTTTCTGCTACTCTTACTGAAGTTACAAATATAATACAAGCCTTTTCAACCAAATCCTATCATCTTCTTTCTTTCTGAAAGAGAATGAAAAGAGTCATTGGACTTGGCTTACTTAGTGGAATCTTCTTCAAATTCTCCCAAAAGTCTTGGTCATTTTTCTTCTAATACAATTGTCACTGCCATCATCATCATCATCATCATTAACAGTTCTACTAATCTGAAACTCATGTTGAACTCTGTACTACTAGGGATTTTAATTAATATGCATGTGGACTTAGAAGTTACCCTAAGTCAGGATGCCAACTGTATAATCTTTTGAGGAAAAGCTATTTTTACCCAAGACCCTATCACTGAACTCCTCTTTGAGTGGTTCTCCCATTACACTTCTCATGGAAGCTTTATAGGTTTTCTTCTCTGATTCTTCTTACCCCTCTTTCTTGCTAGAAGACAAAGCAGACATGTCAGAAGTCCATGCTTTCCTTTTTCCCTCTTGGGCCCTCTTATCAGTCATCCTGTCCCAATTCTTTCCCCCTCCCATGTTAATTTAGTCCTGCCCAGAGAAAGGGAGTTGCATAAATGAAACAAGCACTGGGGGAGAAATATCACAAAAGACTAGGTCCTTCCCATGAAGGGACTTTCAGTTCATTAATGGTGCTCTTCTTAAGTAAGTTGGTTTCAAGAATCTACACCAGAGGACAGATATCAGGGGGTATCCATGAACTTGGATAGGAATAAAGTATATCTTTATTTTCACTAACCTTTGGTTTCATTTGTAATGCTATCCATTTAATTTGTGTGTTTAAACACATTATTCTAAGAAGCTGTGCATCAGCTTCACTAGACTCTCAAAGGGGTCCATAACACATAGAAAAAAAAAAGTTGGGAACCTCTGATTCACAATGGAATAGATTCAGTACCCAATACACAGTATTAAATGACCATAGTAATCTAGTGTTTGATAAAGTCAAAGATCCAAGTTTGGGGGTAAGAACTTAACATTTGACAAAAATTGCTGTGAAAACTAGAAAGCAGTTTGGAAGAAACTAGGCATATACCAACATCCCATACCACATATCAAGTCAAAATATATAAATGACTTAGACATTAAGGGTGATATCATAATTAGAAGAACATAGAAAAATGTACCTGTCATGTCTATGGATAGTGAAAAGTTTATTACCAAACAAGAGATAGAGGTGATTACAGGGAGTAAAATAGATAATTTTGACTATATAAAATTAAAAGGCTCTTGCACAAACGAAACTAATGCAGCAAAAATTAGAATGGAAACAGGAAATGGGGGGTGACTATAGCAAGTTTCTCTGATAAAAGCCTCATTCCTCAAATATATAGGGAACTGAGTCAAGTTTACAAAAATAAGAACCATTCCCCAGGTGATAAATGGCCAAAGGATATGAACCGGCAGTTTTCAGAAGAAAAAATAAAAGTTATCAATAATCACATAAAAATGCTCTAAATTACAACTGATTAGAGAAAAGCAAATTAAAACAACTCTGAGATACTACCTCACACCTATCAGACTGGCTAACATGGCAGAAAAGGAAAATGATAAATGCTAGAAGGTATATGGAAAAATTGAGAGACTAACGTATTGTGGGTAGAGTTGTGGACTAGTTTGACCATTACAGAGAACAATTTGGAACTATGTACATACCTTTTGACCTAGCAATACCACTACTAGGTCTGTATCCCATAGAGATCAAAGAAAAGGGGAAAGGACCTATTTGTACAAAAATATTTGTAGCAGCTCTTTTTGTAGTGGCAAAGAAAATTGAGGAGATGCCCATCAATTGGGAAATGGCTAAACAAATTGTAGTGTATGATTGAGGTGGAATACTATTATCCTTTAAGAAATGACAAGCAAGATGGTTTCAGTAAAACCTGGGGAGACATTTATGTGAACTCATGCAAAGTAAAGTGAGCAGTACCAAGAGAACACTGTACACAGTAACAGCAATATTGCAAGGATGATCAACTGTGAATGACTTCAGCACTCTAATGAAGACAATGCTCCAATACAATCCCAAAGAAACCATGAAGAAAAATGCTATCCACCTCCAGAGAGAGAATGAATGAACTCTAGTATACTGTTTGTCTTTATTTATTCTTATTGTTTTATTTTGCTTGTTTTCTTTTGCAACATGGTGAATATGGAAATATGTTTTGCATGATGTCACATATATTTTCATTCATTTTAGTAGTGGCCAACTCTTTGTGACCCTATTTGGGGTTTTCTTGGTAAAGATATTGGAGTGCTTTGCCAGTTCCTTCTCCAGCTTATTTTTATGGATGAAGGACTGAAGCAAATAGGATTAAGTGACTTGCCCAGGGTTACACACCTAGTAAGTATCTGAGGCCAAATATGGACTCATGAAGATGTCTTCCTGATTCCAAGTCCAGTACTCTCCAATCAAAATCAAATTATTTCCCTTCCCAAGGAAGGGGGAGGGAGGGAATTTGGAACTCAGAATTTTTAAAAATGATTGTTAAAAAATGTTTACATATTTAATGAAATATATTTTTTTTAATTTTTAAAAGAACCTTTCCTCCAAACCAATACATTCAAACCCTTCCTAGTCCTCAAAGTTCAAGAAAAAAAAGTATGAATAAATGTTTCTGGAAAATATTTGAATATCTGAAATGTCTTATAGCCTACATGCACCAAAATGATATTTTTCAATTTACTTCAGAGGGAAGGAAAAGTGTTTAAGTGATTATAGAGGAGTAGCTTATCCAGTCTATACAACTTTCACTTTTGTAATTTTAATGCAAAATTCCATATCTTCCAACGATGGATAATTTGTGTCCCTGACTTAAAGCTGATTTTTTTTTAAACCCAGAAGCAAAGAAGAAGAAGAAGATGCTAAATGTGAGATCTTATAGCTAAGCTCTTGCCAGGGGCCTATCCATTTCACATGATCTAGAGTTCTACCCAGTAGTTCTCTGTGGGTGGTGATGAGAAAATGCAGGGGAGTGATGAGACACAATCCCTTTTCCCTTGAGCTAATTTTCACTGCTGTCAAAGGAGAGAGCAATCATTCTGTAGGATATCTGGTGGGGAAAGTTCTGACTCTCATGATGCCCATTTTTTAAGCTTAGTATTTTAGGGACCTAAACCAGCAATAGAAGGAGACTGGTTTTTCGCTGGAGATTATCCACAGGTGACTTTTTATTGTCTTTGGCTAATCACATTAAGTTAAGCTCTCTGACTTTAAATAAGTGTGGAAAATGAAAAATAAAAGTTTCATTTAATTAGCACTTTTCCTTGGAACCTTTATAACCTCTATGACTCAGAGCAAGTGCTGTTACCTTCTTTGGATCCCAGATTCCTCATCTCTAAAGTGAAGGGCCTGGATTAGGATCTCAGGATCTGGGATCTCTTTTTTCTAGATCTATGATCTAGAGAACAACCATTCTGAAACTAGGTAGGACTGGGCATTTTGAACAAAAGAAATCCTAAAAGGAAAGAAAATCTTAATGTGTTTTATAAACAGCAGTGATTATTGTGATCCCTATTTTATAGATAAAGAAACTGAAGCACAGAGAAGTTAAGCAATGTCTCCAAGGTCATGCAGGTAGGAAAAGTAGAGCCCAAAGCTGGATCTCAGGTTATATTGCTGTTTCCACTAATCCACATAGCCAGGTGTCACTGTGATAGTTCAAACTCAGACCTTTTTGGCCACAAATTCAATTCTCTTGAGGCAGTCAAGGATTCCTTTATCCACACCTTTATGCCAAAATATAACAGTACATCAAGAAGCAGCACATCATAATTGATAGAGTAGTATCCCTGGAAAACCCCAGGTTCAAGTCCCAACCCTGATAATGTACACTGTCTCTGTGACTCTGGGTAAGGACCTTGACCTCTTAGTGTCCCAGCCACCTCTCTAAGACAGAACAGGTGACAATCTACATTGGTAGAGGTAGTTTCCTCAGAAGGAGAAAATCACAAGTTTTATTATATATATATATATATATATATATATATATATATATATATATACACACACACACACACACATATATATGTATATATATACACACATATATATACACATAAGCAGTATAGAGAGATATACACACATATATATGAATATATGTACATATATATCTTTTATATATACTTAATATATTATTTATAAATATGTACATTAAGTATTAACTTAAAATAACTTATATTAATATTTATTAAATATTTAAACTAATGTTATATTAGTTATAACTAATGTTATATTAATGTTACATCTATAAATGTATTTTTAAATATTTTATATATATATATAAATATATATATTTAAATTTATATATTTATATATATATTTAAATATAAATATATTTAAAACACATAAATATGCATATATTTATATGCACTATATAAAAGTATAGGATTTTATTTACCTAGTCATAGTGAAGCGCTCAAAGTCAAGAGGTATATTTGCAGAATGTCAATAATTAATATGTTTTCTTAGTCTAATCCAAGTTGAAAGGACCTAGTATATTTTTCATTATCAGGAGGGTATATGGCAAGTTCATATGACTGGAATCACTCAAGGAATATATAAGGCAATATTATATATAACAGAGGTGTCACTACTGCCCTATAAACTTTGCAAAACTTTGTGGCCTGAAGTCAAAAATAGTCTTTTTTCCCTAAAAAAGAAAGACTTCTACTAAGTTTGAGTCTTTTGCACCTCCAAATCTGTTACGATCCTTCAGCCTTCAGCATATTATGCCTATAAACCAGAACCCCACTACATACTTTTGCTCTAGAGGGAAATATTTAATGGGGATAATCAGCATAAATACCAAAGGTCAAATTTAGCTCAATAATGAACATACCAATCTAGTGAAAATAACTCCCATATAATGATATTAGAATCTTTAAAAATAGGACTCACAACTGTCCCTTTAAAGATAATTACAATCAATACTAACCCCTGAAGTTTCCCTGGACATGAGAATATCTGGACTTTTCATCTCCTCTCAGAGACAGGGGGAGAAAAGGGAAGAAAGAGATTCTCCATAGCTGTCCCATTCACTAGGAGAACAACCTCCACATACCTCAACCCATTTAGAAATGGTGATGCCTCCAAGCCTCTCTCTGCTGTGCCATCCTTTGGCAGACAAAGAACCAGGAACCAATGACGCAGAGCCAGCCATAAACATGGCTTGGTCCTTCCCCTTCCCCTTCCCCTGAGGGGGCACTCCCAGTCTGTCCTCTACATATGCCTAGGGATTCAGTTTACCACATGGCTTACTGGAAAGGATGCAAGGAAAAGAAGGAATGCAGTCAGATGCATACTAACACCACATCTGTGGGAAAGAGAGAGAATGAAAGAGAAAAAAGAGCCAAACTCCTGCCAATTACTTTTGGTCAAACTGGGTCATGTACTCAGCAACAGATCTAGAACTGGAAGGAACTTCAGAAAATATTTAGTCCTATCCCCTCATTTTACATTCAAGGAAATTGAGGCCCAGGGAGGTTAAGTGATTTGCCAAAGGTCACACAAAATCAGAGGGAAGTTTTGAACTCAGGTCCTTCAATCCCAAAGGCATCGTTCATGCCATTCTATCATGTACCTTCCTACTAAATGCAAAGTTCTATCTCAGCTCCCCTGCATTCACTAGAGAGCCAAGCAATGCTCCCTCTTCCTTAGAAGGTCTGCTAGAGAAAGTAGTAAGTTTGAAAGAACTTCCCCATTAAGTCACTTCCCTCCATCAAAGCTCAAATCACTCCTTGGTGAATATATCTTTGAATCTAGAGTCTCCTACTCCATTTGACAATGAAAAGTTGACCAACTGAGAAACATTTCTTAGAGACAGGAGCTATATGGAGGACAGAGCTGATTCTCCTACCACTCTAACTCAATGAAAATAATAAGAATTTGTCAGCTGCCAACCTCAACATTAAGAAGTATAAGAGGTTCTGAGGTTGCCCCAAAACACAGTCCAAGTCAAAATATAGAACTATCATTGCTGGCTATTCCATTTCAACAGGGGATATCTACAAAGAGTTATCAGAGACCTTCAGGCTCCACAGCACTCCTGTAACTACTTCAGCTTAAGGGCACTTGGCTTCTAATCAAAGAGTTACCTATTTTCTTAATACTCCCTAATCAATCTTTCAACACAGCTTTCAAATTAATAATCCTAAAATACAGTTCTACCCATGTTACTACCCTGCTCAAAAATCTTCACTGATTTCCCTTTGCCTTTAGGATGATTACATCCTAAAGAATACCACAACCTGGCATTCAGAGCCACCAGAGTCTGTCTTGGGGTACTTTTCCAGATTTCTTTTATGTTACTACTATTGACAGATTCAATATTCCATCCAAACTGACCAACTAGCTGACCCAAAATTAAATCTCCTGCCTCCAAGTCTTTGCATAATCTATTCCCTGTGCCAGGAATAAATGAATGCACAAACGAATGAATGAATGATTAAAAAAAAAAAACAATTATTAAGTGGTACCAGGCACTCTGCTAATTGATAGGGATACAAATATAAGCAAGCAAAATAGTCCCTAACTTTAAGGATCTTTCATTTTAATGAGAGATGACACCAGATAAAGAAGAGCCAGAAAATGGGGAGATGAATAACATACATGGGTGTATGGTTTAGAAATGACCCAGAAATGGTATGGTAGCCTCAACCCAGAAAAGATAAGGTAAAAAAAAAATCTCATCTATCACAGCCTAGGGTCCCAGGGGTAGAGTCTGAGCTCTGATTTGTGGGCAGGGAAGGGGGAAGACAGAAGGAAGAATGAAGAAGGCCAGAAAACAGACAGCATGGTTGGGAAATTACCAGGATCCACTCCCTCTTCATCCAGCTTCCTTCAAGGTTCAACTCAGACTCTACCTCCTCCAGGAAGCCTTTCTGGATCCACCCAGTTTTTATTGCTATCTCCCTCCTAAGATTATCTTGCATTTAACTATCCATGCCTATGTTGTATCCTACCTTTTCCAAGTAGAAGCAATCAATTAGCACTTATTAAATGCCTAATATGAGGCAGGACCTGTGCTAAGTACTAGGGAAATAATACAAATGCAAAATCTTGGAGACTGAGGTTTTTTTTATTTTTATTTTACCTAACTTGGCACATTGTGATAGATTCTTAATAAATTGTGGCTGACTTAAAATGAATGTTACCTCATATTTTCATAGCACTTTAAGGTTTTCAAATTGATTTCTTCACAACAACACTGTTCCTGCATTTTTATGATGAGGAATTTGGGAGTCCTTAGAGGACTCACCCAGTGCCATGTGGCTAGTTAGACTAACACTTGATTCAAAATTCAGTGTTTGCATCATTGCATAAGGCTACCTCTGAGGACTATATATTCATCTTGATTATGCATATGGATCTATTCTAAATGAGGAAAAGTGGAGAAGGGAATGAAAATAGAGCAAGAGCCATAGCATTTCCTACCAGTAGCCTAAGTTTTCTCTCTCCATAGGAGTAAAGATACTGCTCTAGCAGCCCTTGAATCTCAAAAGTTCTCTCTTTTTTCAATTAACAAAGCGAGCATAACCAAGATAATAGTGAATGCTACTATAACAGTATGAATTAAAACATCACTAAAAATTAATTTGAAGTCTGAATAATTGTAAAAAGAAATTCAGATCCAGAACACTAAATTATTAAATATAGGATCAGACCTGGAAGGGACTGTAGAAGTCAACACTCCACTTTTACAAAGGAGGAAACTGAATTTCAAAGAGATTAAATTATTTGTCCAATATGACACAGCTTAAAAATGTGTAAGGAAGTGTTTGAACAAAAGTCCTCTAAACTCAGAGTCTAACATTATAACCACTATGTCCATTATGCCATACTGCTTCCTCCCTCAAAGGCACAGATGTAGGCGACGATTAAGACTATTATATCCAGTATTACTTATTTTATCACATATTTTGCTTATTTTTTTATTTGTCACAATTAAGCTTCATTCTGGAGGGGGATGGTATATAGCTGATGTAAAGGCTTCAACAAAATTTTTAAAAAAATAACTGATGGCAGTGAGTGTCTTTCTTAAGTTTCCATTAGGTGTCCAGAGTTAAAGTTGATGTAGTTACTCATGACCACAATCATGTTGACCACAAAAATCTTTATTTCTGAACCAATTCTGCCTGGAAAAGGTTAAAAACAGCAACTATCACACACTATTATCAATTTCTTTACTTTCAGAGATCCAGGTATAGAATATTAGTTGTGATCAGCTAGTATAGACTAATGTTGCTCTATCTATATTCCTTGAGTACATCTTGACTTGAACTTTCTCACTTTGATATCACTTTGTTATTTTCTAAAGCCAAATTTTAAACTATCAGCTATCAAATGGCAAATTGTAAATGTTTGATTTATGTACATTTTCTTTTTTTTTTTTTTAATGTAAGCTGTTTCCTAATGACAGCTGAACATTTAAAAAACAAAATCCAAACTCCTGGAAAGTTTGCACCTTTATATATTTTTGTAATTCAGAAAATAGTTTCTCAGATTAAAGTAATTTTGCATTTTTGAAATCACATTTGGCTTGATCATCTGAATACTCAGTGTCTCAAAAGTACAACTGGATTCAAAACAGATCACTTACCAAATCTCTCAAATCAGAGAAACATAAAAAGTAACACAACCAGAAGCTTTGCATCCCTAGTGCAACAGCAAAATCTATGACATTCAGCTTTGCCTGGGTTTAAAATTTCAAGCTTATTAATTTTTTTTTAAACTTGGGTGATTTTCTCAGTCAAAGGCTAGTTATCAGGTACAACACTACAACTGGATGGAACATAATCTAGAGATTGTTTCTTTTCACATGCAAAATGATAAGCTACATCAAGAGAACTTGAAGAGAGCAAATCTTTGTAAGAATCTATTAACCTGCCTCTGGTGAAGCTCTTGCTGGGTACAGACTACACTTCTTGTCAAAGCTTTTGTTTAGGCCCAAATAGAAGGCTTAGTTCATGAAGGTTTGACCATACACTATACCATGTAATGCTAGACCACGACCCAAAATAAATGGTGTAGTATTGATTTGGGCTTCTAGGTCAATAATTTAAGATTTACAGTAATTAACTAAGAAGGAGATATTCTAATGAAAGGCCTGCCATGGTGTTTATATTATCTTACACAGCTGCAGAAGATGGCATCATCCTTTTCCATATGTTTTTAATTTATTGTCTCCTAAATAAGAGGAGGTACCAGTCATAAAAGATACTGACTCCTCAATTCCCTGATAAATCTCAGGACAGTGAAGACCTTGGTTTTAAATTAGCTGTCAAACTTGAGCTATCTCATTCAAAGTGTTCCCTTCTGGGTTAGCAGCAGGGCAAATCTGTTACAAGAGTTTGGTATGGCTTTACATAGCTTCTTCCATTATAAATGCATTTTCAGCTAAAAAGAGGTGGCATTGAGGATAAGCAATTTACCAGATTAATCTTCATATCATTAGGCCCTTCAAGACATCCTACTTTTTGGGGGGAGTGAGGGGGAAAGGAGTAGGGAGGAGCTGCAGACCTTTCATTTATTCAACAGCTATTTACTGAACACCTACTTTGTGCTAGGTAAAAGCTAGACACTGAAGAAAAAAGTGAAAGAATCCCTTCCCTCAAGGAGTTTATGCTCTATTGGTGAAAAATACATAAAAAGAAAATTTAGTATAGAGTATAATTGAAGAGATGAAAGAAACTACTAATATGAAGATTCATTCTACCTATGCAGAAAAACCTCCTTCTGCTGATGCAAAATCAATAACTCATCTGTAATTTACATTCTTAAAAAGTTGCCTGGGGTACATATACCAAAGAAAGGATTTAGACCCAAGTCTCTCAGGCTCAAAGGCCAGAGCACTAATCTTGTGCTGAACTGTTAGAGTTTCCTTTTGAATCTTAACTCCTCTTGAAATAATTACTATTTGGGAGGAGGGAGAGAGGGTTAAAGGTGGCAATTGGGAGGAGGGGGAGGAGAAGAATCTAATGGTAAAAACTTCCTGTGTAAAGAAAGGGTCAGTCTTAAATGTTTGGGTAGTTCACTGTGAAAAGAAAGTTCTAATCACAGTTTAACTTAAAACTCTTTCCTAATCTGCCTAAAGAAAAGAAGAGGAAAAAAAAAAGCTAATTTAGTTAAGCATGAAAGAGTCATGCCCAAGGCAAAAAAAAAAAAAACACCTTTCTCTAAAGATCTGTTCAGGCTTCTAGATTGTGTGTTGGCATGCTTGATGAAACTGTGTTTTTGAATAACCACTTGAGTACTGGCTGCTGCTAAGTGATCAAACTAAACCAGTAGAGATATATTTAGCTGATCTTTTCCTCTGTCCATCTTTGTTTTCATGTTCATGTCAAATCCTGTGAAAAAAGGAGAGAAGAGTAATGACCAAAAAAAGGCAAAACAGAAAAAGAATATTATTTTTCTTCTCAAAATTCTTTCTAAGACCTTCTTTTTATGTGCCTATTATCACATTCACATAAGATTGAGCCAACCCTGATGCTCCAAGAAAGGTGAATCTGTCTTTCAAGTACTTATTGACAATATTGTCTACTCTGCTTAATTAACCTCTTTGCTGGCAAAAATTGGATCTTTGTTTACTCTGGTCCAACACGAATAAAAAGAGAAGCTCTTTTAAACCAAAATGACTATTTAATTGTCTCCCTATCCTAGGAAACCAACAAATATAGAGAGAGACAAACCAACTTTGTTTTCATCTAGGCCTTTGCAGCAATCTGAGAGGTGACATAGTTTACTCTCAGCAATGACATGGAAGGCAAAGAAATCTGAACAGTGTGGCAAGAAAAGGATGGTTTTCTTGCTCCTCCTGAATCATATGTCCAGACACATATTTAAGATTTAATTTTAATTCTGAAAATATCAGCGATTACATACACAGGCATAATACATTTCAAGAAAATTTTTATCATCTGCCCTTTTGTTAGTGCTTCATACCATTATGAAAAATTAACTGCATATTTATCATATATGATAATGTATGTTCCACATTACCTTTTAATAGGTAACAACCCATTGCTAGTGTTTCTAACACTTTTGTATTGTAGCAGTCATTCTGGCCAGATTTGGACTAGCTGACTTTCATGGGGAAGCCTAAATTACTAAAGATACTGGAAGTAGTATTTCTTCTCAGATCAGAAAGAAGGGAGATAGGATATTATGTGTGTGTGAGAGAGTTTGGGGGTGAGGGGGTGAGGGAGTGGGGGAGTGAGGGAGTGACAGAAGAAAGACAACTTAAACTTTATGCTGACAGACTACCTCAACCCTCAAAAACAATGCTACCTAGTACCTTGCCCTGACACTTATGCAGAATAAATTTTTTTTGGAAACAGATAGAATTATTCTTGATCATTGAATTGGAATAACTTAGAAGCAGGCTGAGCAAATTCCTTTGGCATCAATGGACATTTTCCTTAGAGGGTTGGGTCACTCCTGACCTCACCTTTACCCACCTTACCAGCAAGGTACAATTTGCCTCATAGTCCGTAAGTGATTACCTTCACTGATGAAGCAGTCCAGGAGAAAATATACAGATGAAAAAATCTAGATAAGAACATAGATAAGACCACAGGATCATACATTTGGACACAGAAGTAAACTGAGAGACCAATCTAGTCCAACCCTTTTATTTTACAGATGAAAAAATAGATCAGGGAGATCAAGTAACTTTCCCAGGTCACACAAGTAGTTAGTGTCAGAAGCAGGATTTGAAAATATGTCAACTGATTACAAATTCAGTGCTGTCCCCCCCCTCAATCCTCCATAAAAGTAGATTGAATATTTTCCTTTAAAAACAATGAGATGACTTCAGAAAAACCTGGAAAGACTTGTATGGACTGATGCTGAGTGAAGTGAGCAGAACCAGAACATTGTACACAGTAATAGACACATTGTCTGATGACTAACATTGATAGACTTAGCTCTTCTCAGCAATAGAAGAATCTAAGACATCTCCAAAAGTCTCATGATGGAAAATGCTATACACATCCAGAGAAATATTTATGGAGTCTGAATGCAGATCAAAGCATACTATTTGTGTTTTTTTCTTCTGTCATGTTTTGTTTCTTCTTTCTTGTGGTTCCTTCTATTGGTTCTAATTCTTCTTTACAACATGACTTATGTGAAAATATGTTTAATAGGAATGTATAGGTAGAACCTATGTCAGATTTGCATGCTGTCTTGCGGAGGGAAGGGGAGAAAATTTAAAACTCAAAAGCTTATGGAAGTGAATACTGAAAATTAAAAATAAATTAATAAAAAAAAAAACATGATGCCACTTCTGGGGGCAGAGCCAAGATGGCAGAATAGAGAACCACTCAGCTGAGCTGTCCCAACATTCCTTTTCAAACAACCTTAAAATAACATCTCAAATTGAATTATGGAGTGGCAGAGCCAACAAAAGGTCAGACTGAGACAGCCTTCCAGCCCAAGACAACATGAAACATCAGAAAAGGAAATCTATGACATGGGGGAGGAGGCTGGCCCAGAGTCCACGTGGATGAAGTACAAGTAGTGGGACCAAGTGATGGTGACAGAAGCAGCAGCAGTTTCAGGAGCTCTCAAGCCATAGGTACCTGGCAACTGGTCAAAATGAGATTATGAGATCCCTGTGCTAGCACTGGACACAGTACCAGATGCTGTTTGGCAACTCCATTGCCTATATTCATTTCTGGGTAACAGTTGAAGGGCAAAGAGGAGCACCTCTGGTCAAGAGGGAGTGGAAGCCCTGAGGGACAATATCACTTCAGGATCCAAGGGATCAGGGACCCTGAGAGACAGCATCACTTCCAGTCCAAGGGAGGAGGGGCTGAAGGGGCTGCAATTCCAAGAGATCCAGAGCACCACCTAGTAAGAATAAGATGCACAGCAAGAAAGCAGTGACCACACTTCTCCCCAGATCATACTACCACACAAGCACTGAAAATCCCAAAACCCTAGAACTAGCTTGGAAAACAACAGTGCAAAAAAAACCTAAGGCTTGAGACAGAGTCTCTCCCAGACACAAACTGGGAACAGAGTCAAACATTAAATTCCAAATAAAATGATAAGGTGGAAACATGGAGAAACAAAAAGAAAAGAACATGATCATAAAAAGCTGCTATGATGACAGTAAAGATCAAAACAGAAACTCAGAAGACTATGAAGTCAAAGCAGGTACAACCAAAGCCTCAAAGAAAAAAAAAATGTGAATTGGACACAAATGTAACAAGAATTCCTGGGAGAACTAAAAAAAAGGGGGAAAAAAGAACTTCCAAAATCAAATAAGAGTGGCAGAGGAAAAATTAACTAAAGAAATGAAAGCAAAGGAAAAAAATTATGGAAAGACAATTAACAGTTTAGTAAAAGAGGCACAGAAATTCACTGATGAAAACAACTCCTTATATGGCAGAATTGACCAAATGGAAAAAGAGATACAAAAGCTCACTGAAGAAAATAATTTCTTAAAAACTAGAATTGGACAGGTAGAAGCTAATGACTCGATAAGACATATAAAAATAGTAAAACAAACTTGAAAGAAAAAAAATAGAAGAAAATGTGAAATAGAAAAAGAACTGACCTGGAAAATAGATTGAGAAGGGATAATTTAATAATTATTGGATTACCTGAAAGCCATGATCAAAGAAAGAACCAATATATTATATTTCAAGCAATTATCAAGGAAAACTGCCCCAGTGTCCTAGAACCAGAGGGTAAAATAGAAATTGAAAGAATCAACTGATAACCTCCTGAAAAATGATAACATCCAGAAGTATATAGCCAAATCCCAGAATTCCCTGGTCAAAGAGAAAATACTTTCAGCAGCCAGAAAGAAACCATTCAAATATGGTGGAGCCATGGTCAGGATTACACAAGATGAAACAGCTACCACATTAAAGAAACAGAGGGCTTGGAATATGATTTTCTGGAAGGCAAAAGAGCTGGGATTACAACCAAGAATAATCTAACCAGCAAAATAGTATAATTTTTCAAGGAGAGAAATGGATATTTAATGAAACAGGGGATTTTCAAGCATTCCTGATGAAAAGACCAGAGCTAAATAGGAAATTTGACTTTCAAATACAAGATTTAGGAGAAGCACAAAGAGGTAAACATGAAAGAGAAATCATGAGTGACTAAATAAGCTTAAAATGTGTGTCTTTCCATATGGGAAGATGATACATGTATCTTCTAAGAACCCTATCATTATTAGGGCAGTTAGAAGGATTATACCAAAAAAAAAAGTTCAGGGTGAGTCAGTTGTGTCTGAATTATGTAAAAAAAAAAATGGGTAGGCAAGAATGAGGGTTGTACTAGGAGGAGAAAGAGAGAGGAATAATAGGGAAAATTATCTCATATAAAAGCAGCACATAAGGAAGAGCTGTTATAGTGTGTGAGGGAAATGGGGAGGCAAGCAATGATTGAATTTCATTTACATTTAAATTGGTTCAAAAGATACTTGATTGGTAATAAAAATCTATCTTGTCCAACATGGAAGAAGGAGGGGAATGGGATAAGAAAAAGGGTGAGTGATATAAAGGGAGATCAGATAAAAGAAGGCCATAATCAGAAATAAAATAGACTTTAAAGGATGGATAGGATAAAAAGAGAGAAAAAAAGGATGAATAGAAGAAAATAGGATGGTAGGAAATGCACAGTTAATAATCATAACTGTGGATTTGAATGGGATGATTTATCTATAAAACAGAAGTGGATAGCAAACTGGATTAGATACTAGAATCCAACAATATGTTGCATACAAGAAACACACTTGAAACAGAAAGATACACAGAGAGTTAAAATAAGTGGGTAGAACAGACTTTATGATGTTTCAGCTGAAGTAAAAAAGGCAGGGGTAGCAAGCATGATCTCAGACAAAGCAAAAGCAAAAATAGACCTAATTACAACAGAGAAGCAAAGAAATTACATCTTGCTAAAAGGTACCACAGACAATGAAGTAATATCAGTACAAAATATATATACACCAAATGGTATAGCTTCCAAATTCTTAAAGGAAAAGTTAAATGAGCTACAGAAGGAAATAGATTATGAAACTATACTAGTGGGGGCCTCAACTGTCCCCTCTCAGAGCTAGATAAATCTGACCATAAAATAAATAAGAAAGAAGTCAAGGAGAAGAATTGAATCTTAGAAAAATGAGATATGATAGATCTCTGGAGAAAACTGAATGGCAATAGAAAGGAGTATACCTTTTTGTCAGCTATACATGGTGCCTTCACAAAAATTGACCACATATTAAGGCATAGAAACCTCTCAACTAAATTCAGGAAAGCTGAAATATTAAATGCACCCTTTTCAGATGATAATGCAATAAAAATTACATGTAACAAAGGGCCATGGAAGCATAAAAAGCCAATTGGAAACTAAACAATCTAATCCTAAAGAATGAGTATGTCAAAAAACAAATCATTGAAATAATCAATTTCATTAAAGAGAATGAAAACAATAAGACAACATTTTAAAATTTGTAGGACACAGCCAAAGCAGTACTTGGGGGAAATTTATATCTTTTGATCATCAATAAAAGAGAGAATAGATCAAAGACTTGAGACTGCAACTAAAAAAACCCAAACACTAGAAAAAGAACAAATTAAAAATTCCCAAGGAAACAACAACAACTCCTGAAAATCAAAAGAGAGATTAATATAATTGAAAGTAAAAACAATTGAATTAATAATACTAGGAGCTGGTTTTGGGGGGGGGATAGGTAATAGATTAAAAAGGTAGTTGGTTAATCTGTTTTTTAAAAAAGGAAGAAAACCAAATTACTAGTATAAAAATTAAAAGGGTGAATGTATCACCAATGAAGATGAAATTAAAGTAATATTAGGAATTATTTTGCCTGATTATATGCCAGTAAAACTGACAATCTAAGCGAAATGGATGAATATTTACAGAAATACAAACTTCCCAGATTAAAAGAAGAGGAAACAGAATACTTAAATAACCCTATCTTAGAAAAAAAAAATGAACCAACCATCAATAAGCTCCCTAAGAAAAAGTCTCCAGGACCCAATGGATTCATAAGCGAATTCCACCAAACATTTAAAGAATAATTAACTCCAATACTACATAAACTATGTAGGAAAATAGGCAAATGAGTCCTATCAAATATCTTTCATGACCCAAATATGGTTTTGATACCTAACCTGGGGAGAAACAGAAAAAGAAGACTATAAGCCAATTACCTTAATGGATATCAATGCAAATTTTTAAAGATAAAATACTAGCAAGAAGATCACAGCAATGTATCACACAGATCATACACTGTGATCAGGTGGAATTTATACCAGGAATTGAGGGCTGGTTCAATATTAAAGAAACAATTAGAATAATTGACCATATCAATAACAAAACTAACAGAAATTATATGATTACATCAATAGATGCAAAAAAAAAAGAAAGCCTTTGACAAAATACAACACTCATTCCTATTAAAAACACCAGAAAGCACAGGAATCAATGGAACCTTTCTTTAAATAAATAGTATCTATCTAAAACCAAGGGCAAGCATTATCTGTAATAGGGATAAATTTGGAGCACATTATCACCACTACTATTCAATATCATATTAGAAATTTAGTTGTAGCAAAAACAAAAAGAAATTGAAGGTATAAAAATAGGAAATGAGGAAACAAAACTATCACCCTTTGCAAATGACATAGATGTATACTTAGAAAACCCCAGAGAATCAACTAAAAAGCTGGTTGAAACAATGAACAACTGCAGCAAAGTTTCAGGATACAAAATAAACCCAAATAAATCATTAGTATTTCTGTATATTACCAACAAAACCCCAAGCAGAAAAAAATGGAAAGAGAAATTCACTTAAAATACCTGCAAACAATATAAAATACTTGAGAGTCTACCTGTCAAGACAAACCCAGAGATTATATGAATACAATTACATAATACTTTTTGCACAAAGAAAGATCTAAGCAATTGAGAAAATATTAATTGCTGAAGGGCAGGCTGGGCCAAAATAATAAAAAATGATAATTCTACATAATTTACTTATATAATATCATACCATCCAAACAAAAAAATATTTCACACAGCTAGAAAAAAAGTAAAACAATTCATCTGGAAAAACAAAGTGTCAAGAATATCAAGAGAATCAATAAAAAAAAAAATTAAAGAAGATGGCCTAGCAGATTTCAGACTGTATCACAAACCAGTAATCATTAAAACAATCGGGTACTGGATAAGAAAAAGAGTGGTGGATGACAGTAATAGATTAGGTACACAAGAAAATAATCTTGTGTTTGATAAATCCAAAGATCCAAGCTTTTGAAGTAAAAACTCAACATTTGACAAACATTGCTGGGAAAACTGGAAAGCTGTTGAGAAGAAACTAAGGGACCCAAAGGGACCTCACAAACAAATTAAAAAAAAAAAAGAGACCAACATCTGACAATGTATATCAAGATAAATTCAAAATGGATAAATGATTTAGACAGAAAGGATGATATCATAAGTAAATTAAGAGAGCATGGATCTATGGATCAGATCTATGGATAAGGGAAGGGTTTATGACCAAACAAAAGGCAAAGGAGATTACAGGAAGTAAAATGGATTTTTATTACACAAAATTAAAAAGCTTTTACACAAACAAAATTAATACAGCCAAAATTACAAAGGAAACAGGAAACTGGTAAAGGGAGGAGGGAATTTGAAGCAAGTTTCTCTGATAAAGGCCTCATTTCTCAAGTATATGGGGAACTGAGTCAAGTTTATAAAAATAAGAGCCATTCCTCAGTTGATAAATGATCAAAAGATATGAACAGGTAGTTTTCAAAAGAAAAAAGAATCAAAATAATCAATAGTCACATGAAAAAATGCTCTAAAGCACAACTTAAAGAAAAGCAAATTAAAACAACTCTAAGATACTACCTCACACCTATTAGACTGACTAACATAACAGAAAAGGAAAATGATAGATGCTAGAGGGGATGTAGAAAAATTGAGACACTAATGCACTGTTGGTAGAGTTGTAAACCAGTCCAACCATTCTGGACAACAATTTGGAACTATGCCCAAAGGGCTATAAAACTGTACATACCCTTTGACCCAGCAATACTAGTATTAGATCTGTATCCCACAAAGATCAAAGAAAAGGGAAAAGGACTTATTTATATAAAAATATTTATAGCAGCTCTTTTTGTAGTGAAAGAATTGGAAATTGAGGGAATGCCCATAAATTGGGGAACTAAACACATTATAGTATGTGATTGTGATGGAATACTATTGCGCTATAAGAAATGATGAGCAGGATGGTTTTAAAAAAACCTGGGGAGACTTATATGAACTCATGCAAAGTGAAGGGAGCAGAACCAGGACACCATTGTACACAGTAATAGAAAAACTGTGCAATGATTAACTGTGAATGAGTTATCTATTCTGATCAAGGCAATGATCCAAGACTATCACAAAGGACCCATGATGAAAAATGCAGTCCAACCACAGAGAAGAACTGATAAATTCTGAATGCAGATTGAAGCATACTTTTTAAACTTTATTATTATTGTATTATTTTGTTTATGTTTTCTTTTGTAACATGATTAATATGAAATATGTTTTACATGATTTCACATGTATAATCAAAATCAAATTGCTTGCTTTCTTGTAGAGCAAGGAGAGGCAGGAGAGAAAGAGAGGGAATTTAGAACTCAAAATTTTTAAAAATGATTGTTATTGTTTTACATGTAGTTGGAAAATATTTAATGAAATAAATAATAATAAAAAATGAAATAGGGGTTCTCATTAAGCTGGACCCAGAGATGGCAGGGAGTTAATTCAAAAAGTAAGGTTGTTAATTAAAAAAAAGTATAACTTTCTTACTTTTAAAACTGTCAAAATAAAAATAAATCCCAGCAAAATTACTAGTACTTAAAAATCTCCATTCTCCATTAGGCATCCTGCCTTGATCTGGCTGTAAGGCCTATATGTTATAGCTAAAGATCAATGCTGTTACATTTTGCTGTCAGCTGTTAAAGATTTTGCCACCTCACAGGGAGCAGGAGGAAAAGCTAATCCAAGATCAGATGGTCCTTACCAGCTTTTGCCTTGCAGTAGCTTCTTGTTTTGTTTTTGAAGATAAACTCCCCCAAAGAGAGGCTTACAGCATCTTCTGAATGCTTACCAGCTTAAACAATACCCATGGCTCAAGCTCCGGGTATGTGATTATGTAGAAAAGGCAGCAGGGCTGAAATTGAGGTAAGCTTAGGGACCCAAAGGGACCTCAGGGGGGAAAATAACATTAGCATGTGATTCTGCATAGTCTCAAATGATAAACAAATTGACTAAGTTCTATTATGTTTCTGGTTAAAAGGAAAAAAAATTCTATTCTAGCAAGCATAACTTGTATATAACCTATCTGTGTTTAATTGCATCCATGTCAACCCTGGCTAATTTACTGCAGACTTGAATAGCCTTGTTCTCATTAGATTGGGTTCCACACTGTATCCTCTTTCTCTTGTAAGAGGCAAAACTCTGTGTTTCTATGTATGTCAGTACTGCCAACAGCCTGACCAGAGAGAGTCAATTGGGATTCTAACACTGAAGCTATTTACATGGACTAATATCCCAGGCTGTACAACCAAACAAAGGCAGCTGGAGTTCAGTTTGTATTTCCCTGCCAGGCAAAACAGTAAATCTGATTTTCTTCTTCTGAGGAAAGATGGTACGGCCATCCCTGGAGGAGATGAATGGAGCCCCAAAGATGCTGGCTTTTCTCACTGGCTTTTCCTGGCTGAGCAGATGTCTTGTGCCTAGCTCCAGAGAGGAAATATGAGTTTGGTCTTTAGCTGAACCTGACTTCACTAAACTAAGAATTTGAGGGGGGGGAGAATTTAAAATTTTTGAATCAAATGTTGGGATATTGATGGTGTCATAGAATCATTGATCTAGAGCTGGATGGGACCCCAACATTTATCTACACCAATCTATTTACAGATGAAGAAGCTGAGATCCAACAAGATTAAGTAATTTGTTCCATGTCACACAATTGTAGGCATGAGGTAGGATTCAGTTTTGAGCTTAAAAGTTGATTTCCTCAGAATGATCCTGTCTATTAAACCTGCTTGTTGTTAGAGAGGCAGGGGGAGGACAGGAAAGGGGATCAGACCTATGATTGCCTCAGTATAGAAAGTCCCCCTACTCTACCTCTGTCAGGAAACTAACTATACTAATGCAGATCAGTCACTCTTCTTAATTTATATTGTTAAGAGTTGTCAACTCTAGGGATACTGTGAGGTCAAAGAATTGCACACAGTCATACAACACATAAAGAGAAGAATTTGAACTGGTGTTCCCTATTCCTGAGGCTAGCTTCCTATCCAATATGCTAGTTTCCTCTCTCATTTTTCTCTGCCTTACATTTCTTGTTTACTTATTATTCAGAATTTAAATTTGCAAATGATTATTTGTTGTCTGGTGCTTTTTTTGTTGTTATTTTCAGTTCAACAATTTTATATATATATATATATATATATATATATATGTATGTATATATATACATATATGTATACACACACACACACATATATATTCTATGGACTCAACACTCTTCTGTGTGCTATGGAAGATATAACCACAAACAAAAGATTAAAATGTCAAACATTTATGTAGAGTACAGCCTCAAAAACCAACACTAGACCTAAAAGTCCCTGTCCTCAAAGACCATTTAAGATAGGAAAAGAAGTGATTGGGATAATCTATTTCTCACATGAACTAGCATATAAATATAATCAAATCTGATAATGTTTACCTAGGGAGGGTGATGAAGTGAAAAGGGTACTGGCTTTGGAGTCAGAGAACCCAAGTTCAAATCTTAATTACACCACTAACTACCTATGTGCCTGGACCTCAAGGAAAGCAGTGTACTCCAGTGGAAAGGGCACTGAATTTATAGTCGGAGGAATTGAGTTCAAAACACAAATCTTCTACTTGATATCTATGTGACTCTGAGCAAGTTCATTAACTTCTGTGGGCTTTAGTTTCCTCATCTGTAAAATAAGAGGGTTGGTCTAGTTGGCCTCTCAGATGCCATCTAGTTCTACATCTGTGTTCTTAGAACATCTGGGTATGAGACAATAATAAAGGGACATGAAAGCAGCTAGATGGTGCAGTGGATAGAGCACCAGCCCTGGAGTTAGCACAATCTGAGTTCAGATCCACTCTCAGACAGACACTTGACACTTACTAGCTGTATAACACTAGGCAAGTCACTTAACCCCCATGGCTTTGTCCAATATTCCAAGTTCTCCTCACCACCTTTTGTAGCTATATCAGATGATATTCATTAAAACATAGATCCTTTCTGCCAAGCATAATTACCTCCCAGGTAATGTCTGTAATACCCAGGAAGCAGACAATGTCAGGAAAGGAGGCACCATAATGCACAATGTGGGCATCTTCTGGAGCAGCAGACTAGAGGAGAGAACATTTGCAAAATCAAGTTTAAGGCCATGCAAATTTTTAATTTTTAATATTGACTCCCAAAGTTTACATTCAAATGTAGCAAGGTATATAAATCAGGGTGGTCATTTTCTCCAAAAAATCCAAGAAAGCAATGGGAAACTTTCTATATACCAAGAGAGTCTTAGTCACAAAAGTGAAAAAAAAGTCTTTGTTTAAATATTTCAAAGAAACATGTAAGGTTATTTGATTTTGTCTGTTTTCTATATTTAGTATTTAGTTTAAATAAACTACATGAGAAGTAGAAGATGAAGAAAATAAAAAAGTGGAACTCATGGGAAAGGGGCCAGGACCAAAGCAATGCATAGGAAATGTAGAAAGAATGAAGAAATGAAAGGCCTGAATGACAACAGGGAATTAAGTCCTGCTTCCCCACTTCTCCCATCTCTCATTCTGTCTTCCTCTGTTTTGCAAGATGAGCAGAGATCTTTCAAAGTGGGGAACAGAGGAAGGTTCAAGTCCAAGAAAAACTTTCTGTGATAATATTTGCTTTCTACAGTGCTTTGAAATTTACAAAGCAGTTTAGAATCGTTTCTTTTAGTCTTGAAAACAGCCTTTGAAGTTGACAGAATATTAACTCCACTTTTGACCCAATTCAATATTTATTAAGTGCCTAGTATTTGCAAGACCCTGAGCTAGGTGCTGAAAATATGGGGAAAAAATTCACCAAATCTCGGAGTTGAAAGTAACCTCAGCAGCCAACTAGTTGAACACATTCCTAAAGAAGGATACCCTCTAACTGCACTGCCATTAATCCACCATCCAGCTTTGCTTGAAAGTTTTCAAGGAGGGGAAACACACTATCTTTTAAGTCAGTCCACTCCACCTTTGGATTGATATAATTGCTGGTCAGTTTTTCCTGACATTAGGCCTAAATTTGCCACTTCATAATTTTCATGCTTTATTCCTGGTTCTGCACTCTTGGGTTAAGAAGAAAGGTCAATCTTTCTTCCACGGTATAGCCTTTCAAATTCTTAAATACATCTACGATCCTGCCACAAGTTTTCTCTTCTCCAAACTAATCATCCCTGATTCCTGTAAAAGACCCATATATGGCATGAAATTGAAGTCTTTTGTTACTCTGGCTACCTTTCTCTAGACTAGTTTATCAACCATACTTCTTTAATTGTAACCCCCAGGACTGAAGGCAATAATACACATCTATGCTGATCAGGACAGAGTGCTCAGGACTGAGTGCAGTAGGATCATTGCTTCCCTAGCCCTGGAATATATGTTTCTCTTTGCAGTCCAAGATTACATTAGATTTTTCTTGATAGCCATATTACACTGCTGGCTTACATTAAAATTTCAGTCCACTAAAGTGACCAGGTCTTTTTCAAACAAATTGATATCTAGACATTATGCCCCAATTTTATACTTCAGGTAATTTTCTGAACCCATGTATACCTTGATCACTATAAAATTTAATCTTATTTTAATCTTAAATTCAGCCCTATTGCCTGACAAGATCTTTTTTGGATCCTAACTCTGTCTTTCATTGTATGACTCATGTCTCCCAGTATTGTGTCATCTGAAAATTCCATAAGCATTTTATCTATGCCTTTATCTAAGTCTGACAAAAATGTTAAACAGCACCAGAGCAAATATAGATCCCTGGGATACTTTCCTAGTAACCAACTTCTAATTTTATATTGAATTGTTAATGACTACCGTTCGAATGCAGCTATAAAGCCACATTAAATCCACCTAATTTTACTATCACCTAGCCCAAATCTCTAGCTTTTTACACTAAAATGAAACTGTCAAATACTTCACTAAAAATTATTACAAACAATATCTGTGGCATTCTCCTGATCTACCAATCTAGTATCCAGGGAGATTAGGTTAGACTGACCTAGTTTTAATGAAGTGATATTCTCTTTGTCATCACTGCTTCCTTTCTGTTGTTATTGTCGTTCAGTCATTTCAGTCGTGCCCAACTCTTCATGACCCCATTTGGGGTTTACTTGGCAAAGATACTGGAGTGATTTGCCACTTCCTCCTCCTGCTCATTTTACAGATGAGGAAACTGGGGCAAACAGGGTTAAGTGACTTGTCCAAGGTCCAGCTAGTAAGTGTCTGAGGCCAGACGTGAATTTGTGAACATGAGTTGCCCAAGCCCAGTGCTCCATCCACTGTGCCATCTAGCTGCCTATCTTTTTGGTTTCTTAGATAGTAACTAAACATCCCTTGTAAAACTTTCTAGAAATTTGTAAGAAATTAAAATAAAGCTCACTGGTGTCTAAATGGTAGTCTTCATTCACTCTCATAAACCAACAACAATAAAATGAGAACTATTTGCTCTTCTCCAATCCTGATGTACCTCTCCAATCCTCTTTCATGCTTTTTCAGATATCAATAACAATGAATGGCTCAGCAATCTCATTCAGTACTTCCTCCAGTACCCCAGGATGTGATTCATCTGGACAAAGTGTTTTGAAATCATCCAGAGCAGCTAAGAAACTCTTTTACTATCTCCCTAATTATCTTGAGCATCAAGATGCTTATTAGTCATTTTGTTATTTTTCAAACCCAAATATCATTCTCCTTAGGAGGAGCAAAATAAAAGTGGAACAACTCTGACCTCTCAGTTGTCTGTAATCATCCCATTCAGCCTAGCACAACTATGACTATTTAAAAAAAAAAACACCTCTTTGTTGTCCTTTGCTTTTCTTGGCAGGATGAGTTCATTCACTAATCTGCTCGAAAACTTTCAACGGTTCACTGTTGTGTCCAAGATAAAAATGCAAACTCTTAAAAAGCATCACCAGGCCCAATTTGGCCTGATCTATTTGGCCAAATTTGGCAAATTTGGCTCCAACCTACCTTTCCAGTCTCCACAAAGTCCACTTTCTAGGCAAACTAGACTACCATTAATTGTTCTCTAATCTGATCCTGAAGTCCTTCTCCTTTATTTACTGAGCAGGCAAGTCAGTCATGTCTAGAATCCACTTCCTTTTATCCCAAACTCCCTTCCAAGAGCTGGATTACCCTGTTTCTGTTTGCCTGAATACAAACATATACTTATAAACTGAAAAATTGTCATTTTGCTTTCCTTGCTGTCTCTTAACTTGAATGAAAATCCATTCTGTGACGTATGTCTTCCATCGAACTACCAATAGTCCCAGAGGTTGGAGAGCGTCTGTTTTTATTTGCATCTATCTAGTTTGACTCTTGACAGAATTATGCCCCCCAAAAGATAACATTTTAATAAGTGTTTACACGCTACCACTCCCCAAAGACTCAGCTGATAAAATTCTACCAGGGAACTAATTATACTTCAAGACAAATCTCTCTCTATGGATTCAAGGTTCAGTCAAAGCTTCATACGTGAATCTTTAGGAAAGTACAGAGCTCCTCCTTGTGGATTTAGCTGCATATTTTGTTTCCTGCACTTTTGAAAAAGTGGAGGAAAACATAAGTTAAGTCTTTAAAAATAATAAGAATAATAAGCTGTCCTCTTATGCATTGCACTTGAGATTTAGAAAATACAAACCGAGAGAGTATAATCTGTGTAGATAAATCTAGATGTTCATTAATAGATGCTCTTCAAGCTGGGTCAGATACTCTCAGTTCATTGTCATCATCAATAGTTACTGACTGATAACCTCTAGAGTACATGACATTTTGCTTAATGCTGTGGTATTGGGTTGAAAAGTATATCAAGCATTGCAGTTACACCTACATGTGAGGAGTTAATACATATTATTTTATGGCATGTTATTTACTCCCAAGATATTTGTCTTCTAGTCCACAAACAGCTAAAGGTTTGGTGAGCATTTATTTTAATACTTGGCAAATATTAATCAACTGTTTCACCAAAAATCCATTTTCCTCCAACTTTATTCATCTAATCATTCATTCATTCACTCATTGCAAATTTCTAGTGACTACTCACTAAGTGTAAGCCTGAGAGGCAGTATGGCATGACTTAGAGTATTGAACTTTGAATTTAGGAAGACCCTAGTTCAAATCCTATCACTGGCACTTTCCTAGCAGTGTGAGCATGGGCAAGTCACTTAATTTCTCTGATCCATAAGCAACTCACTATGACTGGTTGCTGGTAAAGCGAGTTTCCATTCTATTACAATCACAGAACTTTGACATAGCAATAAATGGATATAACATTCTTAGGCAGTGAGAGGTAGGAGAGACTTAAAATGTAGTAAGTTATCTTGCATTATTTGTCTACCTAAAACTAGAAAAGGTAGCTATGAACCTGAAGAATTACATATTGATAGCTAGAATGGAGCATTTTATCTATAATCCTCCTCTAAGAAATAAACCAATGTTTTCGTTTGGGATTAAATAGTTAATAGGGTGGAAACAGCTGCCCTATAAAGAAGATAATACCAAATGCATCCATATGATTTCACTTTTCTCTGTAATATTCTGGAAGTCTATCTCTTGCCTCTTGGCATTCACAGAAACTGTTCCCCATGCTTGGAATGTGCTCCTTCCTCATCACCACTTCTTAGAACACTTGTTTTAGTTCAAGGTTCAACATAGTTGCTACCTTCTCCACAAAGCCTTCCATGATCCTGCACATACATGTGTATATATACATGTAAGCACACAAATATTCACATGTATGCACACAGTTGATATTGCTGTTTCCCTCCTCAGTTTCCCTTATACTATGCTTATTTATGTATATATTGGAACTGCCCAGCAGAACATAAGTTCTTGGTTTTTGTCTTTGCCTCCCCAGCCCCTAGCACACTGCTTACATAGAGTAGGCTCTTAAATTTTTTTTTCAATGAATTGAAATTATTTCCACATACTTCTATGTATAGTATACTACTGGTCAGGGAAAGGAGTGTTTCATAGGGAAACATGCTCATTAGATGAGTTTTTCTTCCTTTGTTTCTTCTTCTGCCTGACTGTGAAAGTGTTTGTGAAGAAATATATTTGTGAGCTGAAATATGTAGGAAAAGAATTCTAGATGCAGAGGCCATTTGAACAACAACTTACAGCTAAGATATGGAGGAGTCAAGGAAATGGGGAAATAGGAAGTGAGATATAAGAGAAAGTAGATAAGGCAAAAACCAAGTAAATGAACCTATTGTTCAGTCAAAAAAAAACTTGTCCATCAATATGTAAATCTTGGTCAGACACTACAAATGAATAGTGATTTGGGAAATTGCAAAATTCTTGTAATTGCCTCAAAAAGCAAAGGTCCATAGTTTTAATATCAACGTGCTTCCCCTCTGGTTGGGTGGCTGTGAATCCTGGAACACTATAGTGTTTAAAGGATTATCATTTGGAGGGAAATGGAAATGCATATGACCCCCTCCATGGCTTCCTTTAAATCCCAACTAAAATACCACTTTCTACAGGAAACCTTCCCCAACCCCTCATAATTCCAGTGCCTTCCCTCTATTAATTGTTTCCTATTAATCCTACATATAGCTTGCTTTGTTTACATTTCTTTACATGCTGTCTCCCCCATTAGATTTTAAACTCCTCTAGGACAGGACCATCTTTTGCCTCCTTTTTTATACCCTGCACTTAACACAGTGCCTGGCACATGGTTGGCACTTAAGAAATGTTGATTGATATGGTGGGTGTGAGCAAGCTGTACTAATTACAGAAAAGAAGCTATGAAGGAAAAAATAAGTTAAAGAATTCATCAAAGAAACAAATTTACAAAAAGATAGACTGATATTGCACCAAGAGCAAGGGATAATCAATGAATAATATACAAGCTTCATGACATTCTAGTCAAGATCAAGTGATGTGGACTTCTTATAGTGAACTTGTTGGAGGGCATTTATAAGTGTTACAAAATGGGTGAGGATAGATGAATTGGGATCTTCATTCTTGAAGGGAATACCCACATTGATAAGATCCCACATGTATTTGAGCATTTGAGGAAAGGCAAAGTTTTGATGTCCTGAAAAATAATGGTAGGTATCAGTGTTCAATGAAAGGGGAAAGAAGGAATCCTTGAATGAATTCTGTAGTGTGGCATAGAGAAAGAGCTCTGGCTGTGGAATCAAAAGCATTTATGTCCAAAACCCCTTCTGACGCTTACTACCTATATAACCTCAGACAAATAACTTTTCTTGGCTTCAGTTTCCTCACCTGTCAAATGAAAAAGTTGGACTAGATAGGCCCTGAAATCTATTCCAACTCTAATCTATGATTTTATTTTTGAAGTTATGAATATAAAGTCATGAGACTAGCTTTCATCCATCTGTGAACTCTGCAGAGTGCCAGGTGATTATAGTGATGTGCTTTGCTTTTATGTATGGAAATTGTCATTCACTTTTTTTTTATTTTAAAATCTTTTATAAGATCAGGAAAAATACCTCCATCTTTTCTACTAGCCAGGAAGCTTATATCTCTTTCTTCCCTACTCTGTTTTCCTCTAAGGTACTTCAAGTCTAATCCTTTTAAAAACCAGGTACCTTAGCAGAGCTAGAACTAATACTGGCTACCTGAGCCTTTGACAATTATATCAGTATCTGGCTCATAATCTTCTCCATCCCATCTCTTTCCCCCTACTAACTCCCTATCCTTCCAGTCATTAATCCTTTCCAATTTCCATGACTTCTACATCCAATCAATACCAACCATGCACAAGAGGGCATATAATAATTTAGCCACCTCCCTCAATGGATTTTGCCCCAGGCAGTTGAATTCCTAGTTATGTCTTTGCTCATAATTTTAGGTTCACACTGTTTCCTATGTGTACTATTTTCGGTGAGGGATAACCAGGTCTGGGGACTCAAATTTAACAGCAAAGAAAAAAGCTGAAAAGGGGAACCAAATACTTTTAAAATTTTAGACGATGGGTAAGAATATAGAGCAAATATGTTTCCAGTGCTCTGTATTAAGGGGCCAAGGGAAACTGTGGAATTGTCAAGAGATGGGGAAAAGGAGAAACATGTAAGAGAAAGAGGCAGAAGGAAAGAATTTGTGAGAAAGGTAAACAGCTGTTGCATATTGAGTGTAAAGTAGCAGAATCAACAGTTCTGAAGGCAGCAGAAATGCTAGATTGGAATGAAGAAGAAAAATTAGAGTCTGAGTGACAGAGCTGGCAATTGTCTATACTTAGTTAAGCCATGGGTCACAGGAGGTTGTCCTACCTCAGAATAGGGGCGTACATGTCCTAAAGCTCTCATGGTTGGATTCCTCCCATGACGGATTTTCCTAAATGAAGTGCAGTGGCCAGGAAAATAAAAGGTAGATGGCTGAGAATCTCCCATCTGTGAACTATGAAGAATGCCAGGTGATTACAACGACATGCTTTTGTTTTTATGTATGCACGCCATCTTTCACAATTTTAATTCTTTCTAATTTTAAAGGTCTTTTATAATCAGAAAAGGTGTCTTCATCTTTTCTACTAATCAGATGGCTCATATCTTCTTTCTCCCTGCTCCCTGTTTTTTCCTAAGGTGCCTCAAGTGTAATCCTTTCAAAGAAAAATTATTTATCCGACATTGGCATTTTTATCAAGAAATGGAGATGAGCTGGAGACCACACTGGAAACACAATTCATATAAACTTTTACTACTGCCAACTTATAGAGTCAAATTAGAATGAGATGTAGGCAGTGGGTGACCATACATTACAGTTATTAGACCCATAAGCATTGTTCCTGTTTACTCCGAGTTCAATGATGTCTGCCATATTAAAGTAATTTATATTTCTTTATTAGTGAGTAACTTATAAATTACTATTTTTTGTGTTTCTAGGTTACTTTTTTCTCCTCCCTAGGGAAATACAAAATGTCTGTTTTTATGAAAAAGACCTACTAGAAATATTTTGATAACTCACTCCAATTATGCTGAAAGAACTCTTGGCTACCCGGGCCTTCCTGTTAATTGAGTAGTTAACACCCGGAGTACTGTCAACTTCCATCTGTTCTCTTCTCAAGGTAGTAGAGCCTGGAAAAAGTCTTCTGCCTATCTTGTAAAGCTTTCAATCCTATTTACTTCAGACAGTCAAGAGTCTCCTGTTCTGCATTTAAAAAGCTTTTTTTTTTATTTTCTCAGGAAACCACAAAAGACTCATATTTGAAATTGTGACCTTCCAAGCTCATCCATATAGAATGATATGAATATAATTTAGTCCCCACCATGCATCCTTTCTAAATGAAATGCCATTCATACCAATATCAAGGTTCTGTCCACAGGATGCAGCACTTGCTTTGACAGGCAAAAGAACTATCCACATCTTGGCTAGAATGTTCTCTCTCCTAGCATAAGTTAGAGGGATTTCATGGTTTAAAGGAAAGCACTATATGCCAACTGATGATACATAAATTTCTCAGTCCCTTTTCTCTAAATCCAACCAGCAAAGGTCTGCAGGCCTGAGATTCACACCATTTTAAGTTTGAACCAACTGCTGTGCTTAATGATGATATAAAGTATTGCTGGATTTAAGACAGCTGCAAAGCTCACCTTTAGATTTAGGCTCCTGGACTCTCCATATTTCATTTATTAAGTACGTGAGTGGGAAACTTTAAGCATCTTGTTCTGGAAACCTCTGAATTGCTATTGGCTATAGAGAAGGCTTCTGTAGAAGACAGGTTCATCTTAGACTCCTCAGGATACTTAGTTATTGAAATGGCAAACTCCATAGACTATATTAGGATCCAATTCCAGTGTAACCACTACATTAAATGAAGTCTTTCTCTGATTCCATATTTATACTAGTTTTTCAAATATTTTTGATTGATCTTAGTATGACCTATATGTGACCTTAGTTTTACCTAGTCTGACCTTAGTATGACACCTTGCTCTAAATTATTACAAAGGAAGAGCAAACAAACAACAAAACAAAAATAATGAAGGAAGAAATCTCAGATATTTGAGTGGCAAAAGTAATTTCTTTTATTTTTCCTTTTTAAAGATTCAAATTACACTTTCCCGACAAAAAAATGAAAAGCTTAGCTATCAACTGATGCCCTGACCAGTACACACACACACACACACACACACACACACACACACACACACACACACACACTCCAGCAGCACCCTACCTCCCACTTACGTGCAAACAAGAAGGCAAACTGCTAGATGTTTATTTTACTCCTTTATTTTTGCAGGTGACCTGCTGTAAATCTTAATAGTGACAATTTACTTTTTCACTCTCAACACAATAACATTATTAATCCAGGCTGGCAGATTTCTACCTGAGAAACAACATATTTCACCAGTTATTTCATTAAAAAGAAAATTGTAATGTACAATATCAATTATGTTGAGTTGTAGAATATCACCATCTAGTGGATTTTCATCAATATCACAGGGAAATTTTTTTTAAAAGTGTTATTACATGCCCAGCTGACAATACCTGGAAATATGTTGTTTTCCCTCTACACATGTTTGCAAAGGATTCAAGGGACCTCTTCTCCTATAACACAGTCCTATACTTTTTTAAAAGGGGATAGTTCCACCTGTCAACTGACAGGTGATTTTTAAAGTCTTAAAGCATATTAAAAAAAAAGATTTCTATTTGTTGTTCATTTCTGTTAAGAAAAATAAGGATTGCAACATCATTTCCACATAGAAGATACATTTTTAACTTTTTTCTTAGTATTAATGCTTTTTGCTATTATATCATATTCATTCCACTTCTGAATATATTCCCACTTTCTGCCCAATGAGTCACTTTCTGCCCAAAGAGTCATTACTTATAACACAACTTAAACAAGAAAGAGAAATAATGAGACACTCAGCAAAAGCATATAAACTGTGTCTGATAGTATGTGCAATATTCCACACAGTGGAATCATAGTGTCTCACCTTTAGAATGCTCTTTAGGGTGAAGTTTTGTCATTATTATTTTACAATATTCAGGTTTACTTTAATGTTCAGTTTTAAGTTGCATGGTTTTGCTTACTATACTACTCTAGATGACTCTGGAAGAGAGAGTGAAGCTGATGATTTTGCTCAACTCTCCCTCAATTAAATCCAATTCACTCACAAGTCATTGGTCCTCTTCACAAACAAAGGACAAACAACAACAACTGTGCCTGGCATGTAGTAGGTGCTCAATTAATACTACCTGGGTGACTGATTAACTCTGTATTGGTTCACATAAGTTTTCCTACACTTCTCTAAATCATGTATAGTCACGACATTTTTATCACATTCAAATACCACAATTTGTTTAGCTACCCCTCACTCTCTGGGCTTCTATATTATTTCTAATTCTTTGCTACCACAAGAGTGAATATGAGATTTAAAACAAGTATGAGGAGAATTGACACTAATGGTAGAGACACATAAGAAGGAATTGCCTGCAAAGTTGAAGGAGTTCATTCTCAGAAGGACTCTGAATAGACTACTTTGGTGTTTTAGTGAATTTATGAATTCACTGAGATGAACTGTCCAGTGCAGAATGGAATCTCTTCATAGATCATCAATCTGGGCAATCCTGCCTATGTCTTTCCACAAACCTATCATAAGAGGAAAGTAGCTTCCTGGTTGGTTTCTCCACCTCAAATCTCTCCCCTTTCCAATCCACCCTCATCATAACTACTAAAATGGAGGTCTAACTGTATCACTACCCTATTCAATAAATTCAGTAGCTCCTCAATACCTCAAGGTGGTGGTATCAAATGTAAATTCTTTTGTTCAGTAGTTAGTGCTCTTCACAACTAGAACCCAATCTGTCTTTCTGGCCTTGTTATACATTACTGCCATATACTTGTAGTTCAGTCAAACTGGTCTTTTTGCTGCTCCTTACACTTAGTACTCTATCTCCTGTCTCTGTGCCTTGACTTGGGAGTCCCCCACATCTAAAATTAACTTCCTCCTCATCTCAACCCCTTAGAGCCCCTGGCTTCCTTCAAGATTCAGTTCAAACACTATTACCCCTAACTGTTAGTGTTGTCTATTACTTATGCCAAGATTGGAACAGCATTTCCACATAGAAGATACATTTTTAATTTTTTTTCTTTCATATTGATACTTTTTGCTATTATATCATATTCATTCCATTTCTGAATATATTCCCACTTTCTGCCCAATGAGTCATCATTTATAACACAAATTAAACAAGAAAGGGAAATAAGGAGACACCTAGCAAAACGCTTCTCTACTACTTAGTATGTATTTATCTGCAGATATGCTATTTCCTTTCCCTTCCCCTCCCAAATATAATGTAAATTCCTTAAGGGTAGAAACTGTTTCACGTTTTGTCTTTGTATTCCATGCCTAGCACAGTGCTTGGGTTGTGATAAGTTCTTAAGAAGTGCTTGTTAATGGTATTTGAATGTAATGGAATACTATTGTGCTATAAGAAATGATGAACAGGCTGACTTCAGAAAAACCTGGAAAGACTTATATGGTTTGATGCTGAGTGAAGTGAACAGAACCAGAAGAACACTGTACACATTAACAGCCATGCTGTACAATAACTAATATTGATAAACTTAACCCTTCTCAGCAATACAAGGATCTAAGACATCTCCAAAGGCCTCGTGATGGAAAATGCTATCCACATCCAAAGAAAGAACTATGGAGTTTGAATGCAGATTGAAGCATACTATTTGCTATTTTTTTTCCTTCTATTGAGTTTTGTTTCCTCTTTCTGGTGGTTCCTCCTATTGGTTCTAATTCTTACTTACAACATGCCTAACGTGAAAATATGTTTAATAGGAATGTATATGTATAGCTTATATCAGATTGTGCACCATCTTGGGGAGGGTGGTGGGGAGGGAAGGGGAGAAAAATTTTAAACTCAAAAGCACATGGAAGTGATTGTTGATAAATCAAAATAAATTATTTTTAAAAAAAAAGAAGTGCTTGTTAAGTGGATGAATGGATGGACAAATTAAAATGAATGAATGAAAAACAGTTGAAAAAAACAAAAGTCATAAATTCCAGAAGGTTGGAGACCACACATTTGTTGTTAACCTTACTCCTAGCACAATGCAAAGTGACACAGGTATTATTAAGCAGCAATGCTGGGATTGTAATCTAGTTCCAAACCCTTCTCTCTTTCCATTGCCATAAATCCTGATTAAATCAACAAAAATATGCTATAAATAACATTTAAAAGAGCATGAAATACTCATATGAAAATAAGTAGAAGGCTAGACACAATCATGAAGTTCCAAATGAAAAAGAAAGAAAGAAGGAGGAAAGGAAGAAGGGAGGGAGGGAGGGGAGAGTAAAGGAGGAAGGGAGGAAGAGAAGGAAGGAGGGGAGGAGTGAGGAAAGGAAAGGGGAAGAAGGAAAGGAAGGAAGAAAAGTGAGAAGGAAAGGAGAAAGAATGGAGGAAGCGAAGGAAAGAGGGAAGGAAGGAGTAAAGGAGAGAAAAGAGGGGAAAGAAGGAAGGGGGAAAGAATAAGGGAGAGAAGGAGGAAAAAAGGGAGGAAGAAAGGAGGAGGCAATAAGGAAAAGAGATAAAAGGAAGAAAGGAAAAGAGAATTTTAATTCATTTCGTCCTAGAAATTGGAATGTATATGAATGTCTATGGATTTTTTATTCCTATTATAATGTAAATATCTTTATAATAAAATACTTCTGAAGCTCAAAGGAGATTCATCCATGTGAAATAGCGCCATATGCAAGAAAAGATGGAAGCTATATCTTTTGCTTGTGAGAAGAATGGGGGGGGGGGACTCATAGCCTCTTATTTGTACTTCGTGCAGGCATCTGAGGAAATAAAAGAATGAAGAAGACATGTTATATCCTAATGCTGAGGCCAGGCATCTATTGCCAGGGAACTAATAATGACATAAACTGGTGGAATCAAATTGAGTTTGGGCTAAACCTTGATCAAGTCATCTAACCTCTCTGAGCCATAATGTCTTCCTTCATAAAAAGAAGGGGCTGGACTAGATAACTTCTAAGGTTAGCCCCTACACATCCACAGGAAACACAAACTCCTCTCTCCCAGAGATTCAGTAGCCAGATGATCACACAATAAAGAAACAAGTGTAGGGGTTCCAAGGTTATGCGCTTGTACTATTCTTGAGCCCATATACAATGAAAACAGACAAGAGACAAACAAGAATAAGGTAGGTCCCATTCATAGGTTCACAGGATTTCCAATGGAACTAACCTTAGAATCAGCTTAGAATCCCCAGTTTGCAGGTGAGGAAGCTGATGCAAACAAGGTTAAGTGACACAACTATTAAGTGTCTGAAGATCCAGATTTGAACTCAGGTTTTCCTGACTTAAGGCGCAGCCAGTGCCACCTAACTACCTCTTGTAGAACGATGCACCTTATAAAATGTAATTTAATAGAAATAAATATTAATTCCTACCTACTTGGGTTCAAAAGCAACTTCACAAGGACATGTAGAAGAGGCATTACGAGATGATAATTCTTGTGAAAAAGATCAGTAGATTTTAGTGGTCACCAAATTCAGGATGAATCAAGAGTGTGATCCAGCAAACAAAAAAGCTAATGCAATATCGAACTTTATTTTTAAAAAAGGTAGGGTCCAGAAGAAGGAGAACAACAGTCCACTATCCTCTCTGCTTTGGTCAGTCTCTATCTAGAAAATTGTTGATTTCTGGGTGCCATATTTCAGGAAAGTCATTGACAAACTAAACTATAATCAAAAAAGGCTGATTAGTATGATGAGAAGCTATGCCATAGAAGAATGAACCAAAGGACCTGGGCATAGTTAGCATGGAGGGAAAAAAAAAGACTTACACTAAACAGAATAACTATCTTCAAATATTTAAAGGGCTATCATTTAACAAGGATGCTGAAACGGGTATCAAGAGATTAAAGTTCATGACCTGCCTCTACTACTGTGACTTTGGCAATTCTCTTACCCTTTCTGGATTCCAGTGTTCTTATTAATCAAATAAAGGGTTTGATATGTAAGGTTCCTCTAAAAGTCTGTGACTCTGCAATCCTGCTTCATTTCATAGTTTTCTACTTTGATTCCCAGCCCTAGCCCTGACCAATTTGATTCCAAACAACTGGCCTTTCCAAGAGAATTCAAAAGCAGCAAGCCTTTCACATGCAGGCTTACTGATTTACTACTATTTCAATTGTAGGCTGTTGTTTGTCCTTTTCAAAGAGGACCAATGACATCACAGGTTGATGTGTTGACTTACACTTGAATTGCATTTTTGGGGTAGAGTTGCACAAGTCATTAGCCTCACACACTCTTCCACAGTCATCAAAGTCCAGTGGCAAGACAAAGGTCAAGATGGCTGGTGACGGTCCTAGATGCAATGAATGACCTTGGTACTACATAGCACCTGCTTCAGCCACTTTCATGGCCATTGGAACAAATTGTTCTCATCTGCCCTTTCTTCACATGCTTAGAATAGACATCCCTCTAACTCACCAAGAGGTTTGAAGCCTGTCAATTAACCTCAACCTGTTTTAGCCCATCTGCTGAGATGGTTTGACCAGAGTGTGACTGCTGTGCATGCTATGCCTTCTTAAGGCCAAAAGGAAGAGTTGGGTGAAGGGGAGATACCAAAGGTGGATGAGCAGCTCTGAAAAGGGCTACTCAAATTATAAAATATCATTCACTCCAAGGGATTCTGACTGGGTCAGGCAACATCCCCTGAAGTGAAAAGTGTCCACATTTTCATATGAGCTATCATCAGGAATTAGGACTATTTCACTATTGTTTCTACTTTTCTTACTTTCTGACTGATCTGTAGTTTGTCTGCATCAATTGGAAAAAAATAATTAACAATCAAGATGGATTTTGAAACCTGGTGAAATTACTTAGAGGGTTCAATGCACCCTGGTTGCCATAACAGATAATTAAGACCTTGAAAATCTGCAGATCTAAAGAAAACTCAAACAGAAACAGAAATTATTTTCCATTTTCTTTGCACACTTCTGCTTCTGGATCCAGTATGTTCCCAATAACTAGAAATTTTAAAAATCTATTCAGAAGCTAAAATTATTACTCCATCAGAGAGAAGTTTCCCAAACCTGCTTGCTGTATCCTGAAAACTTTATCTCCCCATATCCCCAAACTAGGTTTAATTATTAATTCACAATCAATCAATCAAGAAGAATTAATTAAGCTCCTACTGGGTCCTGGGGATATAAAGACAAAAATTTAAGAGTCCTTGCTCCCAAGGAGATTACATTCTATTAGGGGAAATGTGTGAATATGCATAGAAAATACACAAAATAAATGTGAGGTAATTAAGTAGAAGGAGAACACCAGAAGCTGGTAGGCTTTGTGTAAAAGATGATGCTGGAGTTTTGGAGGAAACAAGACCTTTTAAGATGTAAAGGTGAGGAGGGAGTTCATTTCAGGTATAAGGGACAGCCAGGGCAAAAGCAAAGAGATAGGAAGAGAGCAACATATGAAGAACAGTAAGAAGGCCACTTTGGACAGTTTGTTGAGTATAGAAAAGAGAGTATTTATAATAAGGCTGTAAAGGTAGGTTGAGGTCATGGTCTGAAGGACTTTAAATGCCAACCAGGAGTTTATATTTCATCCTAGAGAGCCATTTGAATTTAGTGAATACAGTCAGAAAAGAATATTAGGAAAATCATTTTGGCAGCTGGATGGAAGATACATGGGAGTGGAGACTTGAAACAGAAAGATCAATTAGGAAGCAATTGCAATAGTCCAAATAAGAGTTAATACTGTCCCGTATTGGAGTAGTGGCCGTGCGAATAGGGAGAAAGGCTCAGGTGCAAGAGATACTATGGAAATAAAAACAACAAAGTTTGACAAGTGAATGGATATGGGGGGGTGAGAGAGATTGAGGAGGTAAGGATGATACTGAGATTGTAAATGTGGGTGATAGGAAGGGTGGTGGGAAGGCTTAACAGAAATAGAGAAATTCAGAAGAGGTGTGAGTTTGGGGGTGAGGGGAAATGATTTCAGTTTGGGAAATTTTGACTTCGAGGTTTTTATGGAATATAGTTTTAATAGCCCAATACATAATTGGAGATGTACAGCTGAAGTTTGGGGAGAATCTAGGATTTGATAAGTAGATCCAAAAGTCATCTGCACAGAGATAACAATTGAATCCATGGGTGGTCACCAAGTGAAAATTAAAGAACAGGCTCCAACCAGCAAAAAAACAAATTTATACAATAATAGGTATAAGCTCTACTGTCAATGTAATAAAGTCTTTGCAAAGGATAAATTTTGACTGTCTTATAGTTTTATTTAGGGGTCTAGATACTGTAAGTGAGCACAGATGTTGCCATGTGAAGACCTACATGTGCCACTCATACAGCTTTGGGGAATAGCTGAGGCAAGTGGGAGATGATAGCATGGGATCTTCTGGACTATTTAGAGGTCCCAGGAAGTAGAAAGAATGTTGGTTTGCACGTGGTTTGGGAAACACAAACACAGGCTATAATTTGGTGTAGTGTAGATGTAGTAGATGTAGATGCCTCAATTTTGAGGCATGAACAGACCATATCATGGAAGTCAGTGGAGTTCTTTCAGAGAAGAGATTGCTGGGGGCTAGAAGGTGCACTGTGGAACCACTGGTCTCCTTCCCTTGTATTGGCATAATGTAGAAATATTCAGGGGCATCTAAAATAGTCAGTCCATGGTTTGTTTTGCTCCAGTACTTCCACATAGCCAATATTTATATGATACCTGTACAAGAAGCTGGTAAGTCAGATGAAACTGGCAAGTCATTTTTAGTCTAGCTCTGCCTTTAATCTAATCTAACCTCTCTGAATTGGTGCAACTAGGATTGCCTCCAGCATCTTGTCCATTTCTCAGTCTTCATGCTACAAGACTTAATACTGTTAACCATCCCCTCGTCCTAAATACTCTAATCTAACCCATGTGACTATCCATTATCTAGCTTCCATCTCCAAATCTCTGCCAAAAGAATAGAAACATTTTCCCAAATGTCTTATTATTTATTTGTATTTATTGCATTGTGTTGTATATTATATGTATGTATATTGCATGTTGTATGTATTTATTATTCCAAATGTTTCATTAAAATCTAGATAAATTATACATTATAACATTCCATTGACCTACCAGACTAGTAATCCTATTTAAAAAAAAAAAAGATTGGGGGAAGGAAAGGCGTAAAGTTAGTTCTGATGAGGAAAAAACAAAAGCCTGATCCATGGCATCTGGACTGCATTCCCACCCAAGATTTCTGTCAACATAGCTTGGGAGTCTATGTTGTCTATATGTCTTGGGAGTAAAGCAGTTCACCCTGATGGAGCTTCAACTACAGCAAAGAAAGTGACTTTTTAGATATGGATCCTAAAATCTAATAGGGATATAGCCCTAGAGATAGCTCTTAGGAAGTTTTTGCCTACTTCCATAATCCCCATTCCCATGTCTTCTTATTATTCCATATTAATAACTATTCCCCAACTCTCTGATTGGAAGGCAGAGCAGAGAGTGCTTCCCAAAACCTCCATTTAAGGAGGGCACCCAGGCAGCCAACTTTTCATTTCCCACTCAGCAGTACTCCACTCCTTTCAACTTTCCATCATGCCTACCCTTCATAATTATCCCCTCCCCTTCCCTTTTATCTTCCCCTATTAAATTGTAAACTCCTTGAGGGAAGGGATTAACTAGATTTCTTTTTCTTGTTCCCCTCAACATCTGCCAGGAATTAGTGTCAATATTCCAGCTCCTAAGACTTCCCTTCCACAAGACATATAGATAACATACAGACAGCCCTTCTGTGGAGTCTCATTTAAAGTTAAAGCATGTTACCCTATCCTGAAACTCATGAGATACACTCTGCTTCTCACCTCTTCCTTTGTCTCTATTTTAGACATATCCTCATCTGCCTCCTCCCTAATTCAACATCACTGCCTCCCCCAAACAAACAACTATAGTCCAGCTTAGTCATTTGCATTCATCTTGCCACAGTTTCACAATTCAGTTATCCTGTCTGGTCTAGAGCAGTTTATAGTGTTCACTGAATAAATGAATGAGCTCATATTATATATCATTTCAGTGTTTAAGAAGTGTGGTTAATATTAGTGTTCTACAGAAACTTACCAGCTCCTCTTCTGAAAAGTACCTGTCATTTAATGCCTCATAGCTCCTGTCCATCTTGACAAAAGCAGATTTTCACCTAGCACGTGTTTTCATGAGATTTTGATTATGCCCATAGCACAAAATGTAAAAGAAAAAGAGATTATCAGATTAGTTTCAACAATATGTGTTGAAATTGAATGATTCTGGCCCCATAGTGAAGTGACTTGTTCGGCTTATATGCTGAACAACTTTTGATTAATGTAACATAGACAATGGGTTGAATCTTTGAATCTTATTCAAACTTCTTATTTGAATTATCTTACTCTTTAAGTTTTATATTTATCCAATTCAATCCAATAAACATTTATTAAGTACTTATTATATGTGCCAGGTTCTGTGTTAGGTACTGGGGATACAATTGATAAAAAGACAGCCCCTGACTCAAAGAGTTTACACTATTATTTCTGTCATTTTTAAATCTTCAATAATTTTTCATTTCTATATTATTGATTATCCATCAATCAATCAACAAGCATTTATTAAGGGCCTTATATATGCCAGGTATTGTGCTAGGCATTAGGTATACAAAGAATAAAACAATCTTCACTCACAAATAATTTTACATTTTAATGGGGATACAGAAGTACATGCTTAAGGTTATACAAAATTAACATTAAATTATAAATAAAAGCAAAGTAGTTTATACAATGTAGTTTAGGAGAGGGCACTCTCAGGCAAGGGGGATATGGGGACTTGAGCATGTTTGAAAGCAATGAAGAAAGAACTAGTATATAGAGAAAAATTGAAGATTCATTGGAGAGGACATGGTTGAGGTTAGAATCTGATGGAGAAGATGGCAGGAAATGGGATCAAGGACACATATGGAGGAGTTGGCCTTAGCAAGAAGGGCTATCTCATCAGCAGTTATGGGAAAGAAAGAAAGAACTGGTGATAGTGTCAAGGGGTTCTGAGACAAAGAGAAGAGGAAAGAAGGAAGTTCATGTCAAAAGACCTCAATTTTATCATCAAGTAAGGTCCAAGTGGAAAAACAGAAATAGAGAGATATGGAAAGCTTCAAGACAGCAGAGGCTTGGAACAGCTTTTGTGGGGAGGAAGATAAGGAAACAATTTGGAAAAAAAAAAAGGATTGCATTGTTGTAATGAGGGAGAAGTTGAAGTTGGGTAACAGGAATTTATAATGTAACCCACCAGCACAGTTGGGTAACTTCCTTTAGCCCCATTCAGCTGAACATGAATAGGAGTGGGAGTCATCCAGAACTGAAGCTTGGCAAGGTATGGGTGGTGACTTGGAGGTGGGGGGAGGGATTAAGGATTCCAGAGCAGAGAACTATCTAGAGTTGAACTGGATAATAAAGGGTCAAAATTGGTAAAATAGTAAATGGCAGTCAGTACAGGAGTAACACAGACTAAGATAGTACAAGACGTGGAGGGGTAGGAGATCTCAATAAGGTAAAATAATAGGTTTAGGAGGGATAAAGCCTGTGGAGGAATGTAATGATAGGAAACTAGGATCAGATTGAGGAATGGCAGTATCTTTGATAAATGAAGTGGGACAAGAGGTAGTGGGAGATACAGGTTGTGATTATCCCCATGTGTGGCTGAGATGGAGAGGTCTGAGTCATGGGTTTGAAGAAAACTAAAGAATTGAGAGGTTAAAGTGTGTAAGAAAGCTTGAATATGAATGCTGAAGTTTCTAAGTATAAGAGCAGGAGCTGGCCTTCAGAGGTGGAATGGTAAGCCAAATGCAGAACTCTTTGAGAAAGTAGGAACAATGACTAGGACTAGCACGCATTAACCATCATGATCCATACAGAAAATTTTGATTGAGTGAACTTCAAAGAAGGTGAGTTGCTGAGTAATGGTGATAAAGGGAAAGGTTGCAAGTGCCAACATCCTGACATACTCCCCAGGACCAGTATGTCAGGAGATGGAGGGTGGGGGGGGAAAGTACTGCCAGTACTGGAGAGGATGGCCAGGGTTGCAGTGTCACAGGGAAGAACCAGATCTCATTGAGGGCTAGTAGATGGCATGAGTGTGAAAAAAAGAGACCTCTGATGAAGGGAAATTTGGCTTTTTGTGCAAGAAGACTTCTCAAGGGTACAGGAGTGGGCAGGTTTGGAGTGAAACAAATGGGATACAGTTGACAATAGGATGGCAATAAGGATGAAAGAATAGCAGGCAGAGGTTGGGGAGAGAGAGGAGGTGAGAGATTGTTTGCCATAGGGCAAGTAATGTGTGACACCTAAAAAAGTAAAGCACACAGTCTCTAATGGGTATTATTGTCTGGACTACTCCTCTTGCGAGGGAAGGGGAGAGTAAAGAAATGTTGCAACTGGGTCTTTTCTTCTACACAGGGGGATAATGGGCTTGCTAGAGTCTGGATCTTCCATCACCCTGTCCTCTTCCTCCAGAACTAGGGGATGAGCAGGGCAATGGGCAATGGGGGGAAAGAGTGGGGTGGGCCTGTTCCCTAATTTATGTTAATTTTACATTTTGTATTAATTTTAACTTATACTAATTATATATTAATATACTAATTTTAAGAAGCTAAACTGTTCTAGCCACAATATTTCAGAAGACACATCCATTTTATTTTCTGCAAAAGTGATCGGAAGTGGGATTCAAACCTAGATCTCAGGGGCAGCTAGGCGTTGCAGTGAATAGAGCACCGGCCCTGGAGTCAGGAGGACCTGAGTTCAAACATGGCCTCAGACATATAACACTCACTGGCTGTGAGACCCTGGGCAAGTCACTTAACCCCATTGCCTAACCAAAATAAAAAAACATATATATTAAAAAATGTTTCAGCTAGATAGAGAAGTGGGTAGAGCTCTGGCCGACCTGAGTTCAAATCCGACCTCAGACATGACACTTACTAGCTGTGTGACCCTTGGCAAGTCATTTAGCCCTGATTGCCTCACCAAAAAACAAACAAACAAACAAAAAAAACCCGGTCTCTCTTGATGCCATTTCTCACATTCTTTCCACTACTGCTTCCCTCCTACATGTAAGGCACTGAACTAGGCATGGAGATTACTATAAGATACACCTGACTTTGTGCAGAAGTGATGGCTTGAGAGCAGATGCAGAATAGTTTGCAGTGATCGACATAGCCAGCTCCTCCTAGATTCAATCAAAACAGATCAAGCAATGGACAAGGAGGTATGATCTGAAAGCCAGGGCAGGAATGCAGGTATCGGACAGTTGCTATGCACAGAGGATATACCTCAGACCACAGACTGGAGCATAAGAATCTAGTGGCTTGCAGGACAGTTAGATGGCACAGAGGATAAAGCCCTGACTCTGGAGCCAGGAGGACCTGAGTTCAAATCCAGCCTCAGGCACTTGACACTTACTTGGCTGTGTGACCCTGGGCAAGTCACTTAACCTTGATTGCCTCATCAAAAAGAAAAAAAAATCTAGTGGCTTGGCAAGTTCATAATACTGTTTACAATACTTAATACGGGACAAAGGTCCAGTCAATTCTGTTTAATTCAAGAAGCATTTATGATGTACTTACTCCATGCCAGGTACTATGCTAGGCTTGGAGACATTAAAAAAAAAAACCAGTTCCTGCACTCAAGGGGCTTACATTCTATGGAGGGTGGGGGTTTGGGGAGGTAGCTAGACAAAGACACAAAGACAAGAGATGGGCTGTCTTGTTTGAGAAATATCAAATCACTTTGGGTGGAACATAGGGTATGTGAAGGTGGAGAATAATGTATAAAGAGCCAAGTTGCAAGGGCTTTTAAATGTCAAAGGATTTTGTATTTTTTCCTAGCACCAATAGGGAGCCACTGAAGCTTCTTGTGCAAGACAGTGGCATAGTCAGACCTGAGGAGGATTCCAGGATATTGTCATTCTAGAACATTGGTAGCAACAGACCTGGGATAACCAGGAAGCAACAGGACTGTAAGTCTTATTGGTCATCTAGGGGGTCAGGATGACATTACAGGGATCTAGATGGGCAACACATCAAGTCCTGGGAAACCAATGAAGTCAATGAAGAGCAAGCAAGTGCTACAGATTGAAGCAAAAAGTTCCTAGAGTCAAGGAGGCAAGAAGATTGGCCTAAGAAGTAGGAATGAACAAGCATCATTAAAGGTAAATTTTGATTCTAGTGCAGGGTTTGTTTATTCCTTGTCATTTTTTAAATTACCATTTCCTGGCCAGCCATGGTCCTACAAGTATTCATTGTAACCAGGAGAGCATACGATTGAAGGTGAATCATGCCATGAGTACTGGGGTCACCAGCAGGTCACCATACTCTAAGCTTAGAAGCTAGTTCAGTCATGGAGACATATGCTTCCTTTGTTTTTTTTTCCTTTTAAACTTGTGCATCAAGCATTATGTCAAATGCCTAAAATTGCCATGAGTGTGACCTCCACAAAACAGAGGAGTGAAAAATACTGATGAGGAAAAATTCATCAATCAGGTACATTGAAAGTTTTAGTTCACCATTTATTAAAGGCATGTCTTTAAGCTGGAAATATGTATGGTATGTCTTATGGATTTTTATCATCCTTACAATTTAGTAAAATCATAACTTTATAGGTGTAAGCCTTCTGCATATGAAAGGAAGGAAAAATAAGGAAATGGTTACTTTATTGCTTGACTCGGACAAGATGGGCTTGGTTTTATTGTTTCGTAGCTCACCACCAAAAGAATATACATTTATAGCGGTGAATTGTCCTTGACAGCTATGTGGTTACTAGCTTTTCCTATTGCTTTTTCTTACGAAGTCAAAAATCTATTTGCCAATTACGTATTTGTTTCTTTTGCTGAAAACCTGGAAATAATATCAACTTTAGATTTGCCATTAGCTCGGCCAAATATAGCTAACAGTAATAATCAACAGCATTTATGTAGCACTTTAAGGTTTGAGAATTGCTTTACAAATGTTATCCCATGTGATCCTCACAATAACCCTGGGAAATAGGTACTGTTATTATCCTCGCTTTACAGTTAGGAAACTGAGGCAGACAGGTTAAATAACTAGCCTAAGGTTACCCAGCTAGTAAGTGTCTGAGGCAGTTTTTGAATACAGGTTTTCTTAACTCCAGGTTCAGTGCTCTATCTATACACCACTTACCTGTCTCTTAATTCATTTAACTTCTTTGTATCTCAGTTTCCTCATATGTAGTAGTTACTGCAATACTTCTAGAACCTAGGATTACATCAGTGGAGGTTTTCCCTCCACCAGTACAGCAAGATCACAGCCTCTCTTTGGCTTATTAGACAGACTTTTTGAGTTGTTATGGCTAAAAATTCATCATCTTGGTAGATAAACATCTGATAATCTTCTGACAATTCTTCATCTGTTTTACACATAATAACAATAAGAAGGTTTTGCTAGGTGATCTCTAAAAAGTACATTCTAGCTCTGGGATTCTATGAATACAGTTATCCTAGTTTTTCAACCAGTCTCAAAATATTCACTCTTTTATTTCAGTCTCAGATTGATTATATTTTTTATTATTGCCTTCATACTAGTCTATCTTATGCTTGCTACATTCCTACTAAACTGACATATCTGTTCCTCCTCCTTCCCCCCCCCACCATGACATTCATCCCCTCCCCACTTTTTGCAGACTATTCCCCATGCCTGGAGTGTTCTTCACTTTTTCCAACCTCCCATAAAAGGTCCTTCTGGATCCCACTAGTAACCCCCTAAATTACTTTGTATTTACTTTGCATTTATTTATGAATTTATCTATTGTATTTATTGAAACTCCACCTCTCCCTACCCCCAATCATGAAATAGGAGAATCCAGTTAGGACAAGGACAGTTTTGTGCTTTGTCTTTGAATCCACAGCACCTAGACTAATACTTTGAACACAGAACTAAAGGCGTTTAGTAAATGTTTGTTGAATTGAGTTGAACTGCTTGTAACTGGTATTTGTATTAAGGATTTGTCATACATAATATAATCAATTGCACTGCTTCCTTCTTAATTCAGCCATATTCTTTTCCTCCATCCACTGAATTCCTTTGGGTACACAAACAATACCAATCTTACAATATTTAACAATTTCCTTTTGCACAGGTGCTTAGCTCAATGAATAAAAGACATTTAGCTCCCATGGTACCATTAATGTGGTTCAGGGGTCCTGAGACCCCAAAATCACAACACGCGGGTCCTATCCGCAAGAATTTGACCCAAGCCTTCTTTCAGCCAAAGACAAGGTTTATTAGAATATCTGTCATATTGGACATTATCTCATTTGATCCTCACAACAACCCCAGGAGGTAAGTGTTATTACTATCCTCATTTTACAGTTGAGGACATTGAGGCAGAGGTTAAGTGACTTGTCCAGGGTCATGCAGTTAAGTGTACTGTCCACCTAGCTTCTTAAGGAGTTTGAACATTAGTAAGCTATTGGCTAGATTATAAGAATCTCAGCATCTTAATGGAGACAAGATGGACCTTATATACAGAAAGCCTATGGGAGGGATCTAGGAGTGACCAAGTAGTTTGGGGTGACAGGGAGGAGGGGCCTAAGGAGATATGGATGGAAGTGGCCTGTAAACTGGTGTGAACAGAACTCCTGGGACCCGGACAGTGCAGCCTAGCTAGGATTCTGGCCAGGGGCCATAGGAAGGTAAAACAAGGGAGGGGAGATTGGGTGTAGAGACAATGAAAGCCCAATTGATGGGATTATAGCCTCAAGTGAACAATTTGGCCATGTGGGAAAGTCCAGGGTTTTTCCTCTCTGCGTCTAGCTCCCAACCTCATCACCACCAGGGCTTTGTTCCACTTCCAGCCCCGCTGTGGTTAATCAAGCACTAAAAAGATGAGCTGGTCAGGCTTGGGCTTCTGGAAGGTAGAGGGAGAAAGTGTTAAAAAAAAAAAAGCTGGAAAATAGGTTAAAATGGGGGCAAAACAAACAGATTGTCTCAGCTCAGAAATGGCATAATGGAATGTTAGAGGAAGCTAGGTGGACAGTACACTTAACTGCACGACCCTGGACAAGTCACTTAACCTCTGCCTCAATATCCTCAACCGTAAAATGAGGATAATAATAACACTTACCTCCTGGGGTTGTTGTGAGGATCAAATGAGATAATATTTGTAAAGCACATAGCACAGTGCCTGGCACATAGTATGCATTTAGTGAATGCTTTTCCCATCCATTAGAGCTAGAAAGGACCTCATGTCAGCAAGACTCCACTTATGGACATGTGTTTCTTTTACATATATTCTAAGACTCTTAAGAACTTAGTATATTTTAGTATTGCCAATAGTATGCCATGGCATATTGCATCCAATAACTCAAACTCTTACAGTCTTTCTTTGAAAACAAGAGTGTTGATCAGAGTTTTTAAGTCTCTCAAAGTCATTTGTCTCAGAGGACCACTGATGAAGCATGCTATCCACCTCCTGACAAAGAGGTAATGGACTCAAGGTACAGAATGAGATACATATTTTTCAGACACAGTTAATGCCAGAAATTATTTTTCCTGAGTATGCATATTTGTTAACAATGGTTTTGTTTTCTATTTTTTCCAATGGAGGAAGAAGAGACAATGTATTTTATTAATTTTCAAAAATTAATTACATTTTTAAGAGGAAACAAGTGTCAATTTATTAAGCCAACAGAATTAAAATCCATTAACCCATTTTAACTCATAAAATTATGTGCATCATTGTTCAGCAAAGTGGGAATAAGCTTAATCAGATAACTACTTTGCATTAGAAACTGAGCTGCAATAACATTTAGCAGTAAATTATACAATATGTCAAAAAGAGAAGGGATTTACACAGAAGGGAAATAAAGAGGGCTAAGGTTTTTGAGAGGTTCTTTGACACAGAGATAGAGTATTGGAGACAGAAGTGTAGGCGGAAAGTTTCAGGGAAAGTACCTCTAAGAAAGCAAGGCAAAGAAATTGAGATAACTTTTCCAAGGTCAAGTCAATAAGCATTTATTAAGTACTTACTATGGGCCAGACACTATGCTGACTGTTGAATATAATATATAATATTATATATACACATATATAATACATAACATTATATATGCATATATAATATATAGTAGATATAAGCAAAAAGTACCAACAGCCTCTATTCTCAAAGAGCATACATTCTAATAGGGGAAGATAACACATAAAAGGGAGTTGAAAAGGAGGTGGGGAGTGGGAAGGAAATCATCCAGGAGGCACCGATGAGACTTTAAAGCAGAGTCAGGAGAAGAATGAAGGATGTCTAGCCTGGGCCTTTCCTCAAAATGAAGGCTGTAGGAGGAACTCACCAATTGAAGAAGTGGGGTGCCAGGGTGAAGGGAACTTCCAGGGTGAGAAAACAACTAAAACATGGTAGTAAAGTTTGGAGAGTCAAAAGAAGAGCTGGGAGAGAAGAAGTTCCCATTCGACTATTTTTGCTGGGGTATATCAAAATTTCTTGTTAGGCAGAAAAAGCAAGAGAATCTCTGGGCCTCTTAAGGCTCAGACAAGAGAGAGGGCTAGGAAAAGTCGGAGAGACAAAGAGAAACAGAAAGATAACACAAAGACAGAGTGACAGATAAAGAGGAAGAGACAGAGAGAAGGTTGGAGAGGAAGAACTCTCTGGAATTCTCTCCAAGATAAAGAGACAGAGACCAAGACCATGCCCTCTGAGTTCTTCTCAAAGCCAGAGAGGGAGAAAACCTCTCCTTCCCAAATAACCATAAAGTTGCCCTTCAAACTACAAAATACATGATTATTATTGTTACCCTCTGCTTCCCATTGTAGGTCTACACTGTAGTATTCTCCTAGTGCATCTTTTTCCATTCTAGTTTGGCTACTCAAATGTTGTTTCTTTTCTATATAGACAAGTTATAGAACCATCACTATTGTGCACTTAAATACCTTCTTTAAGGAAAAATTAATTTCTTGCAGAAGGGCAGGGAGAGGAACACTTGGGCAGAATGACTGAAAACTGTATTCTGTTGAATTTGGATCCGAGAATTACAAAATTATCTTTTAAGGTCTGTCCTCTTCCGATCCTCTCCCACCTATCACCTCCCAATCAATTGCTTGGAAAACTGTTTTGGTCTAGGTCACAAGGGTGGGGAAACCTGTGGCCTTGAGGCCACATGTGACCTACTAGGTCCTTGGGTTCAGCCTTTTGACTGAGTCCAAGTTTTATAGAACAAATCCTTTTATTGAGGTGACTTGTTCTGTGAAGTTTGGATTCAGTCAAAGTGCCATGTGTGGCCTCAAGGCCACAGGTTCCCCACCCCTGGTCTAGGATAAAGTTTGGTTCAAAAATTGCCAGTTCTTGTGACCTGTCTTCACACTCTCTGAAGGACATATTAAGAACTATGTTGAGGGAAACACAGAATCTTTGAGTTAGAAGGGTCCTTAGAAACTATCCAGTCTAACCTGTATTTGAATTCCTCTTTAGAAGTCCTGACAAGAAGTATTTATTTTAAAAACCACAATGATGAGGAACCCATTACCTCCAATGGTAGTCCATTTCTCTTTTCTAACAATCTTTTATTGTTATCACATCAAACCTAAATTTGCCTTTTTGCAACATTTATCCAATTCTTTCATTTTACGTCGCCACCATGTATATTTAAAGATCAAGGCAGGATCTTCTAAAGACAAACATCACCTATTTCACCATTTTGTCTATGGAGAATTGAAATGAAGAGCCCCAAAGTTATTCCATGATCCAAAAATGTTTCTAAGATTTGTGATGATCTAGTCATATGTTGTAATTATTTTAAATAACTAGGTTATTGCTAAATTTCAGGCAACTGGAAAAGATTATAGTTCCTCGAAAAATGGTTTTCTGGTGACATACCCATTTCTAAAGAAATATGACTCAATGAGGGCAATGTGGTATAAGGGAACAATACTATACTGAGAATTAGGAGGCAGTGAATGGCATGGCACAGTGAAAACTTTTCTCAATCTGGGACAAAGAACAAGGTTTTGAAGCATAGCTCTGTTCCTCACTACCTACACAACCTTGGGCAAGTCCTTTTATCTTTAGTTTAAAAATTAAGTAAATACACATTTGTGGCTTTTGTAATACTAGATGTCACTGTGGAACACTAGCTCACCTCTTCTGTCCAATCAGAAAGGGGCAGGCAGAAACCAAAGAGACAGAAGGATATTTAATAAACAAGGAAAATAACAAAAAACAATTTTCTTCATTTCACTAAATACTAAGAACTACTATTTCTCCAGTCTCATTTCCCTTTAGAGAAGTGGGAAGAACAAAAGCCAAGGACTTCACTTTGGAGTACAGAGATGACCAAACAACTCTTCTTGTGTAGATAAGGTCATCACCTCCATGCCCACCTAAATTATTGGTGCTATGACTCACCTAAGGGCAGTGTATGCTTTTTTTGAAATTCAAGATTAATATACTGATCACTGGAAGAAGTGGAGTGGTGACTACTCCGGAATGCTATCATATTTTAATTATCATGACCTTTTCTTTGTCTACGATTCCTCTTACTGTTATTTCAAATATTCTTGGGGCAGAGTTGGACCTCTTTTTCTCCAGGCTAGAAATGGCTTGTAGCTTAAATATAGATTAATAAAATCATTTCTGGAAGAGTTGAGCTTAAATCACAGAGTATGTTATTAGTAGTATATTAACGTTTTTCTGAGAGAGAGAGAGAGAGAGAGAGAGAGAGAGAGAGAGAGAGAGAGAGAGAGAGCTCTGATTCTGTCCCTGTCTCTTAGGATTGGCTGATAATTGGGACTTTCTGACAACTGGAACTAGATGGTTCTCCCTTCTTCCCTCTTCTTTCTTCCCACCCCTTCTCCAGCATCAGGAATATTGGAGAGGGTTTAGCCCAACATGTCTGTTGCTCCTAAATAATACAAGATAATTGACTTGTAAATTATGCACCCAGCCAAGGATTAAAAACTAGCCCATATCATCTGGGTCTTCCACTTCTCTGTAGCATCTCATCTTCACTCTCTCAGAAAGCTTCTCTCTGTAAGATCATTCTGTCAAGATCTAAAACTATATCTCCCAGGGGATTGTGCATTTGATCCCTGGAGCCTATCCTTGCCCATGGAAAGCCTATCACGTGCTACCTTATTTAGAAAAACAAATTTCCTGTAATATGAGAAGTGAGATAAATTGTTGTTTAGATGCACAAAGCTGCTGGATCCAAAAACTTATTTAGAAAGATTGTAGTCTCTATAACATCTAGACATTTTTCCTACCTGTACGTAAATACCACACAGTCGCTGCCAAGTTGTCTTTATATATCCAAACATAGACAAGAAATAGCTTAGACCTTTGTAGACTGGCAGTGAACATTTTTCTGCAGACAGAAACAAACCTATCCAAGGGGATTCATACTTTGGCATTATTACCTAATGGTAAATTAATTTTCTTGTGAGTTTCTGATGAGAAACAGCAAAAGCAGCCATTGGATGGTGCCAGGGAAGTACAGAATCAGGAATGAAAAAGGCAATACCTACTTAACATGCAGTCAGATAAGAAGTAAATGTCAATGTTTCCAGAGCTCTTTAAGACCCTACAAACTGTAGGAACAGATGCTGTTCTTGGCTCCTGAGAGTCACCAAGGAACAATGAATATAAAATAGCAGTTATACAAGGTTTAGGGGCCTCCTATTAGCAGAGGAAAAATGGGTCTTCAAAGCATTTCTACCAACAGAAGGCATAATCATTGGTTGTAGAAGAAGCTGAAGACCTTGACATCATTAGCCACAGCTCTGTGTAGATATTTCCCACATGGAGAGTATTTGCTGGTAACATAGTCATTATTCCCAGTCCCTCCAATTAGGAGAGCTAGGAAAATCAGATCTGCCTTAATAAACATTCGGCAGAGGACATTAGCTTCCTGAAATCATCAACATGGGGGGAAGAAAGAAGGGGGAGATTGGTCCTTGTCTATTAAGTTACAAACCAATTTAAAATAAAATACCATCTGCCACAGGCAAGATGACCTTTTGGGGACATAGGACAAACTCACTATCCCAAGGTCATTGCAGAGTGAAGGCTGTAGGGAGAGAGATTAACACAGTCTATTCCTAGAGACAATAGTGTTTATGAATACCAATATACTTACAAATGTTTTCTACTCTATCAAGGTTTTGTTAACTTGATTTTCACTTCATCAGAATTTCTGTTTCACATTAAAAATGAACCCATGTTGTATTTGTAGTAATATGACACAGGACACCAGCACACATGAAAAATATTAAGCATAACATTAAAAGGCTCATGAAATCTATGTAAATGCAATGACCAATCTTAAGCCCAAGAAGAGATTTTTTAAAAATCCCTCCTTTCAGAGAGAGCCTGTGAGGGCAGAATATTATATAACTTGTTAGATATGGTCTCTATGTCAGTTGGTTTTACTTTACTGTTTTCTTTTGTTTAAGGGAAGTTTCACTGGGCATGTCAGAGGTAGAACTGATAACATCTACAAATAATTATAGAATAACAACAAAAGCATAATAAAATCTAATTTAAAATAAAACAACTCAATTAATCAATAAGCATTTATTAAGCTGTCACTACTTCCAGGCCCTATGCTAGGTGCCAGGAATGCAAAGAAAAAACAATCTCTGCCCTCAGGGAACTCACATTCTAATGAAGTGATTTAAACTCTTGAGATGATATGATTTGGTAGGTTCTCACACTAAATTTTCCATAAGCTCATTTCCCCACTGCCAATCTCCCTACTACCACCACCAGCACCCACTGCTTTTTGTTGATTTGTGAGACAATATCGCATGTAATCTTCCATTATCAATGTCCTACTGGATAGTATTTTGCAGCCGTTGATTGCTGTATCTCTCCATTTGGCAATTGTTTATTATTTGAAGTAATTTCTGGGCTTTTATGGCCTCCTCATTGTAGAAATGGTTTTATATTAGTTAAGAAATAGTGATAAGCTGACAGTTAAGCTGAGATGGAAAGGAAAGTAAGGGTGTCTGAAAGGTTTTGGGAAGGGAGTACATAACAAGCACGTGGGAACAGCCTATACAAAGATATGGAGGTAGGAGATGAAGTGCTCTAATTGAGGAGGTGAAAAAAGACCAGTTTGGCTACCTTGAAAGGTGGTAAAAGGGGAGTAATGCATAATGAGATTGGAAAGGTAGCTTGTAGCCAGATTGTTGATGGTTTTAAATATCAAACAGGAATTTGTGTATAATTGTAGATCATTGAGTTATTGTTGTTTATTTGTGTTACTGTGGTTGTTGTGGTTGTTTTCTCAACAGAGGGATAGAACAATGTTCTTAGACCAGAATAGTGAATTTATTTATGTTCAGTTTTTTCTTGGTTTAATAGAGTCCACCTGTAAAACTCAACCATGATTTTCCTGTTTGATTAATGGTACTATACATAGTAAGATTTGAGTGTCTAGGCTTAATTGTATAATTGTGTTACCTGGGAGTTGACCAGGGAACCTATTTAATAAAAGTTTTTGTGAGACTAAAAGAAGAAAGAAAGAAAAAAAGAAAGAAGGAAGGAAGGAGAGAGAGAGAGAGAGAGAGAGAGAGAGAGAGAGAGAGAGAGAAGAAAGAAAGAAAGAAAGAAAGAAAGAAAGAAAGAAAGAAAGAAAGAAAGAAAGAAAGGAAAAAAAGAAAGAAATTGTGATATGTTAATTCATACTTCTTTTTAGTAACTTACAGTCTATATCAGTGGTGTCAAACTCAAAAAGAAATGGGAACCACTAAACCATAATAAGAATCCCTACAGGTACATACTGACTTGGAAAATCATATATTAACATTAGCTGTGTTTTATTATATTTTTGTTTTCTTAAACATTTCCCAATTACATCTTAATCTGGTTCAGTCATTCTCATGATGGAATGTTGGACAACTCTGGTCTACATCCTCAGTCCAACTTTAAATTTTTGAGTAATCACTAATGATAACACTGTGTTTAGAAAGAATGAACAATCATTTAATTAAAAATAAAACTAATAGCATTCCTCCATAAAGGTGGGTCACTGCGAGATATGGAAAACTATAATCAGTGAAGACTAGAAGTTGAGCATTGCCCAACAGCAACAGAAAGTACATGGTGGGCAAGAACAGGCTATAACACATGACAAACAAGAACTCATGTAGAAAAAGTAGTATTAAGGATATCACCCTAAAGAAATCCATGACCAAAAAGAAGCTAGGCTAGCTGCAGTAGAGTGAGGGAAAGCCAATGCAAAAAGCTGAGGGCTTCATTGGTATTCTTATAATATCAAGAGAATATCAGGAAGACCCCAATGCTTTTGGTGGATGCCAAATGAAATTACTGAAGGATGTGATCAAGAGTGACACAGGATGAGCAGTCATAGCTAGAAGGCAATCTGTATCATTGGGGGGAATGTCCACGTCAGTGAAATTGCAGCTCTAATGGGGTATTGAAGAATGATGGTTTATGATAATAGAGAATGCTTCTCAACTCTTGACAGCAATGCAGAATAAGACATACATTTTTAGACAAGACCAATGTCTGCATTTATTTTGCTTGATCAGAGAGAGTTTATTTTTTTGGGTTGGGGGGGAGAGGAAAGTTTGGAGACAGAAAGGGGAGCGGAAGGAAGGAAGAAAGGAAGGAAGGAAGGAAGGAAGGAAGGAAGGAAGGAAGGAAGGAAGGAAGGAAGGAAGGAAGGAAGGAAGGAAGGAAAGAAGGATAAAAATTAGAGAAATATATCCAGAAAATAATTCACTATGATTAAGTTGGAGTCACACCATGGAAATATGGATGGTTCAACCTTGGGAAAACAATTAGCCTAAGCAATCATAAAAAGACAATGTGTCTGTAATTGCATTTATATAAGGAATATATAGGCAATTTATTCTCTCCTCCACCTTTTTTTTTTTCAGGTTAAGCTCTTTTGATTACATTTGTAAGAATCAGGATAGGGATTGGACCTGTAATTTCATTGTTATAGGAAACTCCTGAGTGAGAAAATTCACGCTATTAATGTAGGCCAGCACTTTCTCTGTAACTTAGTATAAGATTACAAGTCTGTAACTTGCTGTGAGTTCCAAGAGTAATTATATAAACAATAAAAATAACAAAGCCATGCCATTATCTTAATAGCTGCAGAAAAAGCCTCTGGTAAAATATATCAGACTTATTGGAAAAAAAAAACTAAAAAGTAGCCATGTGGAAGGACTCTTCTTTATTAGTGTCAAAAGTATATTATCTACAAAGGCAGCTAGGTGGCTAAGTGGATAGAGCACTGAGCTTTGAGTCAGGAAGACTTGAGTTCAAATCCAGCCTCAAACACTTACTAACTGTGTGATTCTGGGCAAGTCACTTAACCTGTTTGCATTAATTCACTGAAGAAGGAAATGGCAAATGATTCCAGTAATTTTGCCAAGAAAACCCCATGAATAGTATTGGCATGCCATTGTCCACAATATCACAAAAATTCAGACACAACTGAACAACTGAACAACAAATATATCTAAAATCAAGATTGGTGTTATTGGCAAAGGGAAAACCCTAGAAGTTTCTCCAGTACAAACAGGAAGAAAGCAAAGATACTTCTCTCTTACAAAATCAAAAGTTTAAATATTGCCAATGAAGATTCAACATTACCTCTATTTTCAGATGACATGATGATATGCTTTAAAATAACATAGCAGTCAATAAACTAATTTAAATGATTAATAGTTAAAATAAATTGTTCTTGTTATTCAGTCATGTACAACTTTCCACAGATCATATTGTCCATGGGGTTTTCTTAGCAAAGATAGTGGAATGGTCTGCCATTTCCTTCTCTAGCTCATTTTACAGATGAGGAAACTGAGGCAAGCTAGTTAAGTGAAGTGTCTGAGGTTGGATTTGAACTCCTCAGGTCTTCCAAATCCAGGCCAAGCACTCCACCCCTGAGCTATTTAGCTGCCCCTGAAATAAATTAAATAAATTGGAGTATATGGGTGTTTTCAAGGACAACTAGCACCTCTGATATGCTGAAAACTTTTCAGGGCTGCCCATCCACCTTTGGTGTCCACCTGGCACTCAACTCTCACCTGTAGCTCCAAGAAGTTATAGCATGTGCAACAGCCATATCCCAGTAAATGGTCTCAGCAGACAGGCTAAACCAGGTTGAGGGGATAACCAATGGGTCACAAAACCATCAGTAAGTTAGGAGGGCATCTACCCCCAAGAATGTGAAGACTTCTCCCAGTGGAATGGGCAAATGAGAACAATTTGTTCCAGTGGCTGTGAAGGCAGCTAAAGCAGGCACTATGGAGCAATTAGAGCTTGGTCAGACATCAAAGTCTCCAAGGTCATCACTGCATCACAGGTCATCACCAGTTACCCTGACTTTTGTCTTGCTACTGGACTTCAATGACTCTAAAAGAGAGAGTGAGGCTGATGACTTTGTGCATCTGTGCCTCACTTAATTTGCCCACAAGTCAAGATATCACCCTGTCACATCATTGGTCCTCCTTGAAAATGAAGTACAAGGGGAGGGAGTGCCATGCCTTTGTATCTTTAAAAATATACCTTTCTACTTACATACCTATAAAAATGCCTCTGAACAAATTCTAGAGCAGTAGAACCCACAAAAAGACAGAGTGAAGCAAATTTCCAGCCCGAGACAACCTGGAAGGTTAACAGGAAAGGTCTGTTACACCGGGTTGAGAGAGGATCACAGTCCAGTACAGGCCGTGCCAGTGCAGAATGGGACCCAGCAAATTTGGAACAGGCCTCAGGGTTACCAAATCGCTGGCAGCAGTGGCAACTTATAGACTTCTCAACCCACAGATACCAAAGACCATTTAAAATGGCAGCAGGAAAGGTCTGTCAGAATTGGGTGAGACAGGAGCATAATCCAGCACAGGTCACATCAGCACGGCCCTGGCCCCAGCAAACCAAGAGCAGGCCTTGGGAGTGACTGAACCATCAGTAGCAGTGGCTGCCTCCAGAGCTCTCAGCCTACAGACAATAAAGGGTGTGAACCACTGGTCAGAAGGAGATTGCAGGGGTCTCTTCGCTAGCATTGAGGCAGGACTCTGTTGCTTTGCCCTTACTTGGATCAATGTCATAGTCCTGGGTGGCAGTCTCAGGGCAAGGAGGAGCACTAGCATAGCAGAGCTTGAAGCCACAGTGAAAGGGGAACCCTCCTCACAGTTCTAAGGCAGAAAAGAGTGCTTGTGGTCACTCACAGACCAGAGCACAGGCCAGGAGAGGAGTAAACATCTATCTCTCTTTTAGATCACAGCACCTTGGAAGAACTAAAAACTTATAGGTCCCTGGAAGTATCTCTGAAAACAGCTGCACAAAAAACCCCTAAAGCTTGGGACAATTCACCTTCCACCTTGGAAGCAGAGCCTTACCTTAACAGAGTTAAAAAGCCAAGTAATAGGCTGGGAAAATGAGCAAACAATGGTGAAAAAAACTCTGACTACAGAAACTTACTCTGGTGACAAGGAAGACCAAAACACACACTCAGAAGAAGACAACAAAGTCAAAGTTCCTATATCCAAAGCCTCCAAGAAAAATATGAAGTGGAGGCAGCTAGATGGCACACTTGATAGAGCACCAGCCTTGGAGTCAGGAAGACCTGAATTCAAATTTGGCCTCAGATACATGATATCCACTAGCTGTGTGATCCTGGGCAAGTCGCTTAACCCCAATTGCCTCGCCAAAAAAGAGAAAAGAAAAGAAAAGAAAAACAAAAAAGTGAAAAATATGAATTGGTCTCAGGCCATGTAAGAGCTCAAAAAGGATATTGAAAATCAAGTAAGAGAAGTAGAGGAAAAAATTGGGAAGAGAAATGAGAGTGATGCACGAAAATCATGAAAAACAAGTCAACAGCTTGGTAAAGGAGACACAAAAAATACTGAAGAAAATGACACCTTGGCCTAGCAATTCCAGATCTTAAATTCTATTATAAAGCAGCAATCATCAAAACTGCTTGGTACTGGTTAAGAAACAGAGAGGTGGATCAGTGGAATAGGTTAAATATGCAAGACACAGTAGTCAATGACTATAGTAATCTATTATTTGATAAACCCAAAGACCCCAGCTTCTGGGATAAGAACCCACTCTTTGAAAAAAACTACTGGGAAAACTGGAAAAGAGTATGGCAAAAACTAGGCATAGACCAAAATCTCACACCATATACCAAAATAAAGTCAAAATGGGTTCAGGACTTAGATATAAAGGCTGATACCATAAGTAAACTGGGAGAACAAGGAATAGTTTACCTATCAGATCTATGGAGAACAGAAGAATTCATGACCAAACAGGAGATAGAGAACATTATGAAATGCAAAATGGATCATTTTGATTACATTAAATTGAAAAGTTTTTGCACAAACAAAGCCAATGAAACTAAGATTAGAAGGAAGGTAGAAAATTGGGAAAGAATGTTTACAACCAGTCTCTCTGATAAAGGCCTCATTTCTAAAATATATAGAAAATTAAGACAAATTTAGAAGAACACAAGCCATTCCCCAACTGATAAATGGTCAAAGGATATGAACAGACAGTTCTCAGATGAAGAAATTAAAGCCATCTATAGTCATATGAAAAAATGCTCTAAATCATTATTGATTAGAGAAATGCAAATCAAAACAACTCTGAGGTACCACATCACACTTATCAGATTGGCCAACATGACAAAACAGGAAAATGATAAATGTTGGAGAGGATGTAGGAAAATTGGAACACTAATACATTGTTGGTGGAGTTGTGAAATGATGCAACCATTTTGGAGAACAATTTGGAACTATGCCCAAAGGGCTACAAAAATGTGCATACCCTTTGACCCAGCAATAGCACTTCTAGGGCTATATCCCAAAGAGATCAAACAAATAGGAAAAGGACCCACGTGTACAAAAATATTCATAGCAGCTCTTTTTGTGGTGGCAAAGAATTGGAAATTGAGAGGATGTCCATCAATTGGGGAATGGCTGAGCAAGTTGTGGTACATGAATGTAATGGAATACTATTGTGCTATAAGAAATGATGAACAGGCTGACTTCAGAAAAACCTGGAAAGACTTATATGACCTGATGCTGAGTGAAGTGAGCAGAACCAAGAGGACTTTGTACACGATAACAGCCACGTTATGCAATGACTAAGATTGTTAAACTGAGCCCTTCTTAGCATTAAGAGGATCTAAGACATCTCCAGAGGCTCGGGATGGAAAATGCTGTCCACATCCAAAGAAAGAACTATGGAAGTCAAATCTCTATCACTTATTTTTATCTTCTGTTGAGTTTTGTTTAATCTTTCTGATGGTTCCTCCTATTGGTTTTAATTTTTACTTACAACTTCACTAATGTGAAAATATGTTTAATGGGTCTGTAAACATAAAGTCTATATCAAATTGTGCGCCGTCTTGGGGAGGGGGGGGAGGAAAAGGGAGAAAAATTTTCAACTCAAAAGCATATGGAAGTGATTGTTGATAAATCAAAATAAATTAATAAAATTTAAAAAAGAAAAAAGAAAATAACACCTTAAAAAACAGATTAGGCAAATGGTAAAGGACGTCCAACAGCTCACTGAAGAAAATAATTCCTTAAAAATCAGAATAGAGCAAATGGAAGCTAATGAGAAATCAAGAGATCATAAAATAAAACCAAAAGAATGAAAAATAGAATACAGTGTGATATATCTCATTAAAAAGCAATTGACCTGAAAAATAGATCCAGGAGAGATAATTTTAAAATTATTGGACTAACTACCTGAAAGCCATGATCAAAGAAAGAGCCTAGACATCATCTTTCAAGCAATTATCAAGGAAAACTGCCCTGATATTATAGAACCAGAGGGTAAAATAGACATTGAAAGAGTCTACCAACCTCCTGAACAAGATCATAAAATGAAAATTGCCAGGAATATTATAGCCAAATTCCAGAGTTCCCAGGTCAAGGAGAAAATATTGCAAGCAGCCATAAAGAAACAATTCCAGTATCATGGAGTTACAATCAGGATAACACAAGAATTAGCAGCTTCTATTTTAAAGGATTGAAGGACTTGGAATATGATATTCTGGAGGGCAAAGGAGCTAGGATTCTACAGCCAAGAATCATCTACCCAGCAACACTGAGTATAATCCATGAGGAAGAAAAATGGATATTCAATGAGACAGAGGAATTTCAAGCATTCTTGAGAAAAGATCAGAGCTAAATAGAAATTTTGACTTTCAAATACAAGCCCTAAGAGAAGCATGGAAAGGGCATTATTGAAGACATAACAGAGACCTTCATGACACTTGTCAAATTGGATGATAACTACCAACTTCTGGTGATTTTCCCAGGCATAAATGAGACTGAAAAAGGAACAAAGGACACATTTACAAATAAGATGAAGCCTTAGACAAGAAACTAAAGACAATAGGGGTACAAGAGGCATTTTCCTCAAAGCTAACTATTTAAGAGATATATAAGAATAAAAACTGATTTGAAAATTGAGAAGTTAGCTAACAAGATTGTGTCTGAGAAAGGAATTTTAATCTCTGAGCCAAAGATTAAAATAGAAGAATGACAGGATCCTGGCTAACTATGACATAAACCTAGGAAAGTCTATTTTCATGAATCTAATAAAAAATGTCTTTAAACTAAAGATAGTGAAAAGGAAAATTGCCTTTCTATATACACCAAGTAAGATACCATTGCATATCTATAGTGAAGGATGAAGGATAGCAGTTGAGATACCTAGAAATTCATATGGGACTAAATCTAAGAAAGGACATACACATACACCACATACACACACACAGTACCTAGCTCCAAATGTCCGTGAACAAATATTTAAATTTTAGGTAACAAGAAAGATGTGCTAGAGGCCCTAACACAATGAGGAATATGACTATGTAACTGTAACTAAGACTTTGTGGAATAAAATCCAAGTCTAGACTATGGCTCTGAAAAAAAAAATGTGTTAATAAAAAGAAACAAGGCAGATTGAAAGCACACACACATACACACATATGCATATATTCACATACCTAAATTCAATTCTATTTTTTTCTCAAACAAAAATTTTTCCCTCCCTTTCCCATTGAGAAAGCAAGAAAAACCAAGCCATTTTTATGAACATGTATAGTCAAGCAAAGCAAATTCCTACATTAACCATATTTTTAAAAAGTCCCAGTTTGAACTCTGAGTCCTTTCTCTCTATTAGGAAACAGACAGAATTTTTCATTGAACCCCCTGGAGTAATGGTTGGTCATTGCATTGATCAGTGTTCCTAAGTCTTTCAAAGTTGTTTTTTTTCTTTATAGTGTTGTTATTACTGTATAAAATATTCTCTTGGTTTGGCTAACCACTCTATATTAGTTCATATAAATTTTCCCAGGTTTTTCTGAATCCATATCCTCTATCATTTCCTATAGCTCAGTAGTATTTCATCACATTCATATTGCATAACTAGTCATCCATTTTCCTAATTGATGGGCACTCCTTCAATTTAAAGTTCTTTGCCACAAAAAAGAGATGACAGAAAAAAACTTTTCTACATATGGGTCATTATCCTCTTTCTTTTTTGGCTTGAAGGATATAGACCTAGTAGTGATATTGGTGTTTAATGTTTGCCATTTAATAGGTTTGTGGCATTTTTCCAAATTGCTTTTCAGAAGGGAGAGACCAGTTCGCAGCTTTACCTTCACTACATAAATGTACCCATTTTTCTCACAAACTCTCCAGCATTTGTGAGTTTCCTTGTTTGTTAACTTTGTCAACCTGACAGATGTAAGGTGCAACCTCAAAGTTGTTTTAATTTGCATTTCTATAATTATTAGTGATTTTGAGCATTTTTTCATCTTCAAATCATTTCATTTGAGTATCATTTTCATTTTCTGAAAAATGCTTATTACTACCCTTTGGCCATTTATAAACTGGGGAATGGTTTTCATTCTAATAAATTTGAATCAGTTCCCTATATCATATCCTATTACTATATAAATTTGAATCTGCTCCTTAAAAATGATTCCTTTATAAGAGAAAGTTGCTGCAAAATGTATTCCCATTCTCTTGATTTTCTTCTATTTAGCTGCACTCATTTTATTTGTCTAAATTTTTTAATTATGTAATTAAAATTTTCTATTTTTTAAAAGTAAAGAAAATAAAGGACAAACAACAATAAATAAATTAACAAGACATAAAATAAATTTGATCACCATTTCTACATAGTACTAATAAAAACCAGGAAGAAACAAGATAAGAAAAGAAAAGAAAAGAAATTACATTCAGAAATAACTATATAAGGCATAAAATATCTTAGAGTTAACATATTAGATTAATACAATTGCAAAATACCATTTACAGGAATAAAAAAATGCCTAAATAAATGAGAAGGTATTCACTGATTATGGTTGGGCCATGCCAATTTGTTTTAAATGACCATACTGATTAAATTAATTTATGTGTTTAGTGTTATATCAATAAAATAACCATGGAGAGACTTTATAAATCTACAAATTCATTTGTAGGAACAAACTGCCTAGAATCTTAAGAGAAATAATGAAGGAAAAGTATACATGACAGGGGGCACAATACTACCAAACATCAAACTATCTTATAAATAATTATTCACCAAGACTATTTATTAACGGTTAAAAGATAGAAAAGTATATCAAAGAATGGACTAGATAAAACATAATCAGGAGCAATTGAAAATAGTAGCTTAGTTTTTTATAAGACTACTAATATTAATTTCTGGGGAAAGAATTGCCTTTTTGACAAGAACGGGAAAACTACAAATCAGTTTGGCCAAAGTAAAGTTTAGGTATATATTACATACATATTTGTAATATTTAATATATGTAGTATGTAATATATTATATATTAGGCATGTTACATACACTATATATTACATACATGCATATATCACAAGAAGGTCAAAATAAATAATCAACCTTAATACAAAAGATTATATCATATATTTTTTTAATTAGAAGATGAGGAGAGGAAACTTTCACAGATACAGCTAGGAGGAGAATTCTTAAGCAAAGAAGAAATAGAGGAGAATATTAAAAATAGAGAATTTTGAATGTATAAAATTCTTAAAAGCTTTTATACAAATAAAATCAATGAAGACAGAATAAGATGAAAACTGTAGAATGGAGTAAATGTTTCCATTACCAATCCAATTATGTTATCCAAAATAAGAAATGAAACACTATATGCAACAGACTTCAAGTATGGTGCCAGCAACAGACCAGTCATTTCCAAGGCAGAATCCAGCTAAATACAATATGCTTGTCATAAAAGGATAGATATTCAGTAATAAAATTTGCCCATAACAAAGCATGAAACTAAGAATAAAATTTTAAAAGTCCTTCAATACTATGTTTTCAGTAATGGTGGAAGAGTGGAAGTAATGTGGGAAGAGGGTGATAAGAATCAAACTTTAAGTCATCTATAAACTTTAATTTGACCATTGAAATTCAAAATGTAAGGTCTTATCCATTGGCCAGTGAGTAATAACAATACTAGAAGAAATGAATCATACAAATCTTGAAATTCTTACTATAAACAAAACCCCTTTGGGGCCAAATAGTGCAAATCTAATCCCTCCTACGCATGATAGCCCATCAAATACTTGAAGAGAACTATCACATCACACCCCCCTTCTCTTCCCCAAGCTAAACATTTCCAGTTCTTTCAACTAGTACTAATATAACATGTACTCTAGAACTTTCACCATCCTGGCTCTTCTCTTCTGGACTCCCTATTATTATAACAATGGTTCCCAGAACTGACCTTAATATTGCAGTTGTGGTCTGACCAGCTCAGAAGACAGAGGATTATGCCCTTCTTATTTCTCACAGGAAGCTAGTCCTAACTTAAGACTGTCCATGATCAGCATTTTTAGATGGTCCATCACACTGCTGACATATTGAGTTTTCAATCCACTAAAACCTCCAGTTTTTTTTAATTGCTGTCTAAACTATGCCATCACAGGACTTTACTTGTGAACTTGAATTTTTAAACCTAAGTATAATATAAGACTTTACATTTATCCCTACTGAATTTCATCTCATTAGATGGAACCCATTGTCCCCTTTTTTTTTTTTTGGTTAGGCAATTGGGGTTAAGTGACTTGCCCAGGGTCACACAGCTAGCAAGCGTCAAGTGTTTGCTCTGAGGCCACATTTGAACTCAGGTCCTCCTGACTTCAGGGACAGTGCTCTATCCACTGTGTCACCTAGCTGCCCCCTGGAACCCAATCTTCTAACCTGTCTATATCATTTTGGGTCCTGGCTCTGTTATCCAATATGTTAGCTATGCCTCATAACCAGGACAAGTACTGGACCTGTGATTTCCCTGGAATAGGAAACTCCCTCATCAATGCAAGTCACCAACTTCTCTCTGCCTGCCACATAACAAATATATTTCAGAGGTGTTTTGAGGTTTAAGGCCAACTAGGTGGCACAGTGGATAGAGCATTAGATTTGGAGTCAGGAAGACCTGAGTTCAAATCCTGCCTCAGATCTTTATTAGATGCATGACCTTGGGCAAATCACTTAACCACTCTCTGCCTCATTTTCCCCATCTGAAAAATAAGAATAATAGTATCTAGCTCACAGGGTTGTTGAGAGAACCAAATGAAATTATACATGCAAAGTGCTTTATAAACCTTAGAGCACTACACAGACTGTTAGCAGGTATTATTCCATGCTGCCTTTATAGCAGGCACTTATATGTTTGTAGATTGATTAGATTTCATAAGGATTCTTCTCACTCAGCTTCCTTGTTATTTTCACCTGGGAATTATTGGGTACTATCTCCATCTACTATGTTGCTTCTTTATGATACGTAACTTAAATATGTTACATAGCATTGCAGCTTTGTCAAGGCATTTCCTTTGTCCATACAAAATTCCACTATTTTCTAGAGAGCTAGAGATTTTTGGAACCATATTCATTTAACCTAAATTCTCTCCTCCTGTAACTTAAAGCTGCTATCCACTTGTTCTGTTTTCAGGGGTAATAGAGAACAGCTGTTCACCATACTTTGTAACAAAATGAAATGTTGTATAATCACCAGTCTACTAAATTACTTAACCTCTTTGGAAAAGATCTCATCAGAGTAGTCCCCAGTATCATGAAAGTCTTCTTTAACATCTTCACAGCAATACACTTTTTCAAAGCAGCAAATTCACTGCTTACTGAAGCAGCAAATGAATCTGTTCAGCAAAACTTTAAGTTACTTGATGGGCTTAAGTGTTTCAAATAAATCTAAACCAACCAAGGGTACAAATGCATTAATGAGATAGATCATTGTAAATAATACAGTAGCCTCCCCAATCCGCTAAATAAAGAAGCACCAGGGGAAACTTTAAAAAAAAAAAAGGTAAGCTTAGTCACCTTGTCAGTCAATAAACATCTATTAAGTGCTTGTTACATGCTAGGAACTATATTAAGAACTATTTGGGGAGACCAAGGCAAAAGGCAGTCCCTGTTTTCAATGAGCTCACAGTCTAATGGAGGAGACAACATGCAAACAACTATGTGCAAACAAGATATACAGGATAAATCAGAGATAATCAAAAGAGGGAAGGGAAATCAGAACCAGAAGAACATTGTACATGGTAACAGCAATATTGTATGATGAAGAACTGTGAATGACTTAGCTAATTCTCAGCAATACAAGGATCCAAGACAATTCCAAAGGACTAATGATAAAGCATGCTATCTGCCTGCAGAGAAAGAACTGATACTGTCTAAATGCAGACTGAAGCATGCTACTGTTTTCTTCCTTCCTTCCTTCCTTCCTTCCTTCCTTCCTTCCTTCCTTCCTTCCTTGCTTTCTTTCTTTCTTTCTTCTAGTCTTCTTGTACAAAATAACTAATGTGTAAGTGTTTTACATGACTGCACATGTATAAACTATTTTAGATTGCTTACCATCTCAGGGAGGAGGGAGAAGAGGGAGGAAAGGAGGGATAGAATTTGGAGCTCAAAACTTTTTTTTAAAAAAAGTTTTTAAAATTGCTCTAACACATAATTGGGGGGAAAATAAAATATTATATTAAAAAGAGGGATTAGGAAAGGCTTCTTAAAGAAGATGGGATTTTAGCTGGGCTCTGAAGGAAGCCAGGGAAGCCAGAAGGCAGAAATGAAGGACAGAATTCCAAGCATTGGTGTTGCCCGCAACCAGATCGTACACCGAACGGAGAGGCATGAAATAAACTTGAGACATGGGCCAGGTGGAGCAGCATTACTGACTCAGTTTATTCATCTGAGGGTACAGGATATATAGAGAAAATCTAGCCTAACTTCAAAGAGTCCTCCCCGTGAGATACTCCCCAGAACATCTGCTGAGGATATGACAACATGAATTTCCTCGTTATCAGGGTCCCTAGACTGGGTTGTAAATTCCAAGGTTTTCCCAGGCACCTTGGCGCCACCTGCATAGAGGAGTGAATGTGTAAATCTAAGGTTCAAAGAGTGAGAAAGAATATCTCAGGGACCTCCTAATCAGGAAGGGATTGGAGAGCCGTACCTCTTAATCATTGAGCCCTTTCAGGTAAAAGCCTGGGCAGAGGTCAGACTCTGCCTTGGATCTTAAACCCTTATCAGACTCTTAAGATCGGCCCTCAACACATTGGGAAACAGCCAGCTAAAATGCCTGAAGTTGAGAGAGGAAGTCTTGTATGAGAAACAACAGCAAAGTAATTGTAAGGGTGGAGGGGTAAAGTAGAAGAAAATTGGAAAGGTGGAGGATGGGAGGCAGGTCATAAAGGGCTCTAAACAGAGAATTTTATATTTGATCTTGGAGGTTACAGGAAGACACTGGAATTTATGGGGGGGCAACAAGGTTAGATGTGTGCTTTAGGAAGATCGTTCTTTTCTTTAATTAGGCAATTGGGGTTAAGTGACTTGCCCACAGTCACTAGTAAGTGTCAAGTGTTTGGTCTGAGGTCAAATTTGAACTCAGGACCTCCTGACTTCAAAGCCAGTGCTCTATCCACTGTGCCACCTAGCTGCCCCCAGAAAGATCATTTTGATAGCTAATTAGAAGATGGACTGGAGTGAGGGGATATTGGAGGTAGGGAGAATAGTTAGCAGGCTAATAGTTCAGTCATGAGATGAGAAGGGCCTATACCAGCCTGGTGTCAGTGTCAGGGAAGAAAAGAGCATATATGAAAGATTGTTACAAAGTAAAATCATTAGACATGATAACAGCTTGCATATGGAGAAAGAGAGAAAGTGAAGAGTTGAGGATGATACCTAGGTTTACAAGCCTGGATGGGGAAGATGGTAATATACTCAATAGTAATAGAGAATTTAGCAGGGGGAGAGGGAGATGAGTTTAGTTTTGGACATGTTGAGTTTAAGACATGTGTGTGTATATACATATATGTATCTATGTGATAAATGTATATGTGTGTGTATACACATATCTGAACATCTCCCCACCTTCCTAAGTTCTCTATTACTGTTTAGTGTGTGTGTGTGTGTGTGTGTATGTGTATAGATAGATAGATAGATAGATAGATAGATAGATAGATAGATAGATGGAACATGTAAGTGAGATGTCCAACAAGCATTTGGAAAAGCAAGACTAGAAGTCAATGGAGAGTTAGGGTTGGATCAATAAATTTGAGAATCATTATCACGATAGAGTGATAATTGAAGCTCTGGGAGCTGATAAGATCACCAAATGAAACAGTATAGATAGAGAAGAGAATAAGGCCCAAGACAGAGCTCTGTAGGACACCTATGGTTAGTGAGAGTCACCTGGATGACAATCTAGCAAAAGAGACCGGGGATTGGTCTGTTAAGTAGGCAGAGAACCAGGAGACAATGGTGTCCAGAAAACCAAGAGAGAAGAGAATTATCAAGGAGAAGAGGGTGACTGATAGTGTTGAAGGCTACAGAGAAGTCAATAGAGATGATGATTAAGAAAATGTCATGAGATTTAGCAATTAAGAGATCATTAGTAAGTTTGGAGAGAGCAGTTTTGACTGAATGTTGGGGACAAAAGCCAGACAGAGAAAAGAAAGCATCAGTTGCCGACAGCTTTCTCAATGAGTTTAGCCCAAAAAAGGTAGAAGAGATCTGAGACGATAGCTAGCTAGAATACTGGATCAAGTGGTGTATTTTGAAGATTGTGGGAAAGGGACATGGTCATGTTTATAAATAGTAAAGAAGTAGCCAGGGGTTGAAAATAAGTAAGAGTAGGATACTAGAGAGGAAGTAGCTAGAGGGAGTCTTATTGTATTCAGTCTTCCTTTAAAACTCATTTAGACAAAAATTAGGTTTCATGGGACACCCATTCCCCCAACCCTTTCCTCTATATTTAAATACTCTTCATCCTTTCCACTTCTCTTATGTTGTAGTGATTTCCCTTCCTTTATTCCTTGTTTCACAGTACATCTTCTGTCGCTCCCATTTCTGTCTCCTCATGAGACCGTTAGAACAGACGAAAAATAGCCCCAGTCCTCTGTCATAATTATCTTTCTTCTACATCCATAAAGATGTTGGGGTTCTGTGAAAACGTTGTTTCTCATCCCCTATTATCATGTAAATAATTCATCCCCACATATTCTCTTCCAATCGAACAAATATGTTTACCTATCTATATTTCTTTTGGCTCCTTACATTTCCATTGCAAAATATCTACTCAGTACTTTCTATTCATCAGGAATAGAAAGGGAATAAGCATTTTCAGTAGTTCCTATGTGCCAGTTACCTCACTGGATCCTCACAACTACTTTGTGAGGTAGGTGTTGTTATAATGCCCATTTTACAGCTGAAAAAATTGAGGCAGACAGCATTAAGAATCAATTTCTAGTTAGTGTCTGAGGTCACTTTTGAACTCAGGATTTCCTGGAAATGTATTTCATTAAGGATCCATTCCCTGCCTCCACCACCACCCCCATATAGGATTACACTTAGATTTACTGGACAAATTTATTCTATGGCATCTGTTCAGATTGGCTAAGAGACTTGGTCAGATACGATGGAGGAACTTGCACTAAACAGGAAGCAAGTTTGGAATCAGAGATTAGAGTGCCTAGCATTTTAGTGGTTGGTAGAAGCCTCTGGTCAAGGCCCTGAGAAAGAATTATTGAGAAAGAGAGAAAAGAGGGGCAACTAGGTGGTGCAGTGGATAGAGTACTAGCTCTGGAGTCAGGAGGACCTGAGTTCAAATGCGGCCTCAGACACATAAAACTCCTTAGCTGTGTGACTGTGGACAAATCACTTAACCCCAATTGCCTCACTGAGAGAAAGAGAGAGAGAGAGAGAGAGAGAGAGAGAGAGAGAGAGAGAGAGAGCCACAGTCTCTTCCCACAACCCACCACTCCTTAAACATAGAAGGATACTTGGATATGTCCAAAAAAAAGTGAAATTGGTTGCATACATTCATCTGCCTAAGTTTACATTCTGTACAATAACCTACCCAGACAGCATGACTGACCTTGCTTCACCATCTATGGACAGACAAAAACTTTGTTACTGGACATGCAGGAAGAATGAAGAGAATAGCAATTCAATAAATCTGGTTCACTTAGAGTACAAGTCGCCCATTAATGTCACCCTTTGGGCTTTTCAACTTTCCTTCTTATAGCATATAAATGAGCTTTATTTACAAAAGCCTCGAGAAGCAGGAATCTAACCTCTTCCTACCCTCCCCTGCCCAAATATCCCATAGGAATAGTAAACTAACCCTATAGCCACTTTCACTTTGTTTCTGGAGGCATCTCTCACAGTACTAACATCTGGCAGTGAATGGTGAAACTTCACTTTATGTCTTGGGCAGTCAAGACTGAATACATTGGATTAAAACACCACAGCCCTATATAAATATATAAGAATGTGAAAGAGATACTGTAATTGTAACTAGACTTGTTACATGATAATTATTTCAATTAGATATTGAGACATTACAATAATTATAAAGAATAGGGATGAATTAACCAAAACTATTCAGAATATGACAAGATAAAAGGGTTTTAAAAGCAGAATATTTAAAGTACTTGCTAATAACAACAGATATTCCTCCAAAGAGATGAGTTTAAAGTAATTAAGCATGATTTGCCTATTGGGAAGGGAATGAGGCTATTAGATTAATAGAGAGTATGCATTGGTGGGAAGTATTCTGCCAGATTGACTATCTAGACAGATTCCAGCCTAGCAAAGTGTTAGTGTTTTCTTTAAATTTACTTCAACTCCACAAACATTTATTAAAACACTATTTACTACAAAGCTGGCTTAGTGGACAGAGCTGGGCTCAGAGTTTCGGATAAGTTGAGTTCAAGTCCTGTAGCATATTAGCTGTGTGACCTTGGCAAATCACTTCACTTCTCAGCGTACCAAGCAATACCTGGACTTGCAGAGCAGGTACAGATGATATCAATAGTTTTCTCACCTGTCTTCTTATATGAATGAAATCTCAGTTTCAAAGCAAAAACACACACAAAGTCCTATGCCCCTGGGCCCTGGCCATACAAAGACAAAACAAGACATAGACCCCTATGCTCAAGGAATTTACAATCTAGTTGGAGGAGGGGAGAAGAGAATGACAAACATAAGTAAGTGTAATGTAATATGATGAGCAGGGCAGCAAGACTCATCTTCACAAGTTCAAATCTGGCCTCAGATACTTACTAGCTTACTCAGACACTTACCACTTATGGCAAATCATCTAACCCTGTTTGCCTCAGCTTCCTCATCTGTAAAATGAGCTGGAGAAAGAAATGGCAAACCACTCAAGTATCTGACAAGAAAACCCCAAATGGCATCATGAAGAGTCAGACATGACTGAACAACAAAAACAAATATGATAAGCATATAGGAGAGGCCTAAACAGAGTAATAAAAGTGATTCAAGACACCGTATCTTGCTGAAGGATCTGGGAAGGTTTCATGGAGGGGGTGGCGCCTGAGCAGAGTTTCCAATTGAGGGAAAGATTTCAACACGTATAGGAGCAGGGAGAAACAATCCCAAGTCTTTTGCAAATGCAAAGGAACTGGGTGGGAAAGGATAGTCAAGATGGGGAACTGCTGGATAAAGAGACACACTGACTACACCATTTCTTAGGAAAGAGACACAGGAGGGCTTCTAGCACCTCTCTTGCTAGCCGGTTCGCTTTTGATCCAGTCAGACAGGAAGACAGGAATGGTGTCATCATAAGGGGTTAAATAAGCTTACTTTATTCTAGTCTAGTCTTCTCAAAAGGAGTTTGCTGATAATGGGAGCTCCAACTCTTACAGCATTCCCTAACAACCCTTCTCACAGGGGGGCAACTACCCCCTCATCTGGATGGGGTCAATCGAGACCAGCACAACTTGTGCACTCCCCTAAATCCCTTCAAGTATCAATGGGGGCCAGTTGAGGCAAACACAGATTCCCCTCCCAAGACTTGATGCTGGTCAAGGCACGCACAGCATTCAGCCTGCACATTCACCCCATGGGTGTTCCCAGTCACTGACCAGTGCCCACTTGCTTTATAGGGCAACAGACAAGGAAGGTATATTGCCAGCAATAGCCTTACAATTTTACATCACTTCATCCCTATATCTATTGTGACTGCAAAGTAGAAACTATTTCGAACCATCATCATGAGAACTCATATCTAACACCTGGGAAGTAGAGATGGTTATGGCTATGGATCCTGGGAAAGAAAACTCTAAGAAAGAACAAAAAGCCACTTTACACACACTAAAATTCACCTTACATGAACAATGAGAAACAGTTTGACTGGAACATAGAGAATATTCAAGAGATAGTATGTGATAAGACCAAAAAGAAAAATAGTAGCTAGACAGATTGTGAAGGGCCTTGAATGCCAGACTAAAGAGTATTTTTAGTAAGTAATGGGAAGCAACAAGAATTTTGAGGAGGAATGTAAGGAATAGAATAGCCCCCTCAACCTGCTAACACAAGCCTCAGAGAAACTCAAAAATCCTAGACAGGGAAGCCAAATCACCACGTCAAAGTAAGTAGTAATAATCCCAGTGCTCCTTTCCAGCCAAAGAGGAGGTCTGAATATCAACTAGCCTCCAATTCCCCAGTAGTTTTCCTCCCCCATACCCCAAAGTCTGAATTATAACCATCCCAGATCTCAATCCCTTCCCCCCAACACCCAATCCTGCTACATCCAAATAAGAACCCTATAAAAAACCTACAAGACTTTACTAGTGGGTGCTACATTTCCTCTGGGTGCCCAATTCCATCACGGTAAAGGGGGGGGGTGGCTAGCAGATTTGATCAGTATTCTTCATTCATCATTCTCCCTGACTGGTCCTTCATTTTGTGACCATCTCCCCCTTCAGTAAAGCTATATAGCTTAACTGTCATGTAAGCTTCATGTTTCCGTGTATGAAATTTTAGTTTTTGGAATCTTCCTAAATCTGTTAAGGCAGAGAGAGGCAGTCAGATTTGTCATTTCAAAAGATTACTCTGGAAGCAGTATGAAGAGTAGGTCTCAGGGGGAATAGGCTGGAGATAGGAAGAACAATTAGGAGGAGGCTATTACAATAGAACAGGTAGGGCATTAGGAGGGTCTGACCTAGGTAGATAAGTAAGTTGAAAAGACCTGGGTGGATTTGAGAGATGTAATGAAAAATAAAAGGATGTAGCAAATGTTGGAACTGGAAGAGAGAGGTTCGAGGGAACAGTCAAAGAGGACTTTGGTAAAAACTAGTACTATCAACAAAAACAGGAATTTAGGAGGAAGATTATGGATTTAGTGGAGAGAAGATGATGAATTCAGCTTTGGGTGACATAGGACTTTTCAGTGGAGATATACAACAGGCAGTTAGAAATACAGCCCTGGAGCTTATGGAAGGGAGGGATGTGGATAGGAAATTGAGAGGTCATCTTACACTGGTCCAATAAGTGAAGTAATGGAAGTCATTAAGATCACCAAGGAATAACAGGGGGACAGGAAAAGTAATGAAACAAAGAGGAGGTGATGACAGGACTGGGGACCAGAGCTTTTATGGGTTGGAAGAAGGGAGAGGACCAAAGGGAAAAGAAAAGAGCAGAGAGAAAGGAGAGCCAGAAGAATTAAGTCTAACAGAAACCACAGGATAAGAGCTCAAGAAGGAGATGATGACCCATGAAATGTAAATCACGTTTTCTAAATGATGTTGTTTCTGCCCATTTCATTCCCATCCCAAGAGTCAGAGAATCACAGAATTTCAGATTTAGAAAGGACCTTTAGTCCAATTGATATCTGCAAGAGGATTTCCTCTACAACACAAGATCATAGATTTAGAGATCACAGATCATTTAGTCCAACCCTTTCATTTTATGGATGAGGAAACTAAAGCTCAGAGAAGTTAAGCGATTTGCTCAAGGTCACAAGTAAGAAGTAGCAAAGCCAGGACTTGGCCTAATCAACCTGACTCCTTTTTTGAGCACAGTGATAAATTTCTTTTCCCTTTGTACCACCCTGCCTTAAAGGTCATCTATCATTCTGCCTTTGCTGAAACCCATTTAGGAATCCCATTAAACTTTGAGATAGTCTCCTTGTTAGGCAAGTTTTCCCTTACAGCAACCCTAAATTTGCTTATTTTAAATGATCATTCATTACTCCTAGTTCTGCAATTCAGGGCAAAACAGAACAGATCTAGCACTATAATGTGAACTACAATTAGTGGTGTGGAAATGCTTAAAGAAATGTTCTCCAAATATGTGTGTGTATAAATAAATATACACATATATACATATGTACACATATATATCACTCTTTTAAGTTTAATTTGCATTATTAACATTTTTATCATTACTTTCTTAAGTCTAGACAATCAATAGAACAATAAATCAAGCCCAGACTTGTGACATTCATTGATTTTCATGGTATAAATGCTCATGCTGAAAATTTAACAATTAGCTGTTGTGCACAAGTTCCAGCTGGCTCTGGTACATATTCCTGTCCCCTCCACAAATGAAGCTGCCTCTTGTGGTCCTTTTCACAAGACCAGTTCGCAAATAACTAATGATGAGCTCTACAGATTCCTGAAACCCTACAGAGAAGAAATGGGGACCAACTGATTTTCATTTTCCCCTTCTAGGCTTTGACCAGAAGGTTTTTATTTCCATCCAATGCCTCAGGAATTCTAGGAGATTGTATCCAATTGTGGATAGAGGTAGAGAACGGTTCTATAATCTGATTTGCTCTTATTATGTACATTACTTCTACATCTTCATTAACTGATTTTGCTATTAGATTGATAACTACTACACAGTCTAGTAATACTGTATTACTAGCAGGTATCTTGAACTATATAATTTAAAAAACTGATTAGCCAAGCAAGCCATAGTCAACCTTGGGAAAGTAGCAAGGGGGCACAGCTACAGAATTCTCAGAAATTTCACCAATTTTTACAGTGAAGGTTTTTTGTTTATTTGGGGGATAGGGGAAACCCCGAGAATGTTTCTATGTAAAGAAGCAACTGGGGAGAAGAGAGAGACAGACAGAGGCAGAGACAGAGTAAGGCAAAAATTACAAGTATTATTATCCCCATTTTGCAGAGTAATAAACTTTTTAATATCACACAGCTGACAGTGTCATAGGCCAGATGTGCACTAAGTCTTCTGATCTAGGTATCTGCTCCTGACTTCCTGCCAGCATGTGGCCATCACTGTGTCCTCTTTTATACCCAGTGGAAGGGGGAGGAGAGGAGCCTTCCATATAAGGGCATAGCCAGAATCAGGTCTCTCCATTGGCTGGCTGCCTGTCCAGCCTGGATCATTCCAGAACCAGCAGCCATGGTAGAGCACACATGACTGACACAGGGCAAGGCTGGCCAGGGGTCGCCTCAGAATGGACAGATGGAGCAGCCTTGACCACAGGCAGTCCATCCTGAGGAGGCAGGGCCCTAAAGGGGAGGTAAGGACTGAGGGTTTGGGGAGGGCCCCTGCCCTTGTGCCTCAGCACACTTAGGGTAAGGGGCTGAGGAAAGCCTGTCACACCCACCCTGACCTGACAGGAGAGCTCCCTGGGAGAACTTTCCAGAACGTTCCCTTTGGAAAAGCACTTTCACTCAGAGCACACTCTTTTATTCTATTTGTGGCTTTTCCTCATAGTTAAATACATATATATATATATATATATGTGTGTGTGTGTGTATATATATATACATATATATATATATACACACACACACATATATATATATATGTATATATATACATATATATATGTGTATATATATACACACACACACATATATATATGTATATATATACATATATGTGTGTGTGTGTATATATATATATACATATATATATACACACACACACATATATGTATATATATACATATATATGTGTGTGTGTATATATATATACACACACACATATATGTATATATATACATATATGTATATATATACATATATGTATGTATATATGTGTGTGTGTATATACACACATATATATGTATATATATGTGTATATATACACACACACACACACACACACACACACACACATATACATGTTGTCTTCCCAATAGAATGCAAGCTTCTTGAGAAAAGAAGAGTTTCATTTTTGTTTTTGACTCTCCAGCTCCCAGCACATACCCATATATGGTTAATTGATTGAAAAAGGCTATTAGAATTGTCAATTAGGAAATGATGGTTACGTTGCAAAAAGTTTCAGTAGAGTGATGAGAATGGAAGCTAGATTGCAAGGGGTTGGGAAGAGAAGGAGAGGAAATACTATATAATAATAATATAACAATGTAAGATTTATAAAATACTTGTATGTCATATCTCATCTGATCCTCACAAGTGGCCTATTATTATCTCCATTTTATGAACAGGGAAACAGGCTTAAAGGTTAAATGACTTGATCAGTAAGTAATATCACACAGTTAGTACGTATCTTAAGGCAGTACTTGAAACGCATCCAGTACATTCCAATACTTGTTATAAAACAGTTGATATTTCAGTATGCAAACTGAAATCTTTTTGGTAGTATAAAACTTTGATTTCCAAGATTATTGAACGTTGGCTTGCCATAGTCTTGCATTAATTCTATGGGATATCGTGATTTTCTCTTTTAAAAAGTAAGTTTTGTTGATATTTTTTTTGTTTCGATATTTCTTGCTTCTGGATTGTCCCTAATTGAACCTAACCCCTTATAGACAAGGTATGAAGGGAAAAAAAAATACATCGATTCCATCTGATAGTATATATAAAATTCTTCCAAAAAGACTCCCAACTCTGTGACTCAGGAGGGAAGATACTTATTGTCCCATTGCCAGTACCAAAACTAGGCTTTACAATTACTCGGAGTTCTGTTTCATTTTCGTGTTCTTTTCATTTACCTCACTGAAGTCATATCATATGTTTTTCATCTGGTTTTGCTTACTTTATTCTGCATCAGTTCATGAAATTTTTCTCATGTTTCTTTGAATTCTTCATAGTCCTCTTACTGAGCAATATTACTATATATTTATATGCTATGGTTTGTATAGCCATTCCATAACCAATGAACACCTATTTTGTTCCCATTTCTTAAATATAAGCTCTTTGAGGGCAGAAACGGTTTCATTTTTGTCTTTGTAGTCTCAGTGCCTTTCACAGGGCCAAGACAAAGTAGTCACTTAATACCTTTTGTTTGATTCTTTGCTACCACAATAAGTTCCTATGAATATTTTGGTACATATCAGATACAGCTTTCTGTCTTTGACCTCCTTGAGGTATATGCCCAGTAGTGAGATTACTGGATCAAAACATCAATAAGCATTTTATTAAGGACCCATGTGCCAGACACTGTGCTAGACTATAATCATAGACAAATGAGATAGTCCCTGCCTTCAAAGTACTAACATTCTATTGTGGGAAACCACATGTACATAGACATATGTGGGTATATACAGATTATATAGAAAATAATTGCAAGGAAGTTTTGGAAGGGAGGCACTAATATCTGGTGGAATCAGTAAAGGCATTGCATGTAGAAGGTGGGCCTTATTCTTAGTCTTGAAGGAAGAGCGTCTACCAGGCAAAGGGGAAAAGGGAATACATTACAGGAATGAGGACTGACCAGTGAAAACATACTAGATATGGGAGATGGAATATTATCTGTGAAGATCAGGTAGAAGGCCATTTTGGCTGGATTATAGAGTGCAGGAAGGGAAATAATATATAATGAGTCTGAAAAAGTTGGTTAGGGCCAGGTTGTGAAAGCCTTTAAATAGAAAACAGACATTTTTCGCTTTGTGTTTGTATTTCTCGCACTTAGCATAGTATCTGACACATAGTAAGCACTAAGCCCTTGCTGACTAGACTTGTTATCTTAGAGGTGATAAGGAGCCTAAGGTTTGAGCAGGAGAATGATATAGTCAGACTTGTGCTAAAGCAGTTCAGCATCTGTGCGGAGAATGAATTAGAATTGGGAAAGGAAATAGAGACACCAAGTAAGAGGCTGTTTAATAGTCCAGGCAAGAGGTGATGAACATCTAACTGTGTAAGGAGTGAAGAAGGGCCAGAAGTGAAAGATGTTGTGGAGGGAGAAATTATAACACTTGGTAATTGATTTGATAGTGAGGGCCAAGTTTGCAAATCTGAGAGCCTTGAAGGATGGTGGTGCTTTCAACAGATATAGTGATATTTGGAAGAGGCATGAGTTTGAGGGTGCAGGGGACAATAATGAGCTCTGTTTTGGACATGATGAATTTGTGATGTCTGTGGAACATCCAATTTAGCATAGCCAAAGGGCATAAATATTTTAGTTACTTTTCCAAATTAGTCCAGGGGTGGGGAACCGTGGCCTGTAGGCCATGTGTGGCCTTCTAAGTCCTCAAATGTAGCCCTTTGGATTCAGTCTAAGGGCCTCAATACAGGGCCATTTGTGGTCTAAAGGCCATCTGACAGCTCCATCCACAGGACATTAGTGTGCATTTCTTCCTATAAACCTCTCTGACAATTACTGTTTCTGAAGGTTTCATTGTTGCTTATGAGCTTTGCCAAGTTGCTCCATGAGAGGTGAAACCTCAGAGTTGTTTTTATTTGGATTTCTCTTATGATTAGTTATTTGGAGCTTTTTTTCACATGTCCCTGAGAATCTGCAATTATTTTGAAAACTGTTTGTATCTGTTGTTCTACTGAGGAAAGGATCATGGTCATAAATGTTTGTAGCCATTTCCTAGATATCTTGAATTTGGTTTTTATCAAGTGGTATAAAAGGTACTTTGATTTCATGAAATGCATACAAGATTTCATTTCACTGACAGTAATGAATAATAATCCCTAGTTTTATATATTTTCTCCTTATCAATGCTTCTTCTAACAGGCAAATTTTCTAAAAAAGAAAAAATCCTGCTGCTTCTCTTTTTGCTGGTGAAAAATGGTTTTAGGTATTCTAGATAGCCATTAAGTCTTTGTTGCAGCAAACCTTACTTTAAAGTTCTTTTTTATATCTTGACCTATTAAGAGATCTTATCTCTAAATCAGGAGTTCTTAACTTTTTTTTTGTAATAGACTTAGACAGTCTAATGAAGCCTATGGAAGCTTTCTCAGAATACTGTTTTTAAATGTATAAAGGACATCAAAGAAAACCAATCATATTGAAATACAGTTGTCAAAATTTTTTTTTAAGTTTCCAAACACAGGTTAAGAATTTCTGCTTTAAATTTTGGAAGTAACTTCCCTTGATGAATTGAGATCTAAGTCATTTAACAGTATACATTAAGTAATACAGAAATACTTTTCCTCACAAACTTGTGAGGGTTTTCACTCCTAAAATTCCTAAGACAACCAAAGTTTTCTATTCAGCTGCTTTTCTAATTTACACATAATAAGGCAAATTTTTGTTTACTCTGCCCAGGAAAACCTAAAAAAGCCTGCCTTCAAGACAACATTTTTCTTACCTCCCAAGGGAAAGACACTCAAAACAGATGTCTCGTAGAGATAGACCAAATGATATTGTCTCTTGTATTTGTCTGAAAGGCAAAGTTGTCCAGGCCTAGAATGGAATAGAAAGTTAGAAAAAGCCTGCTACCATGAAGGATGGATGAGCTGCACACTCTTCCAGACTTTGAGTCAGATCATCATATGATAAGGCTGTTCCTTCAATCAGATTTTTTGATGGCTGAAAAATGACCTGAAAATATGGCCTAGTTCAGCCATTTCATTTTATAGATAAGGAAAATGAAGTACAAAGAAGCTCTGCCCAATGGCAGTTTAGATAGTTACATAAACATTTATTAATAAGCATAGGTGCTAGTCAATGTGCTAGGTGCCAGAGACACAAAGAAAATAGTCCCTGTCTTCAAAAGGCTTATATAGTCTCTTTTTTTTCCTTTTTTTTTCTTTTAGGCAATTGGGGTTAAGTGACTTGCCCAGGGTCACACAGCTAGTAAGTGTCAAGTGTTTGGTCTGAGGCAGGATTTGAACTCAGTTCCTCCTGAATCCAGGGCCAGTGCTCTATTCACTATACCACCTAGCTGCCCCTAAGGCTTATATAGTCTCATCATTCCTGAAACTTCTCATACCACTCTTTCCCTTTCATCCTATCAGAGAACTTTGCATCATATTTTAAGAAAATAGAAGGCTATTCATCTTTGCCCTAATTTACATATCAAAATGATTTAATCAATGTATATTTATTAAATACCTAAGATATCAGGCATTATGCTAGGCCCTGGGGATGAAAATATGAAAAAAGGAAAAAGTACAGTCAAGGAATTTACATTCAAATGGAAGACACATGTATATATGCACATCTACACATGTAGATGTCCATATACACAGCATAAATATAAAATTAATAAACACAAAGTAGTTAAATATCAGGTAGAGATATGACAACATCATTCTCTACTCTTACCTCTTTTAACTCAGGTCACTTATGAAGAAAAGCTGGTCTTGTTTTCTGGTCAAGACGAAAAGGCCTTGACTTATTATTGTTGTTGCTATTTTGGTTTACATTTATTTTGATTTACATCACCTTCATCTCTCAGTATATTCTTCCCCTACCCAATGAATCATCTTTGTAAAAAAAAAAGGGGGGGGAAGCAGTTTAGCAAAACTAACCTACACATAACTGAGTCAGTATATCCAATGTTCTAGACCCATAGCTCCCACCTCAGCAAAGAATCGAGGGAGGTACATTTTCTCATTTCTTCTTTGGAACCAAGCTTGGTAATTATAATTATACAATGTTAAATTTTTTTTTTGTTCTGTCTGCTTATATTGTTGTTGTACTTGTGCTTGCTATTTTCCAGACTCTGCTTGCTTCACTCTGTATCAGTTCATATAAGTATTCCCTACTCTTTTCTGAATTCTTCTTATTCACTGTTTCTTGCAGCACACTAATATTCAAATATATGTTAACATACTTGAATTTGTTTAGACACACCTCAGTGGATATCCATTCTTTTATACCACTAAAATGCTGCTGTGAATATTTTACAACACCTGTGTTTGTGTCCTTGACCTCACCTCATCTAGCAAATTGCCTTATAATCATCTCTCCTTATTTTTGTTGTTGTTATTGTTGTTGTTCAGTCATTTTCAGTCTTGTCCAATTCTTCATGACCCCACTTGGAGTTTTCTTGGCAAAGATACTGATACCATTTCCTTCTCCAGCTCATTCTATAGATTAGGAAACTGAGGCAAACTGGGTTAAGTGACTTGCCCAGGGTCACAGAGTTAGTAAGCATCTGAGGCCTGATTTGGACTTATGAAAATGAATCTTCCTAATTCTAAGCCCAGTGCTCTACCCACTGTGCCACCTAGCTACCCCTCTCCTTATTTACTAGCTTATTATCTACTGCCTAAAATATAACAGGTGTCTTCCACCCTTGAAAACAAATTTAAAAATCCTCACTTCACTCTACTATTTCCTCATTTCTTCTCTCTTTCACAGCCAGACTTCAGGGGTGGGGATGAGGGGGAGTTATTCACTCTTTTTTGCTTTCTCTTCTTCTCCTCTCCTTCTCTTCCCAACCCCTTGCAATCTAGCTTCCATTCTCATCACTCTACTGAAACTTCTCTCTCAACATAACCATCATTTCCTAATTGACAATTCTAATAGCCTTTTTCAATCAATTAACCACATATGGGTATGTGCTGCGAGCTGGAGAGACAAAAACAAAAATGAAACTCTTCTTTTCTCAAGAAGCTTGCATTCTATTGGGGAAGACAACGTGTGTGTGTGTGTGTGTATAAAATATGTACATATAAATATAATGGTATTTTGTTTTGTTTTGTTTTGTTTTTTTCCTGAGGAGGCATTAGCAGCTAGGCGCATCTGTAGAAGGTAGTGGGCTTAACTTTGAAAGAAATTAGGGATTCTAAATAGCAGAGATGAGGAAGTGCTTTCTAGACTTGGGAGGTAAGTGTTTGTTAATGGGATCATACTGTTAAATCTGAAATGGGAGGTTGGAGCCAGTTTGTGAAGGGCTGTAAATGTCAAACACAGAATTTATATTTGATCTAAGACATGATGAGGTCCAGCTGGAGTTTATTGAGCAAAAGATCCCACATTGTGGGATCTGTACTTTACAAAAATCATTACGGCATTGTATGTAATATAGACTGAAGAGGAGAGAGACTTGAGGTACAGAACCAACAAAGAAAATATTATAAATAATCTAGGCAAGCAGTGATGAGGGCCTGAACTAAGATAATGATTGCAAAAGTGGAGAGGAAGGGATGAATATGAGAGATATTGTAGAGCTAGAACCAACAATTCAAGATGTCCAAAAGGCAGTTGTAATATAGGACTAGAGTTAAGTGAGTTAGAGCTTGCCATATAGATCTAGTAGTAATCTGCATAGAAATGATAAACTCATGAAAGCCAATGAGGTAACCAAATGAGAGAATACAGAAAGAGAACAGGTCCAGAACAGAACTTTGGGGGTATACCTATTGTATTTGGGCCATTATTTGAATGATGATACAGCAAAGAAGGCTCAGAAGGAGCAGTCAGTCAGGTAGGAGGAGAGAACCAAGACAGGGAATATTCAGTAGAAAAGCATAGTCAGCTTTGTCACATGCTACAAAGAAGGATGAGGAGTAAGAAAAAACTATCCAATTCGTCAATTAAGAAATCATTGGTAACTTGGGAAGCAGTTTCAGTTGAAATCTGATTGGAAGCCAGACTACAGGATAAAGGAATCCTTTCCTGATCACCTTTAATTCTAGTGCCTTCTCTCTCTTAATTACTTCCAATTTATCCTATATATAGCTTGTTTATCAATAGTTATTTACATGGTGTCCTCCCCCCTCTCCCATTAGATTGAGATCGTTGAGAGCAGGGACTGGCTTTTGCCTTTCTTTGTATCCCTGGGCTTATTATAGTGTCTGGCACATAATAGACACTTAATAAATAAACTGATTGAGGGGAAGAAGTGGACCCAAAGAAAATAGACAGCTGAGAAAGGGAGGAAACAATTTGACAATAGCTTCAGTCTTAAAGCACAGGACTTGGGAGTTAGAGAACCTAGGGTCACATCCTCGTGGCCTCTGGTAAGTCACTTAACTCAGTCACCTCATTTGTTATGTGAAGGAGTCAACTAGACGATCTTTAAGGTCCCTTCCAGCTGGAAATCTATAGACTTATGATCATGAGCTTCTGAGAAGGGGTGATGGGGAGAAAGACTCGTGACATGTTTGTAGGCAACTTGAAAGTAGCTAGCAGAAAGGGAACTAATAGATTAGAGAAATGATGATAGTGGAGGCAATCTGCTGGAAGAGTAGGGATGTGGTGGGAGTAAGGGTACTACATGTGGAGGAGATGTCCAGATAAAATTTGGACAAGATGGCATCCTGGCGTCCTTTCATTCTATAATTCTGATTCTTGCCTTTTTTTTGACACAAAATAACAAAAAGCGTGGCCAGTAAAGTAACTCAGTACTAACTCCCAAACTGCTTCTCTGGGTATGGACATGACAGCTTTTCTTTCTGGCTAGGATTCTGCAATTACGCAACATTTTCCTACGCCTAATCTAACGTGTTGGCTACCTGAGACCTGACTGTGCATCTTTAAAGCTACACCGTCTATGCTCAAGTACTAGAGACACAGCAATTCTGCGAGTACTTGGAGGATCTTGTGCCGCTTATCCTATTAGCATCTCTGGCTCGTAGTCCCCTTCATGAGTTCCATTTTGGCAATCCCCAGACCCCAGATGTTTCAGCACCACAGATCTGCAGGCAGAGTCCCTCCCAGCCTTCTCAGACAGAGGCAACAACTCCTTACCCCGCCCCCACAACCTGCGCATGCACAACTGGAGAGGGCGGGTGGGGGTGGGGAGCATGTGAGCAGTAGGCCACCCGGCGCGCCGAGTCTCCCAGCCCAGCCGCCACGCAACCATGCTTCACTTGCCCGTCTTCTGGCAGCAGGCTTCTTTCTCTAATAGTACGCATGTGCTTATCTGCAGGGCGAGGATGTTCCACGCTGGGTGGAGGAGTGGTCAAGGAAAGGACTGAGATTAGCGCGCACGCTCGGATATGCGCAGTGCCAGACCCGAGGCAAAAATCTGTCGATTTGGAAGTTCGGGGAGGTGACGCATGCGCAAATCTGCATTGTGCCGGGGAAGAGGGGAGCCTGACGACTAGGAAATTTGAATACCACAGTAGCATGGAGTGTGACCTCATGGAGACTGACATCTTGGAGTCGTTGGAGGATCTGGGGTAAGAGTCCCGGTCGCTTAGCCCCTGAACCTCGCAGTCTCCGTTATCCCGGCCCTTCACCTCGGCTGGGCCACCTCTTCTCTCCCGGTGCCGCGCCCCGTGGCTCCTCGATGCTGCCTCCTCCCTCCCCCCACCCTCTACCCGCCAGCTCCCCCTATCCCACCCCTAGCTCTGATCATGCTTTCCTACCCCACTACCCAGGGGGAAACTCATCTGTCTCAATTCTCCCCATTCGTATCAACCTCCTTATACCCTCTGGGGTCCCGTCACGTCACTAGGACTTCAGACTTGGACCCCGGGAATGTATCAGTCATCCTTGTCGTTGTCTCCGCGTGGGCCTACTGTTCCTCCCCAACCACCACCCCTGATCGCACCCACTTCTGCCATCCATTCAGTGTTGGTTGAATCCTAGAGCCCCAGTCCTCCTTTCACTTTCTCCTGGGTGTGTTCACTGGAATAGCCATCCTTATTCACTCAGTTCACGTTTTGCCTAGTCACTAACCTGTTAAGCCTATTCATCTATTCCTATTCCCCAACCTTCCTGCCCCTTTCCTACGACTTATCACCATCAATTTCCTTAAACCAAAATCATCTTCCTTTATCTGTACCCAGTTTCGGCAAGTGCACTCCTCAATCGCCATTAGTAATCAGCCCAACTCCTGTTGTCAGCTAATCAATATCACTGTTTTAAACATTGGTAGTTTCCCCCTGACTTCCTTCTCTACCACAAATTGGGACTACTTGTTGTCCTTCATTCAACCACCAAAGTTTTCTCCATATTTATTTTACATCTACCCATGTCACCTCCTGCCAATAGCTGTTAGCTTTTCAGAACCTTTATTCAACAGTAAGCTGAGAACGATACTGGTTATCCTATTAGATCAATCAGATCTATGTCCAGTATTAAAACTTGAGAATAAAGAAACACTCTAAACTAAATATGGTTTAAGAAACTATGTTTAAATGTGTACTTAGAGATAATGTACAGATATCCCTTTACCTCATTTACAAAGTAACAAATTATTTATAAAGATTTTTACCACCATATGGTTTAGGGGGCTTATTTCTATCAGAAAAAAAAAGTTACTTGGTTAGATTTTATCAGTTTAGAGTGGCTTGCTATCCTATTGGGAATTTTTGGCAAAGATAGTGATATTGCTTGTTACTTTGTTTTGCTTAAAGTATTAATATTATCAACTTTATTTCTTTAGTGTTCTTTCTGAATTTTCTTGGTTTCCTTTGATGTAAAAATAAAATTACTCCTGAAAAATACATATTTTTTAATGAAATCACAGCAAACCAATTAGCTAGTGAGATGTCTTATTTTACCCTTCTCTAAATATATTCATTCTACGTAGATGCTCCTACTTATTTTCAATAGAAAGTTTCTTCCCAACTTTTTTCCTTCTTGATCAATAATTTTTTTTTCTGCTCATCTTTACAAAGTTAGGCCACCTTTATAAATAAGACTACTTATTGTAATATTGATGGTCATTGCAGTTCATCAGGCTATGAGTTATAATGCACTTGTGTGTTTTTGAAATACATTTTTTTTCCCTGAACCTGTCCTGGGTGCTTACTACATTCATTATTAACTTGGGAGGGGAGGGTGTTCAGGCATTAATATGGAGCTTTGCTTGCTGGTTTCTGGATGCTATTGAAAGATTAACCGGAGGAAAAAAATTACAGACTTTAATTGGTTTTCTAAGTATATTAAACCCAGACCATATCTGTATTTTGCTTCATGTGTGGTCTTAATTCCAGATCCAGAAAACCTAAATGTCATGCCATACAAAATATAAGACAACTATTAGAAACTTTTCTGTGTTCATTATATTTGGAAATCTCAGCTCTAACCCTGTGATATTGTTTCAATAGCATCTCTTTTAAAGGAAACAAATACTGACATTCTCAAACCCCTGGAAAACTTTCAGTCTTCTAAGTGTTATGCCAATGTAATTATTTAAGCTTAGTGGTCTTTAAAAAATACTTTCATTATTTTTTCTAGTTTTTTATTAAATCCTATAAAGTAATCATTTATGAAGACCATGGGATCTAAACTTGTAATTGAATCCTTATCCAAAATGCAACGCATCACAGTAGTCTATCAAGATAAACTTGACAACAGCTGTACCATTATTTGTGCTGTCAGTTCATTAAAAGTATGAAAGTAAGTGGAAAGTTATTGATTTTTTTTTAACCTAACTTAATGCTTCTTGATGCAAGGCATCTAGTTGTAGTGTATAAAGAGTTGGCCTCACTCAGGAATGTCTTAGGTCAAGTAGGCCTCTATCATATTCTGGCAATATGACCTCGACAAGTAATCATTGAACTTCAGTGCCTTCAGGCAACTCTTAAGGTGGCAAGCTACCGGCTCAATTTCATTGGTAAAAAGCAGTTAAGACACTAGATTTTTTTTTTACAACAATGAAATCCCACACAGAAAAAGAAGAATCCTTATTACTAGTTCATAGAATCAGAGATCTACAGCTGAAAGGTCTTCAAAAGCCATCTTCAAATGCTTCATTTTTTTGTAAATGAGAAAAATGAGACCCAAAGAAATTAAGTGACTTGCCCAGGGTTTCACAAGTAGTGTCAGTAATAGGATATGAACCCAGGTCCTCCAATTCCAGAACCAGCATTCTGCTTCATTTTTTCTAAGCAGTAGTACTGAAAGAACTATGCTAGGTATTCTACAGAAGTAAAAGTAATGATAAAAAAAAAATGAGGCCAAAAAAAAAGCTTGAGTATCTTGTATTTTCTTTATTGAATGAAGTCTAAAATGGAGAATTGTGAGCCCTCCAGAAATTAAAAATCTGATATTAAGGAGTGTTTTCTTTGAGGGACCGAATTGGAAATGACTGACTAAAGTAGCAAAGACTGATTTTCTATATTATGAGGCTACCAGTTGGAAATGATGAAAAACCAGTTTTTGCCCTACACCTATGAATTTGTATGTTATTGTATTTTGTTATGATTTTCATTTACCATTAGAAAAAATATTGTATCTTAAATAACATCTGTTCAGACAGTACAAATAAATGTGTTTTTAATAGCAAACCACCAAAAATTTCCTGGTCAAGGTAACAGTTATGTAATTAGGAATGCATTCTTACTATAATTTATAGTTTTTTCATTACATTCATAATTTCTTCTATTACATATGCCTTTTTTTAAGCCAGTTAAAATGTCTTCAGCAGTTCATACTACACCCTTTGACTAACTATTCAGTTAGTTAAGCCAAATTGCCTGTTAACACCAAAGGGCCATATTAGACCTCTATCTTCTTTGTCAACATGAGAAACTAAGGAAAAACCATAAAAAACTTGACTTAGAAATTAAAAGTTCTTGCTCTTAGCTAGGCAAAGGACTGGCCCCACAAATGCTGAACCAAGACTAAGAACATTGTAAACATTTTACTAATGCAACTAGGACAAGAGTTAGGCAGAAGTCTTATTTCTCTGTGAGGGAAATTATGCCTCATCACTTCAACACTGATGAAAGATTGAAGCCCAGCTACTTTATTAACAAAATGATATCAGTAACTATGCTTTGAATCAAGAGTGATGGAGAAAATTAAATTTTTCTGTTTATAAGTGGAAGACTTTGAAGTAAGGCTGCTTAGTCTTGGGGGTAGAATCACCTCTAAGACTGAATTTTTGACATTATAGATTCAAAAAGGCAGTGACCTGTCTAATGGCTTTATTTTCCTCGTGCATTCTGTTAACTGCATGTTTGTAATCCAAAACAGCCCCTTTTATTAAAAACTATGTTTACAGCCTTCTCAGTTTCCATAGTTAATAGAAAGATAATCTTGGTTTTACTTCTGAAGTAACTATAATTTTATTAACTTGCCTATTATTCAAGTTTCAATAAATAAGGTAAACATTTTAACAGCACTATGTAATAGTATCCTAGTAGATTACAAAAATAGGTTGATCCTGTGAAAAAAATCACATACTTTAGTATTTTTTTATGTATTTTGCTTAAACTTTTAAACAAAGTCACCAAAATTGTGCCATAGAATCATAGATGTTTAGCTACAAGGGACCTCAAAGTCCATCTAGTCCCAATTCATTTTCTAGTTAAAGAAACTAAAGCTCAGAGAGATGAAGTGACTTTCCCAAAGTCATATAGGTAATAATCAACAGAGCAAGTATTTGAAGCCAGATCCTCTCCTGTCCTTCCTTCAGGGCCAAGCTCTGATGTAACCTCCATGAAATCTTCCTTTATTTCTGCCTTTCCCTCTCAACTTTAATATCACGGTCTAACCTCTTATTGATCAGTTTCTTACTTAACAGTTATTTGCATGCATAGCTCTCCCTTGTTTTCTCCCTTTGCCTCCCCGTTTCCCCCAAATCCAGTGGATCTTGAGCTCCTTAGGAGCTATTCTGTATTTCTTTTCATCTCTTTACCCCTTGAACCAGACATAAACCTATATATAAGACCATGTAGAAAGTGTTTAATAGATTGTTTGTTAGATTGAAATGAATAGCTTTCAGCCATGTTTTATGGGCCCCCCAAAACCTGTCATATAAAGAATGAGTAAAGTGTAGCCTCCTTTTGATTAAGCAAGAACCGGGCTTCTTCCTCCATTCCTCTTCCCAGCCTGGTAGCACACACTGGTAATAGATGCTTACAGACAGGAGGAACAATTACGGAGAAGAGGGCACAGAATGAAGTTAGTTGGAGGACTAGGTTGCCACAGTAATCAACATCTTTCTTACCCTCTTTCCCAACCCATCCAGCTTGATGACTCCATATACTACCCCCTACAAGTAGTGTAATTTCCCAAAACTTCGATATAGTCACATGTTTTGTATCTTATATTAAAAGTACTTGTTTGTTTATGGTTTTTGCAGTTAAATTTGTTATACTTGTGAGTAAATGTATTATCTATGATTTATTAAAAGTTATTTTATTTATCTTAAGAAGTATAATTTCTTTTACTCACCAGTTACAAAGGTCCTTTGTTAGAAGATGGAGCTTTGTCTCAGGCAGTCGCTGGTGGAGCCAGTTCCCCTGAATTCACCAAACTCTGTGCTTGGCTGGTATCTGAGTTAAGACTGTTCTGTAAACTAGAAGAAAATGTGCAAGCAACCAACAGTAAGTAGCAGGCCTGTTTTTTAAAAGTTAACATCTATTTGTAGTTGCCTGATATGGAATGAAATTTGGAGTTGTTAAACCACATTTTTCTTTGCAAATGTTAGTACCCATAGGCAAAGCCAATCACTAAAAACAGACATTTTATAATAGAGTTGGTTTGTTATTTCCCTGGTCTTTCATATGCAAGGAAATTGTCAGTTTCCTTGCTTTCTAGTTGGAAGTAATAAACAATTGTAAAACAAATATAGTTACAGAAAAGACAATTCGGAAGTTAGATATACTTCAGAAAGTTAGATGAAAGCTTCTAGAGATTTATATAACTTTAAAAATTATATGAGTTCATTACTGTCCAATAGTCACTCTTTACTGTGGTTATAGCCTTGTGAGAGTGTGATTTAGTGCATAGAGTTAAACTTCCTTTGTTAGCTGAGCTGACAGTATCTAGAGACTTGTATAGAAGTTAAAGTAAACTAGTACAATTTCATTTAATACTTTTGTTGAAGTATTAGAGATTTTGTTGAAGTATCCTCTTTAAAAGCTTTCATTACAATAATGTGTATTACTATGTACAAAGTGAATGTGATTTGAGCTACATTATAACCAAGTCCATAGAATTGAAAGGTGCTGTAATGTAGTGTTAGTGTAGTTTTAGCACCTACATTTTCTTCTTTGCAAATGAGAGAAGAGCCTGAAACCAAGGAGCACATAAGTTTTAATTTAGCTCAGTTGGCAAGTAATTGTTATGTACCTCACTTATATTCAGCTGTTTGATTCTGAATATACAAAAGTTTAAAACATGACCTCTGACTTCAGAGTTTATGGTATATTTGGACAGAGCAGATCACATGAAGTAATTAGAAAGCAGTGCAAGGTGATATTTCATCCCAAATATTTATTATACATAGTGCTTATACAAGTCACAGTGAGGAAAATGGTTCTCTGCTAAACTCAAATAGGAATATAATTGATTGCCAAATTGTGTGCTGTACACTATACATGCCATCATTATTCAGAAGATAGAAGAACAATGAGGGTTGGAGTGGGCAAAGAGTGCTTCACTGAGCTAATCTTAAAGAATTTGAATAGACAGAAATGAGAAGAAAGGTGACTTCCTTGAAAGAGGGACAACATGAGAGAAGGCATGATAACTGGTGTAATTAGAGCAAAGGTGGTATGTTTCAGAGTGGAAAAAAGTAAGCTTGGCTAGGCCTATGGAAGAATAAATTATAAAAAGGCCAAGAAGATCTAACATGATAGAAAATAGGGAGCCATTAAACATTTTTGAGCTGGAGAGTAACATGGTGAAAATGATATTTAAGAATGCATGGAGTTGTGGTATAGGAATGGGAAGCTGGAGTCAGGGAACCCAATTAGAATAAATTTGTATGATCTTTATTTTAGACATAAAGCTATTATTAAAAGTATTGTTTTGTTGTTTTTTAAAGGCCCAAATGAAGCTGATGAGTTCCAGCTTGAGGTGAGTGGGCTACTTGGGGAAATGAACTGTCCATATATTTCACTGACATCTGGGGATGTGACAAAGCGCCTTCTCAACCAGAAGAATTGCCTCCTGTTGCTCAGTAAGTTCAGGGCTACCTTTATGTAGCACTTTACATGTTCTTTGACTGATACTTGTTATACATGGAAAAAAACTTTTCTTTTTAAGGAAAAATATTCTTAAACTTCAAAATATAAGAGAGGATTTTAATGCCAGTGCATAGGTAACATTATTTCTTGTGTTAACTGATAGTTTTTCCCAGTTCAACACATAGTGACAATTTCTTTAAACTATAAAGCTACATTCAGTGTAATTATTGTTAATGAGAGTGGTATTCATTCCTTCATTCATTCAGCATTTACTCAACATCTGCTCTGTGCATTGTACTATTAGGAACTGAGGGCATTTGAAAGAAATGCAAAGAAAAAATAACTCCCCTTCAGCCTATTAAGGATGATAAAGCAGATACAGAAATAAATGGAATATATTTCATAGAAACTAAATAGATAAAGAACATTTATGTGACATTGCTGTGCACATACTAGATAATAAATTTGGACTGCTTATGAGATCCCATGAAAGAGAGATATAAGTAGGAGGGAAATCTCCTTCACAGTAACTTTGTGAGATAGTTAATTCAAGTATTTGCACCACCATTGTACAGAGAGTAAGCTGAGACTCAGAAATGTTAACATATTTCCTCTTAATCAATACATAACTGATAAATGTCTACAGTGGCATTTGAACCCAGATCTCCTTGACTCCAAGTCCCCAGTACCATTCAGTATACTGCTTTCATAGTAGGATGGAAGTTGAGTTTTAGCATTGAATTGTTAGTTATATATAGATAGAGATAAAGAAAGGACATTTGATGTGTAAGAATGGTTTTTCACATCTAAAGTCACACAAAATAGTCATGCTTAGGAGACCTCTCAGTGAATAGTCCAGTTTGCCTGGAGCACAACATATATAAGGGGAAATAGTATGAAATAAGACTGGAAAGGTAGGTAAAAGACAGATCATCATCATCATCATCATCATCAAAACTCACATTTGTATAATACTTTCAGGTTTGCCAAGTGTTTTACATAATTTATCTAATTTAATCCTCATAACAGTCCTGTGCAGTAGGTGATCTTATAATGCCTATCTGATAGAGTGAAACTGAGGCTCAGAGAGATTATGTGACTTGCCCCTAGTCATACAGCTAATAATTTAAATAAACATAGTAAACATTTAGCAAAGGCAGCAGTAATCACTGGCATGGCTTTAGTAAGAACAGGACAGATAAGACTAACTTTAATTCCTTTTATGATAGGGTACTAAAACTGATATATTAGGAAAATGCTATAGATATAGTTTCCATAGGTTTTAGCAGTACATTTGATAAAATCTCTTTTTCTTTTCTTGGGGAAAAGGTGTAGAAATTTAGCCTATAGAAAATTATATGATTTTAGAACTGGTTGAATAGCCAGACTTAGAGATTAATCATTAATGGTTCTATGTCTTCTTGGAAGGACATCTATAGTACTACGGAACCCCAATGTACTGTGGTTATACCTGTGCTGATTTATATATTTATCATTGACTTGGACAAAGGCATAGATAGTATTCTTAGCAATTTTAGATCATAAGGTCATAGGTTTAGATCTAAAAGGAATCTTAAAGGCCATCCAGTCCAACTTCATTTTACAATTAGGAAACTGAGGCCGCTAGAGGTAAAATGACTTGCATAAGGTGATGCAAGTCATAAGTGACAAGCAGTATTTTACCACAAGTTCTCTGACTCCAAAACCATTGCTCTTTCCATTATACCATGATGTCTCTCACAAAAGCTTCAAAACTGGGAAGGATAGCTAGCACATTAGGTGACAAAGGCAAGATCCGAAAAAGATCTTGACAGGCTAGAAGCTTAGAATAAATATAATAAGAGGAAAAAGAAGAAATTTAACAGAGATTAATGTAAAATTGGCTTCACAGGTACAGCATGAAGACAATATGGTTAGATTGTCATTATTTTGAAAAAAATTTTCTGGGTTTATTGTACTTAAGCTCAGTATAAGTCAACAGTGTGCTATTGTAGCCAAAAAATAACTAATATATTAAAGCTAATATATTAAAAGAGGTATACTCCCAGGAATAAGAAGGTGATAGTCCCTCTGTATGCTGCTCTGGTCAAACTGCACACCTGTAATACTGTGTAAAATTCTGTGCAAGATAGTGTGGAATGGATATTGATACAGTGGAAAATATCCAGAAGAAGGCAACCAGATGGGTGGAGAATCTCATCAAATCCTTGCCCTATGAACTAGTGATGTTTACCTTAGGGAAGGCATAGGGAGTAGGGATGTGATTTGAGGAGTGGTGGTGAGAGATATCTTTCTTCCAAGTATTTGAGAGGGTATCATGTGAAAGAGGAATTAGACTTGTTCTGTTGGCCTTAAAGGTTAGAAATTGGAGTAAAGAGTAGAAATTATAAAGAGAAAAAAATTAGGTTTGATTTAATGAAATTAATCAGCAAACTTTGGTTCAACCTATGTCATACAAAGACAAGAACGAGACAATCTCTATCTTTATTGAGCTTAATTTCAAAAACTGTTAAGAAGTGAATACTGCCCAACAACTAGAACTATCCAGAAGTAGAGTGAGATGTTTTAGAAAGAGTGGGTTCCTCTCATTGAAGATCTCTCGGAAAAACTAGGTCACCATTCCTTAGGTAGAAATTCTTTTCTATGTATGGATTGGAATAAATGGCCGCTGAGATCCCTTCCAGCTCTGAAGTGAATTCTGTGTTCAGAACACATTAGGAATATTACAATTCTCTCATTCCTGTGTTTTTAGAGAGAACAGGTAAGACCACTTGTGAGAAGTAAATAAAGGCCAGAGCTAGGATAGAAGGCCTAGAGAGAAAAGAATATAAATAATGTTTCAGTGTTGCCAAGAAGTCAAAGAGAATGAAGGCTGAGAAAAGGCTATTGGATTCAAAATTTAGAAAATTATTGGTGACCTTTGAGGAAACCTACTTTTAGTAGTTTGGTGGGGATAGAAGCCATGTCAAAAAGTTTAGAGGAGTGAAAGAAAGCTAAGAAAGGACAGCCTAAGACCATTTATTCAAAATGTTCACTGCAGAGATGTAGTGAAAGTGGCAATAAAGATTTGTATAGTGGCTCTAGAAGATACTTTTTTTTCTTAAAAAGATGTGAAGACCTAAGTTAGAGAGCCATTGGAGAGGTAGATATTGAAATGTAAAAGAAAAATGGAGTGCTTAATGTGATTAAGAATCACAGTATAGAAGAATAATTGTTATCCGGAAGAACCACCTCTACCTAAAATAACAGGAGCAAAGAAAGATAATGGATGAACTCCAAATTTACCTTCTTTGTGCGTAGATTTCATTATATCTCAATTGTTGTGAATCGTTTCAGTAGTTCCTACACTTCTAGCCTTTCATTCTGTTTCCCTTTAAATAGTCTGTATTTCCATCAGTTTGGAGAACTTGCCATCCCTCATACATTTTTTATATTTTCCTATCTCTCTTTGTTCAACATGTTTTCTGTGTGTGAAGTGCCTGTTGAATTCCTACCCTTCTTTTAAAGGCAAACTCAAATTTCACCTCTAGGAAACTTTCCATGATTGTACCCTCCCTCCACTTCAATAATTATCTTTACTTCCTTGAATCACTTGTAGGACTTTGCTTAAATTGTCATGTACTTATGAATTTTATACTTTAATTGCTTGCCATATGTGTTATATCCCCTCTAAACCATAAGCTCCCTGAGGGCAAGGGACTATCTTATCTAAATTTTGTATCTCCTCCAGCACCTAGCACAGTGTTCTGCACAAAAGAGAAACTTAATGTTTGAATTAAAGACACAGAAGTTTTGAATGAAGAGAAGGGAATGGAGGGTACTCACACTGGTTGTCCTTGATCCTCTCAGTAAAGTAGGAAGTGAGGTTATTTGCTGAGAGTATGGGAGTTAAGGGTCAGTTTGATACTTGACATTTCAAAGTGACTGCCACAGCAAGGATCCTGAGATTATGTAATAAAAAATTATAATTGTCACTTTATCACACCCTTATATTTCAAACATAGAAAAAATTAATGGATAGAATGTGGTCATTTTTAGTTCAATTGAGTTTTAAATGATATATGGTAAATTAGTATATTCCTTCAAACTTATGTTATTTTAATGATGAAAGAGTTTTGCTTTTATACAATGATATATATTATGAAGATTTACTCTTGTAACTGATATTTTAATTTTTCTTGTGCTTTCCAAAATACTCAAGTATGTTTTTCTATGTTTTCTAAAACAATATTTCTTTCATAATGAGCATACATACTACCGTTCTTGCTTTTTTTAGCTAAAGGAAATAGTGAGCAAATCCACAACTTAACATAAATGCTAGAATTTTTATAATACATGGCTAGTTTAGAAAATAAGGTTTTGATGAACTCCATTCAATAAACACTTATTAAGCATTGTTTTATGCAAGGTTCCATATTGGTAATGTGAGGTAATACAAAGATGGCATAAGACATAATTCCTACTCGAAGGGAGCCTGTAGGTTAACAGAACTACTAATATTACAGCTCTTGCCATGATGAATATAATGCAGAAATAAAGATTTTATTCTTAGAATCGAGGATGGAAGGGACATAACATTTATTTAGTCCTGCCTATAGCTGAATATAGGATCGTAGATTTAGAACCAGTTCATACTCCTCATTTTACAAATGAGGAAACTGAAGCCCAGCAAGGTTATGTGCCTTGACCAAGGTCACACAACTAGTATGTCTCAAAACAGAGATTTAAAACTAAATCCTCTGCTTCCAAATCCAGCACACAATCTGCTCTTCCCCTCTACCGCAAGAATCCCTTCTACAACATATGTATTAATGATCATCCAGCATTGCTTGAAGGCTAAAACCACAGATAACTTCTTCATGTGGTCCATTCCATTTTTTTTTTGGATAGTTCTAATTGTTGGGAGTTTTTTTCCTTGAATCAAGCCCTATATCTGCCTCTTTATAGCTTACACCTACTTCTACTTTCTAGAGCCAGAAAAACATATCTAATCCTTCTTCTACAGCCCTCAGCTTAAAGTCTCCTTCAGGCTTAAAATCTCTAGTTTCTCTGGATGATCTCCAGCTTATCAGGATGTGGTGTCCAGAACCAAACAAATATACTCCAGATGTATTCTGACTAGGGTAGAGTACATTTGGGGACAACCACCTGGACACTGTGCCTCTTAATGCAACTCAATATTGTATTAACTTTTTTGGCTACCAGATCACACTGGTGGAAGTGTGAATAGTTGTGTAACACATGACCAAAGAGGAACAGGAATAGAGGACATCATCAAGTCATTGTAAGATAGGAAGAAAAGATAAACTGGTCACATGGCAAGAATGGATGGATGGATAGGTAGCCATAAAGCTAGAGCATAAACATTTACTATGTGCCATTCATTGTGCTAAATCTTAGATATACCCATACAAGCCAGGAATAGTCCCCGCTTTCAAGGACCTTACAGTATAACGGAGGAAGATAACAGTGGAGGGGTACTAGAAAGGGAGGGTGGGAAGGTGTTTTTTTTTCATGGTAAGGAAATAGCTGAGAAAGTATTGCTGAATACATGGGCCCCAGCAAGTACGGTACTTATCAGATCTGAGACACCTGGATTAGGGTCCAAGATGGCTGGTGGCTGAGGATGATGACTGAAGAATAGATAACAAGTAAACATTTAGGGTATTCTTTTGGTACCCTTATATTGGGAGAAAATAAGAAAGTCATGGTAGGTGTTCCATGTACAGCAGACTTTAAGAAAAACATGGATGGACAAAGGAAGCACAGGACAGGCTGGCATTGATAGGTCTGCACAGTTGGAGAGAACTCCTGAATTAGTGAGGTTGTAATTTGAGTGTAACACTGATGACTCACAGACCACTTCAACATCCAGATGGTTCTCAGACAAACTGCTGCCTCTTAGTCTGGCGTGACCTGTTCTTATGAATCCTTGCAAAATAGACACACCTTTCTCTCTACGTGATAGGTACATCTTTCTGTTCACGCATCACATCAGTGTTCTCTTACATTGCTTCTTGAATATAATTCTTTCTTGGCAATGCACCTCAGTGCGTTTGTGCCCACTGTGTATTTTTCCATTGTCCTTAAGGTGATTTACAATTGTGGTTCTTTAGAGATTGTGGTATTTCAGGATTTGCACCCATCTAGCACCACTGGAATCAAAGTGAGGTTAAAATGAGATATTTGTAAAGCACAGGGCCCGGCACATAATAGGCTCTAAATAAATGCTTGTTTCCTTCCTTTTTTTGTTTTAAAGTGTTCTTTCCTCCTCGAGCAGGAGTTTAGTGTCATTTAAAGCACTGAATAGTTTTCCAAAGGCAATCTAGCCTGCTTAGTTTTGGGCTCAGGAAATCATTCATTTTTGTGTATGAATAGTACAAGATAGATTTATTGATGGACCATCTCTATTATGGACTGTTCCTCTAATTGCTTATCATATCTGGGTAATACGTATTCTTAGTCCACTTTGTTTTTGTGGTATAGATGGTTAAGTCAAGCTCTTCAGTGATGATGGTTCCTTTTTTTAAAATTTTAATTAATTTATTTTAAATGATCAGCAATCACTTCCACAAACTTGTGAGTTTTAAATTTTTCTCACCCCTTTCCCCACCACCCTCCCCAAGAGGGTGCCCAATCTTATATAGGCTATACATCTACATTCCTATTAAACATATTTTCACAATAGTGATGTTGTAAGTAAGAATTAGAGCTAATGGGAGGAACCACCAGAAAGAGAAAACAAGACACAACAGAAGAAAAGAAATAGCAAATAGTATGCTTCAATCTGCATTCAAACTCCATAGTTCTTTCTCTGGATGTGGATAGTATTTTCTATCATAAAGCCTTTGGAGATGTCTTAGATCCTTGTATTGCTGAGAAGGGTTAAGTCTATCAATATTAGTCTGTTACTGTGTATAATGTTCTCCTGGTTCTACTCACTTCACTCAGCATCAGACCATACAAGTCTTTCCAGGTTTTTCTGAAGTCAGCCTGTTCGTCATTTCTTATAGCACAATAGTACTCCATTACATTCATATACCACAACTTATTCAGTCATTCTCCAATTGATGGGCATCCCTTCAATTTCCAATTCTTTGCCACCACAAAAAGAGCCGCTATAAATATTTTTGCGCAGGTGGATCCTTTTCCCATTTGTATTATTTCTCTGGGATATAGCCAGGAAGTGCTATTGCTGGGTTGAAGGGTATGCACATTTTTATTGCCCTTTGGGCATAGTTCCAAATTGCTCTCCAAAATGGTTGGATCAGTTCACAACTCCACCAGCAATGCATTAGTGTTCCAATTTTCCCACATCTTCTCCAACAATTAGCATTTTCCTGTTTTGTCATGTTGGCCAGTCTGATAGGTGTAATGTGGTACCTCAGAGTTGTTCTGATTTGCATTTCTCTAATCAGTAGTGATTTAGAGCATCTTTTCATATGACTATAGATGGCTTTAATTTCTTCATATGAGAACTGCCTGTTCATATCCTTTGACCGTTTATCAGTTGGGGAATGACTTGTATTCTTAGAATTTTGACTTAATTTTCTATATATTTTAGAAATGAGGCCTTTATCAGAGACATTGGTTGTAAAAATTCTTTCCCAATTTTCTACTTTCCTTCTACTCTTGATTGCATTGACTTTGTACAAAAACTTTTGAATTTAATGTAATCAAAGTTATCCATTTTGCATTTCATAATGTTCTCTATCTCCTGTTTTGTCATGAATTCTTCTGTTCTCCATAAATCTGATAGGTAAACTATTCCTTGCTCTTCCAGTTTGTTTATAGTATCAGCCTTTATGTCTCAATCATGAACCCATTTTGACTTTATTTTTGTACATGGTGTGAGATTTTGGTCTATGCCTAGTTTCTGCCATGCTCTTTTCCAGTTTTCCCAGCAGTTTTTGTCAAAAAGTGAGTTCTTATCCCAGAAGCTGGAGTCTTTGGGTTTATCAAATAATAGATTACTATGGTCATTGACTACTGTGTCTTGCATACTTAACCCTGATGGTTCATTTTTAAGGGGTTTTGCAGTATTCTAGGTTATGATATAATCAGCATATTCTCATCCAATAACAGGAATTTCAGTAAGTTTTTACCGTCTGTGAAAGGGATTCTAACCTTTTTTGTGTCATATACCCCCTTGTCAGTCTGGTGAAGTCTCTGGATTCCTTCTGACAATTATTTTTTAAAAATAATTGAAGGAAAAGCTAAATTTTAATTAGACATTAGTGAAGATAAAGATTTAATTCAGTGGACCACAGGATAACCTGATCTATAAGGATTCTATTCTGTTTGGATTTTGCACTGGATATCCTCCATGACAGTGGCAATCACTTTTGACAAGCATACCTCTCTCTTTATATGTTTGATGTTGATTGTCTGAGGGTTGTTGAACAGAATTATATTTCTTCCTTTTTTTTTCCAAAAGGCAATTGGGTTTAAGTGACTTGCACAGGGTCACATAGCTAGTAACTGTCTACAGCCACATTTGAACTCAGGTCCTCTTGACTCCAAGGCTGGTACTCTATCTACTGTACCATCCAGCTACCCCATAAAGTTATAGTTCTTAACTGTTTTGAAACTTAATTGTAACAGATACTGTAGAAATACCATTGCATTTGTAGTCTGACAACATAGGTTTGAATCCTACTTGCACTGTTTTGTTACTAGTGTGGGGCCTTGGGCAAGTCACTTTCTTTGACTATTCATCTGTAAAATGAGGAGAATTGAACTAGATTACTTCAAAGTCCCTGCTGTTCTTCATCTTTGAGCCTATAATTTTTGTAGCACCTAAGTCACAGTGAATAGAATGCTGGTTTAGAGTCTTCCTGACTCCCAAGTTGAAACCCAGCCTCAGAAGCTTATTAACTATGTAACCTTGGGCAAATCACTTAACTTCTGCATGTCTCAGTTTTCTTAACTTAATGAGGATAATAATAGCTAGTTTTTATGAGAATCAAATGAGATAATAGTTGTAAAGTGCTTAGCACAGTGCCTGGCACATAGAAGGTGCTATAAAAATGCTGACTAGTGTTATTATTATTATCATTATTATTATTATTATTATTACTATTGTAATGTGTTTGTGATGAGAGTCTTTATGACAGCATATTGTTTTACCTGATCAGAGGTTTTGTTTTTGTTTTTTTTTAATATTCATCAAACTGTAAGCAGAGTGGTATCTTTTATTCTCTGCATCTTAGTTAGTTATGTGACTGTTAAAAATTTGATCTGCGATACTATATTTGTAATAAAGCCCACATCTTATTCCTGTCTAATGCCTTCATCAAGGATCTCCTTGATATGATTGTCAGTTATTCTTACAAAGTTCTTATACAGATGAGAAAGTAGGCATATGGGTCAGTAGTAAATGATAGTTTCTCATCATTAGTAGTAAATGGTAGTTTCTTATCATAGTCTCTCTTGCTGGGGTTGGGGTGGCGAGAGTGGGGGGGGCAGTATTCATTCTTTGAGAGAGCTTGAGAATTTATTTCTCAGTACCCTTAAATTGCATCCCTTCCAGTGCAGATCTACTCTACACATCCTTGGGTCTGATCTAGCTTCTCTTTTAAATTCACCCTTCACTAAGTTTTTGTAACACTTCTCTGTCTTCATTCTCTTACCACATGTCTGACCAATCCATTTCAGTCTCTTCTGCAAAATTATAATCTATGTCTTGGCCTCTATGCATCACTGTACCCCTAGAACTCTGTCCTATGTCCTTCTTACTCCCTCTCCTTCTCCTCCCCCTTCTCCCTCTGTTTCCCTTCCTCCTTTACTCTCTCCCTCTCCCCTTTTGGTGGATTCAACAACTCCAGTGGATTCAACTATCATCCCCATGCAGATGATTCTCAGGTCAACATAACCAACCCCCTGGCTTCTCCTGAGCTCCAGTCCCTTATCTTCCAAGTTCCAGTGTCCCTCAGGAATCTCAAAATAGAACTTAATAGCTTTATCCTCAAACCCATATCCAGTTAGTTTGCCAAAGTTGCCGAGTCTGATTATTTCACCTCCTTTATATCTCTCACATCTGTCCCTTTTCTCTACTTGTAGCATAACCACTCTAGTTCAATCCTCATCAGTTCTTGTCTGGACAATTGCAGTAGCCTTAAAATTAGTTTGCTTATAGCCAGCCTCTCTGCTATCCAATCCAGCTTCCACACAGTTGCCATATTTGGCTGCATAGTTTTAACCATGGCAAAAAAAAAATAAAGTTCAAAAAGCTTTAGTGGCTCTCCATTGTCTTTCAGACAAAATACAAATTCCTCTTTTTGGTATTTCAGGTCTTTCATTCTGACCCCATCCTGTCTTTCTAGGTTGAACTAACTTAATTGCTGTTTCCTGTAAACTATATTCCGTCTCCTATACCTGTGCCTTTTGTAAAGGCAGTGTTTTCAAGTCTGGGATTCTCTGTCTCCCTTTGTTTACTTTTTTAATTTCCTAATACCCTTCAGGGCACACCTTAAGTAATACCCTCTTTCCTGATATTTCCTGCTTTTCAGTTCTCACCTTCCAATCACTGCTTAGTTACTTTTACTCTTGGTATTTTCTTATCTATGGACATATAGATCCTCTAGCATATTGCCAGGCACACCATATTACTTGAGTCATCTTTGTTTTCTCTAGCATCTTTTCTTCCTCATATAGCATATCAGAAACTGTTATGTTAGAATATAAGGTGACTTCACTGTTAGTGAAGAAAAGTTTGTTGTGAAGAGAATCCTGATATCTTTTCCATTTTTCATCTGTTTGCTTCTAGTATCATCCTTAAATGTTCTTGGAATAATCTGGTTTAATTTGGTATCTGGCCAGGCCTTTTGTAAATTTGTTTTTCCTCCACCACTTCTTATTTTTTCATAGTCTTCTATGGAACATCTTTAGGATCGTAGATGTAGGACTGAAAAAGGACCTTAGAGGCCATCTAATAAAACAACAATGGGCCATAGACATTTTACACCTCACATATGTAGGAAATGGTGAACTGCGATTTGAACCTAGATCTTCTAACTTCAGATCTGGTGCTCTTCTTTTCCTACAGGATTCTAAACTGACCTTAAGCTACCAGCTCTTTGTATTGGGCAAAATGATTGAGTATTTATTGGGTTGTTTTAGGCAGCTTTAGGGTCACTATTGTGGCTACTGACTTACATTACATAAACTTCCTTATGGAATGAAATTGTTTTGTTTCACTATTTACTTCCAATTTTTCAGTATCCATAGCTTGTTTTAATATGTTAAGTTGGAACTCTCTTAAAATTATATTTCAGAATTTCATAGGAATCACTCGGATTCATTAGCTTATAGCTTGTTTACTCCTTTCTCTTCCTTCTTTCTTTGAAATTCAGGACCTTTGCCATTTTCTTTCTTTTTTTTTAATTAAATTTTTATTTTTATTTATTTTTTTATGTTTTTTTTTCCATATGCTTTTGAGTTGAAAATTTTTCTCCCTTTTCTTCCCCCCCACCCTCCCTAAGACAGCACAATCTGACATAGGCTTTACATTTACATACCCATTAAACATATTTTCATGTTAGTGAAGTTGTAAGTAAAAATTAAAACCAATAGGAGGAACCATCAGAAAGATGAAACAAAACTCAACAGAAGGTAAAAATAAGTGATAGCGATTCGACTTCCATAGTTCTTTCTTTGGATGTGGACAGCATTTTCCATCCTGAGGTTTCTGGAGATGTCTTAGATCCTCTTAATGCTAAGAAGGGCTCAGTTTAACAATCTTAGTCATTGTATAACGTGGCTGTTATTGTGTACAAAGGTCCTCTTGGTTCTGCTCACTTCACTCAGCATCAGACCATATAAGTCTTTCCAGGTTTTTCTGAAGTCAGCCTGTTCATCATTTCTTATAGCACAATAGTATTCCATTCATTCACATTATATACACTTGCTCAGCCATTCCCCAATTGATGGGCATCCTCTCAATTTCCAATTCTTTGCCACCACAAAAAGAGCTGCTATGAATATTTTTGTACATGTGGGTCCTTTTCCCATTTGTTTGATCTCTTTGGGATATAGCCCTAGAAGTGCTATTGCTGGATCAAAGGGTATGCACATTTTTGTAGCCCTTTGGGCATAGTTCCAAATTGTTCTCCAAAATGGTTGGATCATTTCACAACTTTACGACCAATGTATTAGTGTTCCAATTTTCCCACATCTTCTCCAACATTTATCATTTTCCTGTTTTGTCATGTTGGCCAATCTGATAGGTGTGATGTGGTACCTCAGAGTTGTTTTGATTTGCATTTCTCTAATCAATAACGATTTAGAGCATTTTTTCATATGACTATAGATGGCTTTAATTTCTTCATCTGAGAACTGTCTGTTCATATCCTTTGACCATTTATCAATTGGGGAATGGCTTGTGTTCTTATAAATTTGTCTTAATTCTCTATATATTTTAGAAATGAGGCCTTTATCAGAGAGACTGGTTGTAAAAATTCTTTCCCAATTTTCTACCTTCCTTCTAATCTTAGTTGCATTGGCTTTGTTTGTGCAAAAACTTTTCAATTTAATGTAATCAAAATCCATTTTGCTTTTCATAATGTTCTCTATGTCCTGTTTCGTCATGAATTCTTCTGTTCTCCATAGATCTGATAGGTAAACTATTCCTTGTTCTCCCAGTTTACTTATGGTATCAGCCTTTATATCTAAGTCCTGAACCCATTTTGACTTTATTTTGGTATATGGTGTGAGATTTGGGTCTATGCCTAGTTTCTGCCATACTCTTTTCCAGTTTTCCCAGCAGTTTTTTTCAAAGAGTGGGTTCTTATCCCAGAAGCTGGGGTCTTTGGGTTTATCAAATAATAGATTACTATAGTCATTGACTACTGTGTCTTGCATATTTAACCTATTCCACTGATCCACCTCCCTATTTCTTAGCCAGTACCAAGCAGTTTTGATGATTGCTGCTTTATAATACAATTTAAGATCTGGAATTGCTAGGCCACCTTCCCCTGCATTTCTTTTCATTAGTTCCTTTGATATTCTGGACCTTTTGTTTTTCCAAATGAATCTTGTTATTATTTTTTCTAACTCTATAAAATAATTTTTGGTAGTTTGATTGGTATGGCACTGAATAAGTAAATTAGCTTAGGTAGGATTGTCATTTTTATTATATTAGCTCGGCCTACCCATGAGCAACTGATATTTTTCCAATTATTTAGATCTGATTTTATTTGTGTGAAAAGTGTTTTGTAATTGTGTTCATAGAGTTCCTGGGTTTGTTTGGGAGGTAGACTCCTAAATATTTTATAATGTCTACAGTAAGTTTAAATGGGATTTCTCTTTCTATCTCTTGCTGTTGGGCTTTGTTGGTAATATATAGAAATGCTGATGATTTATGTGGGTTTATTTTATAGCCTGCAACTTTGCTAAAGTTGTTTATTATTTCAAGTAGTTTTTTACTGGATTCTCTAAGTATATCATCATGTCATCTGCAAAGAGTGATAGCTTTGTTTCTTCTTTGCCTATTCTAATGCCTTCAATTTCTTTTTCTTCTCTTATTGCTAAAGCTAAGGTTTCCAGTACAATATTGAATAACAGTGGTGATAATGGACATCCTTGTTTCACCCCCGATCTTATTGGAAATGCTTCTAGCCTGTCCCCATTACATATAATGCTTGCTGAAGGTTTTAGATATGCTATTTATTATTTTAAGGAAGACTCCATTTATACCTATGCTTTCTAGTGTTTTTAATAGGAATGGGTGTTGTATTTTATCAAAAGCTTTTTCTGCATCTATTGAGATGATCATGTGGTTTCTGTTGGTTTTGTTGTTGATATGCTCAATGATGCTGATAGTTTTCCTAATATTGAACCAACCCTGCATTCCTGGTATAAATCCTACCTGGTCATGGTGTATTATTCTTGTGATAAGTTGCTGCAATCTACTTGCTAGTATTTTGTTTAAAATTTTTGCATCTATATTCATTAGAGAAATTGGTCTATAATTTTCTTTCTCTATTTTGACTCTTCCTGGTTTAGGTATCAACACCATATTTGTATCATAAAAAGAATTTGGTAAGACTCCTTCTTCACCTATTTTCCCAAATAGTCTATATAGTATTGGAATTAATTGTTCTTTAAATGTTTGATAGAATTCGCATGTAAATCCATCTGGCCCTGGAGATTTTTTCCTAGGGAGTTCATCAATGGCTTGTTCAATTTCTTTTTCTGAGATGGGGTTATTTAAGTATTTTACTTCCTCTTCGTTAATCTGGGCAATTTATATTTTTGTAAATATGTATCCATTTCACTAAGATTGTCAAATTTGTTGGCATATAGTTGGGCAAAATAATTCCTAATTATTGTTTTAATTTCCTCTTCCTTGGTGGTAGCTTCACCTTTTCATTCTTGATACTAGTAATTTGGTTTTCTTCTTTCTTTTTTTAATTAAATTAACCAAAGGCTTATCTATTTTATTGGTTTTTTCATAAAACCAGCTCTTAGTTTTATTTATTAGTTCAATAGTTTTCTTAATTTCAATTTTATTAATTTTTCCTTTGGTTTTCAATATTTCTAATTTGGTGTTTAGTTGAGGATTTTTAATTTGTTCTTTTTCTAGTTTTTTAGTTGTATGCCCAATTCATTAATCTCCTCTTTTTCTATTTTATTTATGTAAGCATTTAGAGATATAAAACTTCCCCTAAGAACTGCTTTCGCTGCATCCCATAGGTTTTGGTATGTTGTCTCATTATTGTCATTCTCTTGAATGAAATTATTGATTGTTTCTATGATTTGTTGTTTGACCCAATCATTTTTTAGGATTAGATTATTTAGTTTCCAATTATTTTTTAGTCTATCTTTCCATGGCCCTTTATTACATATAATTTTTATTGCATCATGATCTGAAAAGGATGCATTTAATATTTCTGCCTTTCTGCATTGGATTGTGAGGTTTTTATGCCCTAGTACATGGTCAATTTTTTTGTATGTGCCATGTACTTGAGAAAAAAGTATATTCCTTTCTATCCCCATTCAGTTTTCTCCAGAGGTCTATCATACCTAACTTTTCTAATGTTCTATTCACCTCCTTAACTTCTTTCTTGTTTATTTTGTGGTTAGACTTATCTAGTGCTGAGAGGGGGAGGTTCAGGTCCCCCACTAGTATAGTTTTGCTGTCTATTTCTTCCTGTAACTCCCTGAACTTCTCCTGTAAGAATTTGGATGCTATACCATTTGGTGCATATATTTTAGTAATGATATTACTTCATTGTCTATGGTGCCTTTTAGCAGGATGTAGTTTCCTTCCTTATCTCTTTTGATTAGATCTATTTTTGCTTTTGCTTTGTCTGAGATCAGGATTGCTACCCCTGCTTTTTTCACTTCAGCTGACACATAATATATTCTGCTCCAGCCTTTTACCTTTACCCTGTATGTGTCACTCTTTTTCAAATGTGTTTCCTGTAAACAACATATTGTAGGATTATGGTTTTTAATCCATTCTGCAATCCGTTTCTGTTTTATGGGAGAGTTCATCCCATTCACATTCACAGTTATGATTACTATCTGTGTCTTTTTCTCCATCCTTTTTCCCCCTATTTATGCTTTTCTTTCTCCTTTTTCCTTTCCCCCTTCACTAGTGTTTTGCTTTTGACCACTGCCTCCTTCAGTCCCTTCCCCCTTTTATTATCCCTTTCCCTTTTCTTCCCCTTTAGTCTTACTGCTTTCCCTCCTTCTTTCCCCCCCCTCCCTTTTCTTTCCCCCTCCCTTTTCTTTCCCCTTTTCCCTCCTACTGCCTATAGGGCAAGTTAGATTTCTATACCTAACTGATTATATTATGCCCTTCTTGAGCCAAATCTGATGAGAGTAAGGTTCAAACAATGCTCCCCCCTTCTTTCCCTCTGCTGTAATAGGATTTTGTGTCTTTTCCTGTAATGTAATTTACCCTTGTCTGCCTCCTCCTTTCTCAGTACATTTTCTAAGATCAGATTGATCCACTTATTTGGATCCATTTAACCCTTGATTAGATTTTTTTTTATCATTACATCAAAGTCAACTAATATCCACCCTCTTTATGTATACTCCTTTAACAAGGTGTAATAACAATACAGTTCTCAAGGGTTGCAAGTCTCATATTCCCTTGTAGGGGTTTAAACAGCCCCCCCATTAACAACATATTGTATCCTTCTGTCCCATTTACCTTTTTAAGTCCTTCTTGAGTCCTGTACTTGAAGATCAAATTTTTTGTTGAGCTCTGGTCTTTTTATCAGGAAAGTTTGGAAGTCTCCTATTTCATTGAATATCCTCCTCCCTTGAAAAATGATGCTCATTTTTGCTGGGTAATTGATCCTTGGCTGCATTCCAAGCTCCTTTGCCTTAGGAATATCATGTTCCATGCCCTGCGGTCTTTTAATGTAGAAGCTGCAAGGTCCTGTGTAATCCTGACTGTGGTTCCATGATATTTAAATTCTTTCTTTCTGGCTGCTTGCAGCACCTTCTCTTTCATCTGGTAATTTTGGAATTTTGCTATTATATTTCTTGGCATTGTCAATTTGGGATCTCTTTCAGGTGGTGATCGTGGATTCTTTCTATGGTTATTTTCCCTTCTGGTTCTAGGACTTCTGGGCAGTTTTCCTTTATGATTTCCTGAAAGATACTGTCCAGGCTCTTTTTTTCATCATGATTTTCAGGTAGTCCAATAATTTTTAAATTGTCTCTCCTGAGTCGATTTTCCAGGTCGGTTGTTTTACTGATGAGGTATTTTAGATTTTCATGTTTTTTTCATTTTTTTGTTTCTGTTTGACTGATTCTTGCTCTCTCATAGAGACATTAGTTTCCATTTGTCCAATTCTAGTTTTTAACAGATTGTTTTCTTCTGTTAGTTTTTGTACTTCCTTCTTCAACTGGCCAATTGTGTTTTTTAGGGACTTGTTTCTTCAGTGTACTCTTCTGTTAGTTTTTGTCCTTCCTTCTTCAATTGGCCAATTGTGTTTTTTAGGGACTTGTTTTCTTCAGTGTATTTTTTTTCCAATTGGCCAATTGTATTTTTGAAGGACTCTTTTACCTCTCTCATTTGACTATTAAAATCCTTCTTGAGCTCTTCTAAGAAGGCTTTTTGGGCTTCAGACCAGTTCATATTCCCTTTTGTTGTTGCAGATGTGGGTTTGTTGACAATGTTGTCCTCTTCAGAATTTCTGTCTTGATCTTCACTCTTCTCATAATATGAATCTATGGTACGTTTCTTTTTACTCATGGTGTTTCTTTATTCCCTGGCCTTTAAAGAGATTGAGCTCTCCTGCTGGGGAACAGAGGGTACTGACCCAAGCTTCTTGTGTTGGGAGCCTAGGTCTTGGTCACTGGCTTTGCGTGCTGGGGCCTCTTATGCTGGCAATTGGAGGCTGTAGGTTTCTGGCAGCTTACCTTGTGTTGGGCTGGAATCAGCAAGGCTGGAACTTTCAGGCAATTCTAGGTTGCCTGCTTTTCCTTTCCTTTAGCTTTCTTCAGCTCCTTTTAGATGGGTGCTGCAGGATGTTTATCTGCCTGGGGCCCCTTGCAGTGTTGTCTCCCTCATTTCTGCTAATGCACAGGAGATTCCTTTGCAGTGGAGTGCCGAGGCTCCTGGTGGTTTTCTGAGCTGGTTTCCACCGGTTCCCTCCGCCCTCACTGAGGCACTCGGAGGTCCAGGTGTTGGTGTTTGCCTGCTCTACCACCTGGGCTTCAGGATTTCTTCACAATTGGAGGCTTCAGGGCTCCTACAGCTCACCTGGTGTTGGGTTGGAATCAGCAAGGCCAGGGCTTTAGGAAGCCTTTAGGTTGTTTTCTTCACCTCCTTTCAGATGAATGCAGGGTACTTATCGCTGGGGCCCCTTGTAGTTCTGCCTCCCTTTTTTTTGTCTGAGGCACTGGGAGACCCATTTGCTGGGCTGCTGCACTGCTGCTTCTTGTCTTTCTTCTAGTTCAGGTATTCCAGGGGTTTTTTTTCTGGGGTGATATTTTCTGGGTTTTCAGAGGTTGATAGGGGAGAGTGAGAGCGACTACCTTTTCACTCCGCCATCTTGGCTCCTGGAAGTGGAAGTCTGACCTTTGCCATTTTCTAGTCCTGTCCTACCTCTTATTAATCTTCTTTCAGAAGTCATCAGTAACTGTAAATCATAATCACCAGTTCTTTTAGCACCCAAAGATGTAGGTTAGCTGGGTCTGGTGCATGGAAATCATCAGAGATAGCTAATTGCCTACTTGTTATTTTCCAACTTATCTTGGCTGTAAAGTCTCTATTAACAATTTTCGTTCTATCACATGCAGCCTAAGTTCTTAAAGTGTGGCTAAATCTTAATTTTACCTTAATTTCACAAAACTAAAAGCACAACTCATCTGATGTCATTAACTAATTCTGAAATATCTAAACTCCCTAAAGCACAAGTCAGCAGCCAACACAGTTGTGTGCAAGCACGCTTTGACATTTGCTACCTCATGTAGTGGGGACAGGTAGGTGGCAGGGTGGATACTGGGCTTGGAATCAGAAAGACTAATTTTCATGAATTCAAATCCAGCCTCAGACACTTACTAGCTAGGTGACCCTGGGCAAGTCACTTAACCCTGTTTGCTTCAGTTTCCTCATTTGTAAAATGAGCTGAAAAAAGAAATGGCAAACTGCTCCATTATCTTTGCCAGGAATATCCCAGATGGGGGTCACAAAGAGCATGAAACAACTGAAAAACAAAACCTCATGTGGTAAAATCTTGAATATCAGGAACACTCAATGAAGTAGTTATTCTCGATAGCTGAGTGTTCTAGACAGTTGAAATGTGTTCATTTCATACCAGAACTTTTGTTTTAAGGGTGGGGTTGGAAGGTAGAAGGGTTGAAGAGATATTTCAATCATTTTCCATAGAAATTTCTCTGCAAAGAGTATGATAAGTTTTTTCTTGGCTTCAGGCTATCCATGTATTGTTATATAAATATCAGTTATTGTAGTGTGCTATAAAATTTTGTAAGCTCCACTAAGGTATAAACGAAATAATTTTTCATCTTTCTATTCCTAGTGCCAAGCACAGTGCACTAAATATAGTGGGTTCTTAATAGCTGTGTGTTGAACTAGATACCCTCATAATGTATTCAGATACTTAGGAATTTTTGCCCTTACCTCTGCAAAGAAAGGAGACAGGTACATTTTTTTCATTTTTTCTTGGGCCATGTTTGGTCATTATAACTTTTTGTAAAAACTTTTTGTGATTTTCTGTCTACTCTCTTGTTGCTCCTCTCTTGGTTTGCACTTGTGATCCATTCTGTGAGTTTGGAAATGAGTTAATTTCATGTAAGATTTCCATATAAAAATCTTGTTATAATTTTGTCATTTAGAAGTAAATAGGCTGTGAGTAAGCCCAAGAGGCTGTCCTTTGAGAGGAAAGTGATAACTTTGAAGCTTGAACTTTGTGAGAAATCTGTAAGCTGCTCAGAGATCTTTACTTATTCCCTGGTTCCAGTTGTGTCCTAAATAGTTAAGCTTAGGGGCAGGTAGGTAGTGCAGTAGATAGAGCTCTGGCCTTGGAGTCAGGGGGATCTGAGTTCAAATCTGGCCTCAGACACTTGACACTAGCTGTGTGACCCTGGGCAAGTCACTTAATCCCCATTGCCTCACCCAAAAAAAAAATTCTGTTCTAGTTGCTTAAAAAAGAAAAGTTTAAAAAAAATAGTTAAGCATAATTATCTCTTGGTGATAATGTCCATATCTTGAATATGTGTTCCATTAACACAATATCAGAGTCCATTTACTTAAATGTCATAGATAACTTAAAATCTTCTCATATACTCATAATGCTCATGGCATTCCTAAAGATTACTACTTGATTTGACCAATGAAAATTTAACAATAAATGTAGTTCTAAATAGTAAGCATAGTTTTTCTCAAATTAGATGTGTCAAATACTTTAAAAACTGGTAGGATTTTAATTTATAGATCCTCTTTCAAAGGTGGTATGTGCTTTCATTAGTAAATAAGTATAGAATATTGTGCATGGATTTGTTAGAGGTTCTTAAACAGAGTCTTAAAGAACTTTCCCCAAAAAATTTGGCTGACTTTTTCTTTCTGCATCAGGGGTTGGCAGACTTTCAAAATTGTTATGTCAAGATTCTTATCCCAATTTTTCTGACCCCTCAGATTGAGGGTAAAGAGAGGGTTACTCAGAGTTAATAATAATTTAATAGCTAACATTTAATTATAAAGCACTTTAAGGTTTGTAGAGCTCTTACATATCTCTTTTGATTTTCACAGCAACCCTGTGAGTTAGGTGCTATTATCCATTTTAGAGATAATGAAAGGGAGTCTGAATGAGATTAAGCTATTTGCCTTCAGTCATCTAGCTAGTGTCTGAGACAGAATTTAAACTCCAATCTTCTTGGTTGTAAGTCTGACACTATCGACTACACTACCTATATGCTTAAGAGTTGTCCTTACACTTAGATCTTCATGATAAAAAAATAAGGGAACAAGAAAATCTTACTTAATTTTTAAAAATTTTTACTTAGCCTAAAATCCTATCAATTAAAAGTTCTTTTTGTGTTGCACTCTTTTTAAACGTCCTCCTTCTCAAGAATTAAAGGAGGGGTATCAATCATGAGTATAAAGTATTTTAAACAAATTTCTGTCTTCTAACACATAGTTGAGTTCAGTATACCAAAGAAGGAAAGTTTGGATTTGTGGGGTGTCTTAGATAATTTTAGGTCATAAAGCCTTGGACACATAGGAAATAACACAAAAAGGGAGGTAGAAAGGTACGAAGCAAACTTTGCCACCTTTGACATTTTGCTAAGTGTTGATACCGTATGCTTTTGTGTATTTGGGTAGAGGATGACAACAAGAAGTGGTGAGAGGTCATGGTTCTTTTGAAGAAGGATTAGTTGGTGACTTGTGCTGTATTGTAGGGGTCAGATAGATTTTCAAGAGTGATTTACTTCTAAAGTCATAAGTATTGAAGAAATTGTTTTATTGAGGATTACTGGAGTCTTCCGAAGTAACTCTCATAAATACTGTAGTTCTGACCAAAGTTTTATCATGCTTGACATAACTATCTTGTTGTGAAGTTTCATTTTTTTTTCTTTCAGCGTACCTCATTTCAGAACTAGAAGCTGCCAGAATGCTGTGTGTGAATTCTCCTCCCAAAAAAGCACAAGAAGGAGGTGGTAGTGAGGTTTTTTCAAGAGTTGAAAGGCATATGTATTGCTTTGGGAATGTCAAAACCTCCAGCCAATATAACCATGTTCCAGTTCTTCAGCGGCATAGAAAAAAAAGTAAGATTTTTGTACCAAAATACAGTGCATTAAGGGAAACCTAGTTATTTGTCTGAAGTGAATCAATGAATTTTTTCCAAAGAGACAACTTTTTTTATCTTCAGTGAATTTTGGGTTCAGATGTTAAAAATAAGTTGTTATTTTTGTTGTGGTTCTTATAACATGAATGTTGGAGTTACAGTATTGTTTCTTTTTCAAAATAAAAATTCATTGATGTCCTGTTTTGCAGAGTGTTTTGATTTAGTGGTCATCTTCATTATTATGAAATAGTAAAAATTGTGCTTTGAAATATTTTTTCCCCCTGCATGCTATCATTTAAAAATTTGTAAAGAAAAAAACATTCAAAAAATCTTTTTTGTTTTCTTTACTTCTTCCTCTCAGGTAAAAATAATTAGGATGTTAATACTTAAATTTCCTCAGTTCAATCACTATTGTGTCTTATGTGCTTTATTTGTAAATAAGGTTTTTCAAGTAATAACAGCCTCGTGTATAAGCAAACGTATACTTAAAATGTCACAGATTTGTGGAGCAGAAGAGAATAAAGATATCACACATTTTTTTTCTCCTTATGCTTTTCTTAATGCACTACTTTTAGTCTGCAAATTAAGTATAAATAAGAATACAATAAGAGGTGCCATAATAAAATAATGTAGGAATGGTTCCCAGTACAAAATTGAGCCCTGATTTATCTACGTTACAGTTTATATATATTCTCTGATAATTGTACAGTGAAATAGACAGTGAGACAAGAGCCAGGGTAACCAGCTTTCTGGTTCCTCCCATTCCCACCCTCACCCCCCCCCTTAGGGCCTTCATTTATCTTTAGTTCATGACTACCTTTCTGTTATTAGGATATTCTGATAAAAGGATATGTGAAGAATCTTTTGAAGGTGGGGAAAATCTTTAACTCGTTTTATTTATTTACTTATTTCAGTTAAAGGAAACATTAGCAAAAGTTCCTCCTAATCATGTGGGAAAGCCTTTGTTGAAGAAAACAATGGGACCAGCTCACTGGGTAAGTACAGGTTCATTTGGAAGTAAATTGGTAGACCATGATACATTTTGTGTTTTTGACATTAGAAAGCATGCTTTTTGAACTTTTTTCTTAAAGTAACTCTTTTAATGAGTACTGTGTCTAAATCTAGTCTAAAGGTACTTTTTCTTTTGTAAAAGTAAGGATTTTCCCCTAAGCTTTTAATTTATTTTAGCATTAAAAATAGGTAAACTAGACATTAAAATTTTGTGTAAATTTAATTGCCTCCCAATATTAGGAGTTAAATTTCAGATAGTAATTTTAAAATATTTTGTCAGAGTCCCTTCAGTATAAGAAATTTTAAATCAAAATAGGTTATAAGTTACCTGTTGTTTTTTAAGCCAGAGTGCTTACAAATTAATAAGAAACATAAAAATCTAATTTTATTTCTGTTGTTTGAATTTAGTGTTCCCATTCTTCAATATCTGTCATCCCACTGATGGACAGTATGGTGTAATAGAAAGAGCAATATGTTTGAAGTCAGTGTAGGAACTACCAGCTGTATGACTTTGGACAGCTTACTTAGCAGTGCTTCATCCTAACCTGTTCACAAGGTTTGGGTAGGATAGCTCTCCCCACAAATTGCTATATAAATAAATGTAAGCTATTGTTATCTTGTACTTTGAATTTAACTAGAAGTGTAATCATGATGTAATTTGTTGGGATTTAAATTATTTCCGTTGCTCTATTAGAAGGAGAAAATCAAAACAATTAACATTTGAGTTGAGCATTTCATCTAATATTGACTATTTTTTTTTCCAGGAGAAAATAGAAGCAGTTAACCAAGCCATAACCAATGAATATGAAGTTCGAAGGAAGCTTTTAGTGAAACGTCTAGATGTCACCGTACAGTCATTTGGCTGGTCAGACAGAGCTAAGGTATACATGACACTATGAAAGAACAGAGTATTGAAAGACATGAATCAGTAGAAGTTTCTTTGAAATCATTTAACTAAACTGTAAATTTTTATTTGATTTAGTAGTTGCCATTTACAATGTTAGTAGTGCGTGTTTATTTGCAAAGAATATAATCTGGTGGAATTTAGGGGGTTTTTTCCTCCAAACCTTGAATTGGGAATGTGTTATTGACTCATACCTGAATTTTTCCAAATGTATATTCTCATAACTCTTCCCAATACATTAATTAGTTTTCCCCTCTGAAACTGAACCAGCTTACTAAGAATCAGGGCTTATAGTTATCTTACTATTAGATTATTTTTTATTAAATATGTAAAGCCTTCACATGACTACATTTAACAAGTTGTTCAGCTGTTATGCCTGGATATTTATAGATTAATAATATTTTAGAGCTTGAAGAGAATTTGGAGACCATCTAGTCCAGTTCCTTTGTCTTACAGATAAAGAAACCTAAGACCTGAGTTCAAATCTGGCCTCAAACACTTATTATAGTTGTGTGACCCTGGGCAAGTCGCTTAATCTTGTTTACTTCAGTTTCTTCATCTCTAAAATGAGCTAGAGAAGGAAATAGCAGATTAGTGTATCTTTGCCAAGAAAATCCCAAATAGGCTCACAAAGAGTCTGACACAACTGAACAACACTTAATCTGAGCCTTTCATTATGCTGTGATACAGGGACTTTTGGGGCAACTAGGTGGCGCAGTGGATAGTCAGGAGGACCTGAGTTCAAATCTGGTCTCAGACCAAACATTTGACACTTACTAGCTGTGTCACCCTAGGCAAGTCACTTAACCCGAACTGCCTAGAATAAAACAAAAAAAAAAAATTAAAAAAATAAAGGAACTCTCAAAGAAACATAAGATCATAACCTGAGAGTCCAATTCCAATCTATTGAGAAATATAGTAGCAGGCATATTAAAATCTTATGTGCTTTCATAAAGATAATGTGATCTTTATTGTTGAGATCAGACTTATGACAACCCTCAGCTTTTCAGAATTCAGCTTTTAACTACTAATGAAAGCTTTATTCCCATTATTCCTTTATCTCTTAAACCTCAAAGCATTATGTAAATATCAGTTTTTATTATCATTATCAGACATGAATCTTTTATCAAGATTAGTTATCTGGTGTCCCAGGCCATAGATGATTGGAAGAAGTAACCTGGAAGTGGCTTAGGTGCTTTTGTAAAAGGCCCAAAGGACATAATGGCCTTAACAGAGGGGAAATTGAAAATATAAAGACAGACAAAAAATGATATTGTCTTGCAGTAAAATAATGAATATTCATTGTGATGACCCTGAATCATCGAGAAAAGATTAAACTGTACTAAATCTGGTTTTTTTAAAAGTAAAGCCATATATAATGAATGTTTGAGGAAAAAAAAACCTTTGTGAAAAAGAATTGAAAATACAAAATTTACTGCTAAAAGGAATAGTCTTTGTTACCTGGAAAAATAACAGGTGGGAAATCTTTGATAGGTAAGTGAAGTTTTATATTAGGAATATATATTATATTATATCTACATAATACATTAGGAGTCAGCAGCATGTAATTAAATACTTTAAAGGTATTTGAAGGAATTTGTTCTGACTAGTCTGGACATGGATCAAATATTAAACTTATTTCGTATTCTAAAATACCCAGCACAATGCTAGGCTAATAGCTGATGATAAATAATACTTTCTGTTTAATTGTTCCACTATGTGTAAAAACTTACCCTTCCAGTAAATGTGATGTCATTAATGTGTATAAGTCCTTCAACAGTGGAAATCACAGCCCCTTTGTTCCTTAGGAGGTGATCTTCATGAGTTGCTGTGGGTGAAAAAATTAATTACCTTCACCCAAGTTTTGGTATTGAGCTTGTCTAAACTTAAGTAAACTGGTCCTTGCATCCAAAGAAATGTAGAAACACTGAGGCTTTTGAGGTTAATTTACATATTCTAGAGCTTGTATATCACTGGTGTAGGCCTCAAGAATCCATGCCCTTGGGGCATTTAGGTGGAATGAGGAAAGCTTTTGCCCTGACTTTTGAATTCTTTCTCTGGGATAATTCCAACTAAAATCTCACTTTCTACAGGAAGCCTTTCCCAATACCTTTTAATTCTAGTCTGTTAATTATTCCCTATTTATCCTGTATGTAGCTCATTTTTCCATATTTGTTTTTTGTTTCCCTCATTAGATTGTGAGCTCCTTGAGGGCAAAGACTGGCCCCCCCTTTTTTTTTTATCCTCAGCATTTAGCACAGTGCCTGGCACTTAGTAAATGTTTATTGATAGTCATCAAGAGGTTAGTGGAGTGGTAAGAACCTTATTTCTTTGTGATAGAATCTCAGAATAGTACTTTAGTGATTCTTTCTATGATCTGAAAAAATAAAGACAGCTTACCTGTTTGGGATCACCTTTCTTCCCTATACTAAAAGAAAAGTTTAACATTCTTAATTTATTATTTCATACAAATCAATGGAATTTCATACTTGGTTTGTAGTGTGATTTGTTATTAAATCAAAAGAGAAAATAGATCAAAGGCTGAAGATGAAGCATCAGACAGCACTGCAATAATCTGTTTAAGTTTAATGTATTAATTTGGAAGAGAAAAGTTGCGTACATTTTAAAATTAAATTGTAAAAAGAGTCTTATTGGTAAAATGGACCCTTCATTGTTATTAATTATTATTATTATTATTATTTTAAGATAAGAGAATATAAAAGGTTTTGTGAAATTGATAAGAATATATGTGTGTGTATATAAATGAAATGTGAAAGATACTTTGTCCACTAAGGCTATATAGATGTGAGTTACTGTTAACAACAGTGAGGCTTGTGTGGCCCCTTCTAAAATTATCTGCTACTTCACAGAAACCTAAAGATGAGAGAAAAAGAAGAAAGAAAATTGTTTGGAATTGTGTCTATCTATATAGCATATGAATGTGTATATTATCATAGCTTAATGGGAGCAGCTGAATAAGAAGGCTTAGCAAGCCCTGCTTATAACCATGCCAGCATATTAATGCCAGCAGGGGGCAGAAAACACAAGCAGTTGCTATAAAATGACTAAAGCTCTGGGAAAACAAGCCAAATCGTACAAAAAGTCAGTTCTCTTTTACTCCCTAAACTTTGGCTTCTTAATATCATATGGACTCCCAGCCTAGTTACTGGTCTACCAACTAATTTCAGCCTTTGTATCACCATATACATGTTTACAATCTGACCTTGCAGTTGCTCTGCTTCCAAATTGTACCTGCCTTCTCAACCCTAATTGAAGATTGCCTTTACTGCTGCCAAGGAGATGTCTTATTCCTGGTTTATGTTAGCTCTCTCACACATTACAGTTGACCAATATTTTACTTTATGGCTTCCTGTCTAATAAGTCAGGATGGCCTCTGGACAACTTGGAAACAGGGGTTCCTTCAAGAACTCAGAGAGAAATTTGATTGTCCCTTTTCTTTGCAAATAGCTGAGATTTTTAACCAGTAGATTTGCTGTCTCCATCAGGGACCATGGGTCCTAGTATCAGGAATCATGATAGAATATGTGGTTCTGTACCTTGTCTGTGACTTTCTGGAATCAATTAGCCCAAGTATATGTGACCACCAGACTGCACAATTATTTATTAAGTGTGTACGCTTAATTATATATTCAGTGATGGTGGTGGTGTGGAAGTCCCTCCCATACTTTTCCAGCCCAACCCCTAAAAACTAATTGCTCAATTGAAGCTTGCTTTGTAGATCCAGTGAGATCTATATGAATATTAGGCATTGTCAAAGGTTAGCAGAGTCAGTATTTCAAGAATTACTAGATGAGTTGGTTGGTGATTTGTCTCTATGTTATCCTCTGTACTTCTGGAAGTCCTGCATATCATGTCAGATTAGTCCAAGTCATCTTCTGCTACCTACACCAGGACCAACTCTTTGCCAAATTGGAGAAATGGTAATTGAGGAGAGGTTAGAATTTTGCAGTACAGAATATGTCATAAGCACTACCATCCCCCCACCTCTGCCAGCACACACACCTCCTTAAAAGACCTCCAGCATTTTCTTGGTTTCAAAAGGTTATCCCTTGGTAATGCCTCTCATGTATTGCCTGAAATGCCCCCAAAAGCTTTTCAGTGAACACTAGATTTGGCAGGCAAATTAGTGTACTGAAAAGTTGATTTGCCTTACCCCTAGTCGTTAAATATCCAGATACACAATAACAAATAGCCCATTGTGGAGACTTAAACATCCATTGCCATATTGCTCTGCATGACCCAGACCTGTGCATTCATCTCTGTTATCTGGTGCAAAAAAGTAAATTAATAAATGAACATAAATTTATTAAATGCCATAGTGATTAAATTATGTTAGGCCTTGAATATGCAAAAAAGAAAAATGAGATAATCATTTCTCGTACGGGGTTTATGGTCCGATTGGGAAGATATAACTTATGTATGGAAATAGTGGCCAGAGAAGGAAGTTTTGATCTAGGTAGTCATATGCATTATGAATGGAGCCATAGGATAGTATATTGTCATACCCTTTCCAGTGGTAATGATAAATCGTTTTAGTTACTGTTTCCAGAGCAAGACTTGGAAAATAGGGGGGATTGGGATACATGTGTATAGTGGCAAGGCAGAGGTACAAAGATTCCACTGAGAGTAGGCCTTGGTGTCCTATGGTTGACTGGTTGGAATGTGAAACATGGTTTGGGACTAGCTATATATAGTGGATTAGGTGAGTTTTCATTCGTTCACTGTCCAATCCATGTAACTCAGTCCCAAAGCTGAAAGGACTAAAGAATTATGTAGCTTAATGGAAGGAGCTGTGTATAATCAGAACTGTTTTTTAGATATGGAGGGATATGGCAAAGGAATGCAGTGCCTCTTTATTATCCACAGTGGCAATAAAGAGTGAATGGCATTATCCCTAGCACCTAGTAGAATGGCAGAGGTAAATTCCCCAAAAGAAGTCTTGGGAGCCAGTAGCATACAATGACCTGGAATTGACAGAGGCTTTCCACTATTGCCACTCCACTCACTAATCCTTGGCATCTAGGGAGCCATTATGTAGGCAGAAAGGCTATCTAGATAACCCCAGAGATGTGAATGAATAAGAATGAGGTGTGATGGACATTATTCATAAGCACACTGGCATCCAGTCAGAAATGCAAGGAGTGGAAACAGGCCAAAATTTAAGGGAATCAAGTTGAATCAAGCATTTAAAGCCGTGATATTCCTTGTATTTTGGCTTCCTAATATCATGTAAGAGGTAAAATAGTGTAATAAAGTATTGGACATGGAGCCAGACCTGGGTAGAAATCCTGCCTTAGACATTCATTTATTGGCTGTGTGACCAAGGGCAGGTCATTAACCCTTCTTGACTTTGTTTCCTCATCTTTAAAATGGGGGTAGTAATAATCATTTCATTTACCTCATAGGATTGTTTTAAGTGAAAAAATTTATGTAAAGTTCTTTGCAAACATTAAAGCACTATAAGAATATCGATCATTGTTAGGCTGCCCCAGACCCGTATCACTAACCTAGAACTTGTCTTCTTACTCATCTTAGCTCATGGATTTTGGTATTCTGACACCCTGCCTAGTTTTTTGGTTTATATTTGTCCTGCTAATTCAGACTGTACCCTTTCATTCCCTGGAAAGTATTACCACTCCCTCTTTTTTGCCAGTGTAACTTTGGGAAAGTCACTTAAACTTTATGGGTCCTGCTTTTCTCATCTATAAAGTGAGGATGAACTCTGAGAATCATTTTAGCTCAGACCTTCTGTGATTCTGTGCTATTCCTTGTGTTGCCTACCAACTTTGCCCGTAAGAAGTTGTTCATAGTTTAATGTTCTTGTGCTTTTTGGACACGTGTCACTTTTTTCTTTAATCATGAAGTTCTTTGGTATGTCTGTTATTTTGAAAACAAGTTTGTCTTTTTCTTTTCTTTCATCAGAGTCAAACAGAAAAATTAGCAAAGGTCTACCAACCAAAACGTACCCTCTTGTCTGCTAAAAGTACTATTTCTGTTGCTCATCTCCTGGCTGCTCGGCAGGATCTTTCAAAGATTTTAAGGACAAGCAGTGGATCTATTAGAGAAAAAACTGCCTGTGCCATCAATAAGGTGAGATGTTTGTAATAGATTTGTCTCAAAATGCCTCCAAGTAAGTTATTAACATAAAGCATCTTTTTTGTTATTGTTGTTGTTAGTTTCTCACCTAAAATGTATTGTAAAAATTATGTACATCAAGTGATTCCTGTTTTTAATTGACAGCTTATAAAATGTGGAAACTAAGTTTTTTGTGTTTTGAAAATACTTGACAATTTTATTGATCTTGAAGGATTTGATGGATCAAATTTCACTCATAAATGAGATGCTACCATAAGTCATTAAGCATTTCCATTATAGTAACTTCCTTTCTAAAGTTACCGTAAACTTCTCTGTATCTGAGAATTCATCTATGTGAGTACCATTGGTGCAGATCACAGTTCTTCTTCCTATTCTCATCCTATGTGATTCTCATCAGTGTCCTCCCTAAATCCTTAATGAAGAATTTATGAATGTAATTGAGGCTTTCCTCTACTGTTTTAACATGATATGGATAGCAGTGCAGCACTTGAACTGTCCATCTGTTATCCCTTACTCCGACTATATGACTGGCCCATCTGTTTTTCCAGTTATACATTTTCTGAACGATATCTTTATTTGCTACCCCTTACACATAATTGATCATTGGTGATACTACTGAATGTAGCATGGAGTAGTAGTTAAGAAGGAACATTAGATTTGAAATAAGATAAATATGGTAGGTAATCACAGTTCTGACACTTAATTACCTATATTGCCTTAAGCAAATCATTTAACCTCTTAGGCTTCAATTTCTTTACATATAAAATGGAGTAGGAAGTATACTAGATGGCGTCTGAGGGATCTTCTAGCTCTAAATTTGTAACTCTTCTCTGTTTTTTCCTACCATACATCTTTCCATCTGAGTTACTTAGAATTTTGATTCTCTAGAGATTATGGTGGCACATGATTTTTAGCAATATAATATCACTGGGAGACTATTGGTTTTTTAAAAAATGGCTTTTTGTTTCAGGGAACATCTTGGATTCATTGAAAGTGATGCACAGTTTCCTAGTTGCAATCTATCCTATTCTGTTCCTTCTATTGAATTCTGGACCTAATTTACATTTGCCCAAGATACATGTACCGATACACTAACTCAATAAGTAGTCTGTCCAATTGCGTATCTTAGTTGAGGCAATTTAAAAAGCTCACGTTCTTATAGTAGCTTTGAGGTTTACAAAGAACTGTCTTCAAAACAACCCTGTGAGGTAGTTAATAACCTTGTATTATCCCTATTTTACAAAGAGAGATACTGAGGCACAGAGGTTAAAGTGACTTGTCCAGGATCATATGTGTCAGAAATAGTAACTGAACCCTGGTCCTGCTGATTCTTCAACTGTACCAATCTGCCTCCAAAAAATATTCCTTATCCATTTAGTTTCTAGTGTATGGATTGTTGAGCCAAACAATTATTTTTCTTTGCATGTGAGAAAATTTATAAAGACTTATTGGGAAAAAAAAATTATTAGCATTTATATTGTCAGAAAATCTTGAACTATAGGCTCATCCAAGAAAATTTAAGGGAATTTTTATCCATCAGAAATACTTAACAAGAGGTTGTGGGCCACCCTTCTTCATCCCATAAGTCAACAAACTAGTTTTCCATCATGATGATACGGCTCCTTCCACACAGCTCTTCCTCCTTACTCTCCATAAGTTCTGATATTGTTGTTTTAGAACTCAGTTATTCGTTCTGCTCATGAAATATGAAGTCCGTCATGGTATAGTGAACAGGACACTGGGCTTTGTGTTAGGAAAACCTGAGTTCAAATCTCACATCAGATACTTATTAACTATTTGACTTTGGGCAAGTCACCTACCCTTTCTCAGCTTATGTTTCCTTATCTATAAAATTGTGATGATGATAATAGCACCTACTTCATGGTGTTTTTGCAAGGATCAAAGACGATACGTATAAACACTTTGCTAGTCTTAAAGCTGTCATTGTGATGAATTTCAATATCAAAAATTTAGGAGATAGCATGGTGAAGATAACCACAAAAGTATAAATTGATCATTTTTCTTAATGGCCGTCTTCTGTTTGTGAAATAAAATAGTTTACAATAATGTTTTATTTTTTAGGTGTTAATGGGCAGGGTACCTGACAGAGGTGGTAGACCCAATGAAATTGAACCTCCACCTCCAGAGATGCCACCATGGCAGAAAAGACAGGATGGACCTCAGCAGCAAACAGGAGGCAGAGGAGGAGGACGAGGAGGTTACGAACAATCATATGGAGGACGAGGAGGTCATGAACATTCATACGGAGGACGAGGAGGTCATGAACAGTCATACGGAGGACGAGGAGGTCATGAACAGTCATACGGAGGACGAGGAGGTCATGAACAGTCATACGGAGGACGAGGAGGTCATGAACAGTCATACGGAGGACGAGGAGGTCATGAACAGTCATACGGAGGACGAGGAGGTCACGAACAAGGAGGAGGAAGAGGTGGACGCGGTAGTTATGACCATGGAGGTCGAGGGGGTGGAAGAGGAAATAAACAGCAAGGAGGCTGGACAGATGGAGGGAGTGGAGGAGGAGGTGGCTATCAAGATGGTGGTTATCGAGATTCAGGTTTCCAAACAGGTGGCTACCATGGTGGCAGTGGTGGCTACCAAGGAGGTGGTTATGGTGGCTTCCAAACATCTTCATATGCAGGAAGTGGATATCAGGGTGGTGGCTACCAACAGGACAGTAGATACCAAGATGGTGGTGGGCATCATGGTGAACGAGGTGGTGGTGGTCGAGGAGGGAGGGTGGTCGTGGAGGCAGAGGTCGTGGAGGTCAAGGTGGAGGCTGGGGAGGAAGAGGGGGCCAGAGTTATAATCAGGGGGGTCAGTTTGAGCAACATTTCCAACATGGAGGTTATCAATATAATCATTCTGGATTTGGACAAGGAAGACAGTATTCTAGTTGAGGCTACTAAAGATTAAATTTCAGCAGAGCTCAAGTAATAGAAACTTCATTTTAGAGGCCTGGTAAATATCTAGTTGAATTACTATGTGACCATGTATGGCCAGAAACTCCTGCTTTAAACACAGAATTATAGGTTGATATGCAATTCTGTTTTTTTAAAATGGATTTAGTTAATGCTCTTTTTTTGAGAAATGCATACTTTTCACCAAAATTTACAAAAGAAACCAAAACACATGAATAGCCATGTGTGTTTAATGACTAGACTAATATCGCAGTCAGAACATGCATAATGTTTTGAAGAAATTACTTGGAAAGTACCAGCAGTGGCTTCAATGTGCAGTTCTGAGAATAAGCATTATTCTCCTAGATTCTTTATAAATTTTTCACTGGGAAGCCCTCCCTCTTTCTTTATATCAATAATTTCTTTTTATGTATTTTGCTTATGTGGTACATATTTTCCAAGTATAGTTCTGCACTTAATAATTGGCCTTTTGTATTCAGAGTGAGATTATACACATTTGCTTCACTATAGAAGTGATAGGTATGTTTCTATTATATGAGCTCTTCTGCATATAGCACATTCGGTAGCCTTATCTTCTGTTAATTAAAAACTACCATTTGCTCAACTCTAAAGACCTTGAACATGGCCAAAATCTGCAAAGATCATTAAATCAAGCTAAGTTGTGAACTTCTAGTATGTAGGCATATAGTTAAATATAGCAATTCAAACTGACCTGCATCCATCCAAAACAGTTTCCTCCTACAACCTTATTTTTACTTGAAGTTGACTAGAAGGATCAGCAAACTGAAATTTGTCTTTTGCACGAGTTAATACCACTGGCTCAGCAAATACAAGATAGTTTGTTTTGGGCAGGTGCCTTTTTGTTTGGTCTTGTTTTTGTTTTTCTTTTTGTTTTTTGTAATTGAAGAAATGCACTACCAAGTAGGAAGATGGATGTTGCTAGTGGAGGAGGCCCTTTATTATTGCTGCAGAAACAAAAGCCTGGCTGAGTTGATGTTTTACATTATTCTTTACTGAAATCCACATGATGCTTCTTGCTGGGTTTTTGTGTACATAAACATTGTCAAGCTGTGAAAGAAAATGGCTGAAGGTGTGCTTTGTATGAAAGGTGAGCAATAAAGTATCCGTGTGTTCTCTGTTTTGTTTGTGCTTTATTTGAATGATTAGTTATAGTTAATGTGTTATTTTCAAGCAGTTACTGGAAAAATTAGAGATCCTAAAACCTTGCATAAGAGTACAGTACATTAAATATCCTGTGCATTTCCTTTAGCTACAATAGTTGAAATTTATATAGCTCTCTGAGGTTTGGAAAGCAGTGTGCATAGATTATTTGAGTCCCACAGCAACCCTGGGAAATAGATTCTATAGATGTTCTTTTCCCCATTTTACAGATGAGAAAACCAAAACTCAGAGAAGTTAAGTAGCTTTCCCACACTCACACACCAAGCAGGTGACAGAGAGGAGATTTGCACTCAGGTTTGTCTCCCTCACTTTGTCCACTTTTCCAAGCTGCCTTCATTACAAGTGATTAAAAATGGTGCATTTAAAGATAATTATCAGAAGCATCAAATAAGAGTAGTTGAAATTCCAAGTTTAGCTTTTAATGTGATTCCATTTGATTGACTGAGCCATCATCATTGTTTAAAAAGCACTGACACAAATTATAACCCCTTTTTACTTTTATTACACAGTCTTCATAAGATGTAATCAAAATTATGCATCACCTCGTGTCCAACCTCTTGGTGATGATTTGTTCCAATGTAGCTAGGCTGGTTCATGTACAATAGACATCCAATTCATTTTTGATCCTATGTCCAACACCTTTCCTAGGCCTTTCTAAAGTAGAATAATCTAATAACTGCTTTGTGGCCACTGGGTGTAGCTATTGATACATATATCAAGCAAATGTAATTATAATTATTTTAAGTACATTTGTGTTTTCTCTGAAGACTTGCTAAATGCAATGCATTACATTTTTCCAAATAGTCATGACTTGAAGAATATGCAGATGTGTGACTTGTGAAAAGATAGCTTGACTTTAAGCCCTATATTGAGCCTCCAAAACTTTTGTCTCTTAATATTTTTTCCATTAAATACTTAAAATTGTATTTACTATTGAGAGTTTTACATTAGATATAAAACTTACTTTATTTCAGGTGCACTTATGTTGACTGCAACACTCAACTGAATTTGCAGTTTTCTTCTCTCAGATTCTACAACCTACCCACTAAACATAGAGTTTTTCTAGCAAGTAACATTTTTAAAGGATGTAATATCTTTTTATCTAGTTTTATGGATAAATAAGAAACTAATATGATATACTGTGTGTTACAAATGTGGACAACATTTAAGAAGAAAAATGATCAAGATTTTTTTATTTAATGGATTGAAAAATTTATGTCTACAACTCCTGTTTTTCAACAGAAAATGAATTGTGTTCCTGTTATTTTCTGCCTTTATATAGTTCCAGTTCTCTAAAAATAGTAACTCTCTTCAGCCTACTGAAGATCTTAATTTCTTGTCAAATTTTTTTTTTAATATTGTGAAGTACACTTATTGGCATAAGGGAATAGTTTGAAGAGCTTTACATTATAGTTTAAAAAAAAATTTCAGAAAAAATGCTTATGAGGAAACAAGAAATACGTATTTCCTAGTAGGAAGTCTTTGAAATGTGAAGCATTAAATGTTTTTCTCTTGAACAAACATGACACCAGGACAGAATGCTAACATTTTATATGAAAGTTATTTAAGAGCTAAATCTGCTTGTTTTCTTATTTCTTACAGCCAACCTGAAGTATTGACAGCACTTTAGCACAATGCTGGGCACATAGTAGTAAACACTCAGTAAAAAACTTATTGAGTGATTGATGTAAGCTAATCTAAGCAGAGATAATAAAGTTCATGCAATTTCCATGTGGTTTCAGTGATGTCTTAAGTTTCATCTCATCTACATATTGGAAAAATTGCTTAGACATTTTGATAATTAGTTTGTGGTATTAAAGTATGCATTCACACATCAGGGTAGACTAGTTCATTTGTTTAAAGGTATCCTCTACTAAATGTGGATCTAAATGTTTAGAGCAGGTTCCCCACCCCTGGTTTAGAGGTTCTAAACATATCTCTGAGAAATGCGAATGGTTAAAATGATTAATTATATCATCTTTTAAAATATTTTAATAGCCCTGTCTTGGAGAGAGAGAAAAATCTGCTTTTTTTATTTATTGCTCCAAGGAATTTTCTTGAAAATTCATGAAATTAGACATTCTTCTGCAGTTTGTAAAGTTGTATATGTGAAAAAATCCTTAAATAAGCAAAGCAATGAAACATGGATGCTACATCCATCTTTCTTCAGGAATGAGTATGGAAAAAAATACAGAAAATAGTAAGGTTGTGCACTGACCTCCATTAAAATCTGATGGGAAGAAATTGTTGTCCTTTGAGAATTTACTATCTACAGTATCTGAGTTGGAAGACTATTGTCTAATCTGTACTTAGAAACAAAGTTTTTCAAGAAAGTAATAATTGAAGATTTTAAAGTACCCTGAAGGGTATATCAGCTGAAAATGTGTTTTATTTATAGATTCTAAAGCCAGTTTTTTGTTATCACTTTTGCTTTGATTTGAGCATCATTTCTTCTTAAGAAGTCAGATAATTTTTTGGTGTATTTTTTCAGACACTGCAAATAATTAAGTTGTATCTCTTAATACAAGTAAAATAGATAATAAAGTGAAAGACTTTTGAAGTATTTTGTCATGCAAACAATTCTTTCAAATGCAATAGAAAGTTCTGCCTTTTGAATGCTATATCTAAGAGATTTATATTGCATTTAAAAGAATTGTTTTCAAATGTCACAGAAAAGAAGAGTTTTCAAATGTTTCACATAGGAATCCAGTTTTGTCCAGATACCTTCTACAAGATGGTGGCAAGGATTTTGCATGACAAGACTTTTGTTCTGCTTTGGATACAACTAATATAAATTTGGAAATTCACTATCAAAAATAGTCAGATTGGCTATTCCCTATGTCCAGCATGTATTACCTCCTCACTTTCATCTCTTCAACTTGCCTTCCTTAAAAGAGGAACTTATGTACCACCTTCTGTGGAGGAAACATTTCCTGAATGCCCTAGTTCAGGGGTGGGGAACCTACAGCTTCGAGGCCACATGTGGCCTTCTAGGTCCTCAAGTGCAGCCTTTTCACTGGGTCCGAGTTTTACAGAATAAATCCTTTTATTAAGGGGATTTGTTCTGTGAAGTTTAAATTCAGTCAGAGAGCTGCATTTGAGGACCTAGAGGGTCACGGGTGGCCTCAAGACTTCAGGTTCACCCCTGCCTAGCTGTTAGTTTTATCCTGCATGTTGAGTTGGATTAGATGTGTTAGTATAGAAAAAATTATCTTAATTTCTAAGCCAGCAGTTTGGGAAAGTCTATGAAGGTGATAAAAATAAAGGAATAGTTCAAAATAAAATCCTAGACATTAAAAGGAGCTTATAAAAGTTTGTGTGAACTTGTACCATTTTCTGAAAAAAGAGAGTAATGGATCAGGTTACCTTTATTGTAAGATTCTGTGGTTCCATTCTCCCTTCTATCCCTAAATGTTAAAAAAAATGCAAAAACCAAAAAATGACTGTAGATTCAAAATTGTAATAACTTTTGCTTCTCTAAGTGCTCAAGATAAGGTCATCCTTTCAGTAACCATTCTGTGAATATCAGGTGATAGCAAATATATATTGCTTAAAAATTGTGGGAAATTTGAATTTTAGTAACTTCAGAAGCCCAGTTCCTCTGCAAACATTCCAGTCATGCTCTAAGAATACACCAAAAGTAGTAATAATAAAACCAAGGAGAATTAGCTATAAACTCCATCCAATCCAAGATTAAACAAAAGAAAGAAAAGGTTTTAGGAATCCTAAGAAAGTACAGAGCAGAGACAATCCAGGGTAGGTAGAAGGCAAAATACATAGTAGCCTAATCCCCGTAACAGGAGACCAGGCCAGACCCTCAGCTCTCATGGGGATATCTATGCTCCCCTTCTGTGGCAGGAGGTAAGGTTAGTCTGATATCTAGCACTGAGCAATCAAGAGGACCCCCCTGTTTGCAGCAAGAGATAGGACCAGACCTATCAAGGTAGCCTGTGCTGAACCCAGCATGCTGAGACCTTAACCACAAAGACAAAGCTAGACAGTTTCTGCAGAAGACGGAGCCTACATTTACCCACCAAATTCAGAATGAAGCAGGGCCTACCCAAGGCGCCTAGGTGTATTGGAGCAGTTTGACTCAAGCATAAGCCCCTAATCCAGAAATTGAGGCTGGAAATATAAGTAAAGAGAAGAAATTACCAAACATAACAAATACCCTAGACTGAGAAGGGCCCAAAGGGTAGACGAGAATAAGCGGTGACTCCACAGAATATCTAAGAGCCCCTAAGAAAATAATGACCTGGCAACAATGACTATAAGAGTGCCTGGAAGATATGAAATAAGATACGAAATGAAATAGCAAAGAGAGGAAGATGGCATGAATTAAAACTTTAGAAGAGACAATGGTAACTCTTAGCCAAGAATGGGACTCCCTAAAAATTAGAATGGGTCGAACAGAAAACCAAGCTCTCCATGAGAAAACAAATATTTAAACATCAAAGTTTTTTTTAATGTAAGCTATATATTATTAAAAAGAATTGACCTAGAAAACAGGTGAAGGATAATCAAAAAATCATCAGACTACCTAAAAAAAATCATGATCACAAATAAAAATCTCAAATTATTTCAAGAAGTCATAAATGAAAGCTTAGAATCAGATGGCTAAATGAAAATAGAATCCAATGATTATCCCCTTATAGAAACCCTAAAATGAAAAATCCCAAGAATCCAAAGCTTCAAGTTAGAAAAAATATTTTGCAAATGGCCAAAAAGAAAGTTCAAGGAGCCACAGGCAGAATTGCACAAGACTTGTTTAGCTATTGTATACCCCCCTTCTCCAACTCCCATGTAGAATGTAAGCTTTTAGAAGACAGGCCCTCATTATAAAAGAAATAATAGGCTTACAACCAAAAATAACTTATCTGGCCAAAAAACAAGTAAAATTAGTGGTAGGAATGGGCAAGTGGTTTGAAAGGACCTTAAATGAAATAGACTACCAAGTATTCCTGATGGAGAGGCCAGAAGTAAGTAGACAACTTTGAAATGCAAATCCAACAGACAAGAGGAATACAAAAATGCTCTTATTTCATTGGGAAGGGATTATTTTAGGATAAATCAAATACATGCTAATAGAAGATAAAGAAACATCCTCTCAAAGAGAGTTAGCTCTGTCTTCGAGGATTGTAGAGAAAGTTTAGTAAGGCAGGCAAAGGGCCTGTTTCAAAAATTCACAACTGAAAGGAGAAATGGAAACTACAGAAATTTGCCAATTTATAATTTAGATAATGAATACTTAAAAATGTAAAATATTGAGGTGAGTAGAAGAAATAGATTAGTTAGTCTCAGATAATATTAAAAAATTACACATTTTTATCAAATAAAAATACAAAAAGTAAATTGAACAAGCTATGAATGAACTACCCGGAGTGGGAGAGAATTCCAGAACCAGATGGATTTATAAATTAATTTATCAAACATTTAAAAATCTTACAATATTATATAAATTGTTTAGAAAAGAATGGAGTACAAAAATAGAAGAAAAGAGCACACAAATACCTACTATTGACCCCAACTTCAATCATATTTTGAAGTGAAAGTGCTTGAGCTCTAATTTAGATATTAGTATTAAATTAACATTATGTTAGTGTTACTGAACATAATTTTTAAAAATGTTAAGTGAAATAGAGATGTAAAGAAAACAGTTTAAAATGTTGCTTTTATCATTTCTAGACTTGATTTTATATACATATATGTGTGCATATATGTGTATGTATATGTATAAATAGGAAAAGTATCAAAATGTATAATTGCAAAAAAATTAATCATGTGGCAAAGAGCAAGATAGGAAATGCAAAAGCTGAGTGCCATACTGCTAACTGCACAGAGTGTCTGAAGACCTCAAGAAAGTTGGGAAGATCCCTTTCAAGATTTGTGAGGGAATGGAGCCACATGGCAGTGTAGCAGGAAGCAGAGCAGCAATCTTCCCCCCATAAAACTTCTCCAAACAGATCTAGAAAATACACCAGATCAAATCCTGATGTCCTAAATCCTGAAAAATAACCAAACTGTTCTTACCCTTAGGCCTAACCATATTGCTGCTAGGTCTATGCCAAAAGAGATCAAAGAAAGAGAAAAGGGACCAATGTATACAAAACCAGCCACTTTTGTAGCAAAAAAACTGGAAAGTAAGGAGTGCCCATCTTCAGGGGAATGGCTAATCAAATTATGGTAAATGAACGTAATGGTATATTACTGTGCCCTGAGAAATGATGAATGGTTTCAGAGAAACTTGGGAAGACCTGTGTGACCTGATGCAGTTTAAGTAAACAGTTTGTACTATGAATAAAAAGGTATTATTAAGTACCTTGTCCTAAATAAGCAAGCCATTCCTTCCCCTCCAGGAGCTTACATGTTAGTAGAGGAAGCCCATACATAAAGGGAACTTAGAATTGGAAAGTGATGAGGCAATGGGGTAGAGAACATGAATGGTCTGGTAGTGTGGTGCCTGGACCCAGGAAAGATAAGGTGAAAACTCGCCCATCAAAACCAGCATCCCAGGCACAGACTGAATTTTGGTGATGGGAGGAAGAGAGGCAGAGTACAGGTTGCATGGCTTAGAAGTGACTACAACATTGTAAAGAAAAACAGGTTTGAAAGATCTAAGAACTTTGATCAAAGCCATGGGAACCACAATTCCAAAAGACCAGTGATGAAATATGCTACCTTACCTCCTGACAAAGCTGATTGACAGTAGGGGCAGCTGTCACATATATTTTCAAATGTGGTCAACGTGTTTTTGTTTGTGTGTTTGAATATGTATATTTTGTTATAAGGGAGGGTTTTTTATTTAATTGGAGGGATTGGGGGAGATGGGCTACTAAGAGTGATGTCAAAAGACAATAAACAAACTAATGGCATTGAAGATTTTTTTCAAATGCACAGAATAGAATAGAAGAAAGTTTATAGGGAGATACAAACAAGATTGCTTTAAAACAAACATTGAATTTATTGTATACTTCTTTTAGAATGAAGCTATATATAGTAGAGTCGTAGTTTAATATACAGTCCTCTGGATGGTGGACAAATCAGGCTTTTGTTCAGAAAGGCATTATGCAGAAGGCATAATACTAGAACGCACTTAAGCATGTTTTCAAATGATGAGGCATAATGGGAAATTTAAGAAAATACCAGCAATAGTAGTCAGATTCAACAGTGACTAGAAAGAGAATGGCCCCGGAGAAGTTGAGGAAATGGGAAACCTTAATGAAACTCATAACAAAGAGCTGCCACATAGGACTACATCCTATAGACACAAGTCAATAGACTAAATTCACATTGCTCTGAGTATGACATTGACAAAAGATGATAGAGAGATCGAATATTTAATCTTTATCCATGAAGGGACATGACAATTGTCATATTTATCCCAATAAGTATGCATATTTCAAACAAAACAATACGTTACAGCAGATTATATAGTTATCCCTCACTTTAGAAGAAAAATACAAATTTTCTATTTAAATGATTTTTTATTTCTTTTAATTGGCTATTTTAGTTTTCTGTAAGTTGTTTTTTTAAACCAACACTTTTCACATGTCTGTTCCTTTTCACTAATTCATTCTAGTAAAGAAACACAGTAAAAAATGGGTTTTCACGTGCTAAAGCACTCAGACTGCTGCTTTCCTTAAGTATTTTTAAGTTAGGTACTTATAGACCCATAAGAATACTCATTTTTTTAGTTTAGTTTTTTTGTTTGTTTTGTTTTGTTTTGTTTTGATGTTTTGGTGAGGCAGTTGAGGTTAGGTGACTTGCCCAGGGTCACATAGCTAGTAAGTGTAAGGTGTCTGAGGCTGGATTCGAACTCAGGTCCTCCTGACTTCAAGGCCAGTGCTGTATCTACTACCCACCTAGCTGCCCTGATTTTTTGGTTTTATCAAAAGCAATCTAAATAATTTTCTTCAATTAATTTTCTTTATCTTGGAATCTTTTTAGTACAACTAAATCTATTACATACATTTTAAAATTATTTTAAATAATTGAAGCCATTAAATCCATAATGTAATCGGCAAGAAAATAAAACCAAAAAAAATTTGCCTTTGTTGAAGGGATGTACACAAATGGAAACTCTTTTTACACTGTAGGTATTAAACATTAATCTTGTTTAGTGTTTGAAAAGAAGTATGGCATAGTAAATAGAGAAGCAGCTTATGAGTCAGGAAAACTTGGCTTCAAGTCTTGCTTCTGAAACATACTATATGACTCTGGGTAAGTCACTTCTCATTACTACTAAAGCAACTCTTTACACTTTGTAAGTTGTAGAGCAAGTGCTCTACACTTTACATAAATTTACATGGATTGAGGAAACTTCCTCATTGTTGCCTATACCAACGAAGTCACAGGTACAGTCTCTCCAGCGTATATATGTACTGATGGACTTTGGGCTGTCCATCTAACTATACACCTGTAATAGGAAGACTATTTCCTAAGGGCCAGTCTATATTGCCCTGCCATATGGGTTGGCCTAGCTTTTCCTGGGACTCTCCCTACATGCAGGTTAAGATACAGCTAGGTCTCAATTAGTGCAGAGAATTAATACTCTGAAGTGGTTGCATTATTTGAATTTGCACTACAAACTTCCATTGGGTGAGAAGCAGTTATCATGTTTTATATAATTATAACTTCAAGTACAAATTTGAATATGTGCAACCACTTCAAGGGATTCATTATTTGAATTAATCAGGGGCCTAGCTATAGTTCTTTTTCTTAAAAAAGTATTGAAACTGTCCATGAGACTTGACTGGCTTAGGGGACTAAGACCTGGCATGTTGACAAGGCCTCTCTAGTCACCTGGAGCACCAGAGGGGACACCTGAGAGAGGCCACAAGGAGCTCTAGCTCTCTTTCTTTGTCTTCTGATCATGGACGAACAGCATGAACAACACTGGGGAGAAGTGGTCAGCTGAATTAATATGGTGTCCTCATTGAATATGATTGTTAAATATCCTTCTCTTTGTATGACTAGAAAAAATTTTAGTTAACCACTAAATGTTCCACAAATGTCTCTTCATTCAATCATGAACCTAAACTCCTAGGACACTAGCCTGAGTCAGATCATAGTCTGGACAATAATTACTCTTCATCCATTTGATTCTTCCTTATGGACAGTTAGACCAGGTTTTTTGATGATTACAGTTTCCATTTAATAGACTTTGCAATGTTCTGGAACTTGATGTAACCAGTACAATGTTGTCTGAAAATAGGAACATCTGAAGGATCTCAACACCTATAGAATCACTCTTCCAGTTGCACCCTTTGATGAATGTCTTCCATGATAGTAGCAAACATCTTTAGCCAACATTTCTCCCTATTTTGTGTTTTGCTTGAATAAGTAACAGGGTCATCAAACAGTTGTCTCCGGGTTTGCGTCTTCACCAAGGTAGTGCATTAAAACAATGCTGCATTTAGGGTCAGAGAACACAGGTTTGAATCTCAGTTTTCCTACTTACCATCTTTGTGTTCTTGGGCAAATCACTCAACATCTCTCAGATCTCTTCTAGAATCATGATCCTGTGATGAAGATTCCTCACTATCTTCTTGGTAAAGAGCACATTCTCTAAGAGAATCTTCAGAGCCAGTCATATGGTTCCCCTCCTGGGCACCTGGAACCCACTTTCCCCAAATCCAGTCTCAAAAATAAATGAACTTTTAGTTCTTTTGGGCCATTGACAATTATAATAATTGAGATACAATGCTTCAGGTGTCTCAATACCCATATTACTCAAAGATTCGTGATGGTGATGATTAATGAAGATCATCTCTCTCCAAAGACGAGTTTTTATTTATGGGAATTACATAACCAGTTACAAACAAAGAACACTGAGAATCATCTTTCAATGACCAAGAGTTCTTTTTTTAGCAACAAGATTCCTGGAAGAAAAAAAAAAGTTTGCTTTCATTGTCGTTGTTTTGTCTGTAGCTAAGGTTTTTTCCCTCCTCAGATTTCATCATCTAAGACTGGAACGTTTCAGGACTTACAAAAAAAAATTCTAAACCCAGTCTAACTGAACAAATTTCTACTAAAACAAGCATGCTATTTTATAAGGTACTGAGTATGTTTAGGGAGTTTTCCTAGACCATATCTTTGACTTCCACAGAGGCTTCAAATGCTACAATTTAAGGTGATAGAAACATAAAAAAAGACAAAGTAAACTTAATACCTGTGACGACGAGGAAGTAAAAAATTCTGGTGTCTCCCAAAATGAATATTAAAAGGGCATGTGGTGAAGGATTCCAACCAGACTCATAATGAGGATGGAGTGATACAGATTTATGTCCAGAGCCAAAACTTAGAGTGTGCTGACAACACTTGTATTCCTTCAGCAGGTAGCAATCATTGAGTTTAGCATTTATTTAGCAAAACAAAATGGTTAGAATAGGAGGCTACCAGATCATGGGTTGATTCCCTAACCAAGGCAGCTCTACCCCTGGTGAACTCTTCCTTGGCCCTTTCCTGCACTTTTCCCTCTCCTGGCAGTGGTCTTCCCAGTAGTAGTCTCTTCCACTATGGGAGGCCCTGCAATTCCTCACCGCATCCCAGCCCACCCAAATTTGATTTGTTGCTTACCCCCAGGCACCAGAATTACCGGTTAGACTTTTACTTCAACTCAAAGAGATTTGACACTTGTTTGATCTCTACCCTCACTAAGTTTATAAAAATGATAAAAGAATATCTCTCAGGAAAAAAAAGCAAATACAATCAATTTAGAGAATGGGTAGTGCATGCACAAACAACATTCTTTTCACCCACAGACAAATGGTTTGAAAGAAAGAAAAAACAAGAGTATTAGATTTGGTATATAGCAGTCTTCATTATTGTTTCTGAAATGCTTAACAGATCAGTCACTGGGGGAAGGGGGAGAAATAAATAGTACATTGATTTTCTGCTGCACAGACAGGGACCTTCCATCACACTATTGGGACAGGATGACCTGATGAGTTCACAAGGCAGGAATATTTTTTTGATCATTTTTCCAGACTTGGAACATGGTCTTTGGGATTCCTCATCTTGCTTTATGCAACCGCCAAACTCATTAGACATTCAGTTTCCCCATCCAGGGGTCAGCCATCCTGCAAACCAAATGAAATACTGATTATATTAGTTAACTTTATTTAACATAATAGGTGTTTTCTCTGAACATTTGTGAAAAATGAGTTTTGGAGCAGATATTGAGTGCCCAGGGCTATACTGGTCTCAGAAAAGATGCTTGATCTTGATAAATTTTTGTCAGTTACTTCGATCATAATTAGGAATTGGGAAAGGAATTATGATGTCATTGGTATAGGTGAGGAAATTTCCCCCACCCACCTGTTCAGGAGTTTTACAGCCATGTCTGAGTCTTCGTGACCCCATTTGGAGTTTTCTTGGCAGAAATACTGGAGTGATTTGTCATGTCCTTCTCTGGCTCTTTTACAGAGGGGGAAACTGGGGCAAACAGGATTAAATGACTTGCTCAGAGTCACACAGCTAGTAAGTGTGTGAGTCTGGATTTGAACTCATGAAGATGAATCTTCAGACTTCAGGCCATCCACTGTGCCACCTAGCTGTAGATCAGCACTTTATAGTAATAGAGAGCTGCCTAGAACCCTGAGAGGGTTATACATGACTTGCTCAAGGTCACACAGCCAGGATTTGTCAGAGACAGGATTTCAACCCCCATAATTCCTGACATTGAAGCAAATTCTCTAGCCACTTCACCAAACTGTCCTACAGTCTAATTAGACAAATTCCCAGGAAACAATGACTGTGAAAACGCTACTCAGTCAAATGCACCTCCATTCGGTAGAGAAGGAAGGGACTAGGGAACAATGCCACACACCTTGTCAGAATGGATCACTAGAAAAGTTGGGTTTATTTAACATTTTTTATTTGTTACAAGGGAGGGCTCTTTGGGTGAGAATGGGTGTATACATGGAAATAATTAATGGAAGATCAATATGTGTTATACATTACGTAACTATAATTATGTATGATGATAAGCAAGTACTAACACATAATTATAAACATGTTTTTAAGAGAAAGGACTTTCACACTTTCATATACAATCCCAACTTCACTACTCCCCTCCACCCCAGTACCTAATTATGCTGAGAATCTATCAGGTAACTGATTGACCTCCAAATACATGATAGACAACTGGGAGATTCACAGCCTCCCACAAACAAGAAACAGTCTAGTACAGGGTGAGATGACAAGATCCCCCAAATCCATCAAGTGTTTGCAAATCGGGTGACCCCTCTCTACTCAAAGACCCACTTCCTCTGATTTATACACCCAAGGCTTAGTAGAGAGTACTCTTCTCACTCAAAGCTACATTTAGAGAGTGTTGAGTTTCTCGTGGAGCAGCAGGGCAAAGTCGTTGAATAATGGATTTCTTTTTGTTTGAAATATTTTGAGGAGAAGAACAAAAAATAAATCCAAGATCTCTTCCCAAATTGTGCTGAAGGCAAAATCAATAAATCTCACCCCAGTCTGATAAATAAAAGGACATCTGTCTGACTGAGAGAAAGGGCAGGACTAATTCTCAGACACTTTAAAATAAACACAGCTCAACTTAGATCAGAGGGACAAACAGAAAGGAGGCCAACAGAGAGGGGGTGGGGACAAAGGAAAGAGCAGACAATAGAGCTGTGTGTGTGAGCAGACAAAGGAGACTTCACATCTAAGACTGCTTGTTTGTTCCTGCCAGTGAAGACTGAGGACATTTGGGGAGGTTAAGTATTTTACACATTGATTATTTCACATTATAGGAGAGTCAAGTCTATTCAACACGAATGCACTGAATTCCTTTCCTTACCACCTCCCCCCCCCAAAAAAAAAGCTTTATCATATGCATTGTTCAAGGAGACATTGCCTTTTCATTAGTCAGGCATGGGTTACTGAGAGCATCCTTACTTAAGTGGGAGATTGGATTAAAAATAGTATTAGAAAGCACTTATCTAGTGCTGTAAGTTTTGCAAATATTATCTCATTATATCCTGGCTTTGCAACTTACTACCTCTGTGACCTTGGGCGCACAACATATAATTTAACCTCTCAGTTTCCTCATCTGTGCAGTAGAGTTAGATTAGATGCCCTCAAAGCTTCCTTCTAGCTCTAAATCTATGGTCCATCTAGACAGAATTTTGTCTGGTAATAGAATAAGGGTCCTTCCTTACTGCTCTCTATGACAACAAACACCAAACTTTAGGAAAAATAACACTGAGTTTCCTCTCTTTTCTTTATTCTTTGTGGATCTATCATCAATGGCTTTATCTATATTCTGCTTGAACCAATTTCTATGTTCAGTTTATTTTTTCTCATGGAATAATGAGTTTTACATGCTTCATCTTTTGTGGTTGATTTAGGAACAGTCCTACATTGCAATTGAGCCAACTAGAGATATTTTAAAGTCTTTCCTCCCCCCTTGAATTCTCTGATAGCCACCTCTCATTTCTACAGGATGTTAAACCCTGCCATGTCACCAAAATCTCATTTGGTGGGGTAAGTTTTACCACTACCCCTACTTTTGCCCACCCCTTTCCATCTGTCAATCAGAATTTATTAAACATTTACTATGTACTAGACACTGGAGAGACAAAGACAAAAATGAAAGTGTCTCTGCCCTCAAGAAGTGCTCTATGTGCCCCTTGTCCTGGGCCACTGCCACCCCCAGATACTGTGCCCTGCTTCTCACCTGAAACAATCTGGTTAAATGTATTGGTGCAGAGAAAACATTATAATGCACATGATAACTAGTATTTATATAGGACCTTAAGATTTACAAAGGGCTTTGCACATGTCAGTTCATCAAATCCTCAAAATGACCCTGGGGGTAGATACTATTATTTTCTCCACTTTGCAATTAAGGAAACTGAGGCTGAGAGAGGTTAACTTGCCCAGGATCATACAGCTAGTTAATGTCTGAGGCAAGATTCAAACTCAAGTCCTCCTGAGTCAAAATCCAACGTTATCCACTAAGAATAAGGTCATTGCGTAATACATGACTCTCCCTAGAAATCTGCATGATTAGAAATCCTCTAGCCCGATCCTCTTAGAAGCCAGCCAAGGAAAGTGAGATTCAAAGAGTAACTTGCTCAAGGCTAATCAGTAGGTGGGCAAAGAGAGGGCTAGAACCCAGATATCCTTATATTCTCACTGTTGCCTCCATGTGTTGCCTCCATATGAAAAATCTGACTAGCACTAGGCTTGGTATCAGAGAGTAATTGGGTTCATATCCTGCATTTGTCGCTCACTTATTACCTTGGGCAAATCACTTAATCTCTCTGGGTTTTCATTTCCTTATGTGGACAGTGAAGGGCTAGGCTGGGCATGGTGTCACCTGCTTATAATCCTTGCTACAAAGGAGGCTGAGGCTGGTAGATCTCTGGAGCCTGGGATTTCTTAGCTACGGTGGGCTAAGGCGATCAGATGTCTGCACTAAACAGTGAAGTGAGTCCCAGGGAGTAAGAGGTGAGAGGGAATGGGGCATCAGGGTACCTAAGGAGAGATAACTGGCCCAGGTTGGAAACAAAGAAGGTCAAAGCTCCAGCGCCAATCAATACTTGGATCAGCCCCTAAGCTGTCCCTGTACTTCCAGCCTGGGGGAGATAAAATTGTTTTGAGTTTTAAGAATAAAATAAAATAAGAGAGTTGAACTAGATGGCTGCTGAGATCCTCTCTGACTTGAAAATCTATAATCCTATGACTTTAATTCCATTTTTATACATCATCGACACCAACCTCACATTCTTGGCTGGCTTCACTGGTGTCTGCTCCATTCTGGTCCAGTTCATATTCTGTGCTCTGGGTCACCATGTTCATCATGTTGACCTGCCCCCCAGGCTTCTCATTCTCCCATCGGGCAAAGCCTTTGTCCTTTCCAGCTTTGCCATGGAACTTGGATTTCATTTTGGGGAAGGTATGAGATCCTGAGTCACCCCATCCAGACTCAGGCCACATGGGCTCTGTTTGAGTGGCCTGACTGGTGGTAGCCCGCTGAAGGCGCACGGAGATCTTTCGAGAGGAGCCTGTCACCAGGGTGATGGCTCGGCTGTCCAGGTCCTGATGTCCAGCAGCAACACCAGGGAACTCAAACACCTCATCCTGAACTGTAAGGGGAAAGGAGTCTGATGTTATTTAATATAGAGAATCACAGAATTATAGAGTTTTAGAGTTCAAAGGGACTATAGTAGCCTTCTAGGCTAACCCATACCAGAATAAAGAATCCCTACTACATCACACCTGACAAGTGGTCCTCCAGCCTCTTCTGCTAGTCCTCCAATGAGAAGTAACCTACCACCTATAGAACCAGCCTATTCCATTTTCTGAATTGAGTTCAGGAAGTTTTTCCTAACATCAAGCCTCAATTTGTCTCCTTGCAACTTCTACACGTTGCTCCTAGTTTCACTCTCTAGAGATAAAGAGAGCACGTCTAAACTCCTGTTTTAATTCCACGTGACAGCCCTTCAAATATTTGAAGACAGATATGCCCTTTTCTCACAGTTCCCTTCTTCTCTTTTCTGAGCTGGATACCTATAGTTCCTTCAATGGTTCCTCATGGGACATGTTGACTCAAGGCCCTTTATAATCCTGCTGCCTTCGTTTGAATGCTTTCTAGTTTATACCTGGCATCTTAGGAATAAACACATGTAAAAGTTATATTTCAAAGTCCCAATACCTCTATACCCATAAGACTGGGTCACAAACTTAACATTAGGCTGCCAATTACTAAAAGTTTATAACATACTGCTGTTATTCTAGACTGTAGGAGTTCTTAACATGAGATCTGTGAATTTATTTTTTTTAATATTTTGATAACTAGATTTTTTTGTAATCCTATGTATTTTATTTTATGCATTTAAAAACATTATTCTTAGAAGGTGTCCATAGTCTTACCAGATTGCCAAAGATGTCCAAAACACACAAAAAAAGAGCCCCTGTTCTAGAGTATTGGTCTGAATATGAGCTGCCCCTAAAATTATGTCTCTTTGAAAGGGAAAAAAAAAAAATATATATATATATATATATATATGTGTGTGTGTGTGTGTACACACACGTGTATATATATATATATATATACACACACACATACATAAGTATGTATAGGCATATACTGAAAAAAATGTGATTGTAGTTTACTCTCAGGTTCTATATGAGCCAATTGAGGAGGAAAGTATAGCTTGTGTATGGACCAATATGGAATATATTTTTTCATACTACTGGGATCTGAGTGATTAAATAGGCTTAGATATAGAGACCAATAGGAATAGAAGAATACTACCTGGAGGCAATGATGGGCTTCCTGGAAGAGAGCCATGACCACTTCCAATGGAGGTCCCTCTTGCAAATTTCCTGCATGCCAGCACAAGGAGGTCTTTGCATTGCTTGTGACAGTTGGCTCCACAGTCTGTAAAATTTCAACATGTACATTTCATTCCTTCATTCAGCAACCACTTATTTAGCAACAGTTGTATAATAGACACTGGGAACATGAAGGCAAAACCAAAAACAGTTACTGCCCTTAAAAAGGTTACATTCTATTGGAGGAAAGAATAAGTAAATATGACATAAAATTTA